>NC_041217.1:129212952-129263969 GCF_002837175.3 Physeter macrocephalus | reverse complement strand
TCCCGTTGCGGAGCACAGGCTCTGGACGTGCAGGCCCAGCGGCCATGGCTCACGGGCCCAGCCGCTCCGCGGCATGTGGGATCTTCCCGGACCGGGGCGCGAACCCGCGTCCCCTGCATCGGCAGGCGGACTCTAAACCACTGCGCCACCAGGGAAGCCCTCTTGCTCTCTTTCTAATGACTAGAAAACTCAGTAAATGCAGTATATGAGTCTTTATTCAAGAACGAGATTCTTGCATAGAATGGTTACAGCTCTGTGTTCAGATGACTAACGCTTTCAGAACAATGTTGAATTGAAAATCTGTACAAAAAAAGACACCATCTGGAAATTATTCCATGCTTTATTCTTGGTTTTGCTAGTATAATGAAACACAAGCATTCCAGCTTCTCATAATTGTTGAACTTTGTGATGTAAATGGTGCCGGGGTCTGAAAAGGCTTGTAAAGGTTTTGCTGACTTTTTTGTTTTGTTTTTACATATTTTCAATGAAACTATCTGTGCTGTTGTAGCTGAAAGGAGGAGCAGCTTTGAACAGCTCTAGATTATTTTACCATTTGAATAATGATAAATAATAACAACAGATATTGACTTGTGTGAATAATTTATGTGTAGGAAGATTTTCACCTTTCTCCAGAAGCAAGCTCACTGTAGTGTTTTGTCATATTTGGCTCTATGTTCAAGATCATATAGCACCGTACATTGGGTTTTTAAGCTTTGACTGCATGATATTGTTCATATCATTGGCCTGTTTCCTAGTTCATGGGACAGGCATAGGAATAACATACTGTTTAGCACCTAACTATGTAAAAAGTACTTTTAAATACACTGTGTTTGCCTACCTACCTAACTGAATTTATGAGAGAAATGACAGCTTGTAGTTCATTACCAAAATCCAAAGAGGGTTCTAGAAAAGTTCTGGAGATGACTTTCTGTATTGTAAGAATAACTGAAAAGCAGAATTAGGGGAGAAATCATCCTTGAAATATTTTTAATCATGTATTTAAATTACAAAAATAACATATGTTCAATGTAGGAAAAACTGTGGAACCAAAGACACTGATGGTGGTAGAGGTGGTGGTGGTCATTATAGCTGTATTTATTATGCTTATTATATTCCTGTCTACTTATTGCTTTCCATGTATTGGTTTTTGTTGTTGTTGTTTTTTTTAATACAGCAATCCCATGGATGAGAGACTTATTGTTCCTACTTTGCAAATGAGGACATTGAGCAAGAATGGCCAAGTAACTAGCCCAAGGTTGCATTACTAGTGAGGGGAGAGGCAGGATTTGAACTTTATGTCAAAGAAGAGCTTGCTTTGCTGTATGCTGTGTATCTGGTGCATCCGTAACACCACCACCAGTGCACTGTCTCAGCAAACGTCTGTCTCCTGACTCATTTCTCTTTGCAGATAACAAATATTGTCATATTATAAAATTGTAATATTCTTTTGTATTCTCCTTCGTAATTCTTATAAAATTCCTGTAAATCTCGGCAAAAAAAGTTTGGTATATTAGGTCTCCTGTCAAGAATGGCATTGAGAAATTAGTATTCCCCATCAGAGACAGAGGCAATAAAAATACCCTCCAAGGGTTTAAAATGTCAGAGATCGCGAAAAATCTCTCAATGATTAATACACAGTCAAGGAATGTCAACTAGATATTCACCCCAAATTGGAAAACTAATAACTTACCCGGACACTCTTTTCCTCCCCTTTATGATAAGTGCGTCAGATTAGAAGCTCTGAAAAATCTTGTCCAGTTTTGACATCCTGGTTCTCAGTGCAGCTCACTTACCTCCCTCTCCTGGCTTCTTTTCTATCCCACTGTATTACTGATTACCAAATACAGTAGCCTGAAGTGCTTAAATCTTTAGAATTATTGCCGTTCTTGAGTTTCAGATATAGGTCAGACATTAAGGGGGCTGGCTGGCATTTCAGTGTTCTCCTAAATATAAAGGTCATCTCCACCTAATTAATCCCACATGTGCAGTGCACTTTAACTGATTCGATCTCTCTGGACACTCTGGGTTTTCTTTAGGTAATGGCAACACTGCATTCTTCAGCCTGCCTGTGAGATTACACGGAAGGACCTGTATGCAGAAGGGAAGAGGAGGGCGGAGAGCCCTTTTAAGTAGACAGACCACTGACCACTACTAATTTTATTATCATTTAGTGATACTTAAAAAAATTTTTTTATTTCATCCTCATTTCATTCTGTACTGTTTCACTTTGTGTTTCTGAATTTCATTATGACTGTATTTGAGGGGGTGGGGGGGCACATGGCTTGTGGGATCTTAGTTCCCCAACCAGGGATTGAGCCCGATCCGTAACCACTGGGCCGCCAGGAAATTCCCCACTTAATGATACTTGTAAAATAATTTTAAAATTTCATTTTATAGCAACTCAATTTTCACGTAGTTACAAGAATCTTAGAAATGTAAGCAACAATGTTTTTGTTCTTGGTGTGTGCTTTTTTAAATTGTTACTGCTTTTTTTTTTTTTTTTAAAGAATCATCTTTTTTTTTTTTTCATTTATTTATCGGGCTCTAGAGCGCAGGCTCAGTAGTTGTGGCGCACGGGCTTAGTTGCTTCGCGGCATGTGGGATCTTACCGGACCAGGGCTCGAACCCGTGTCCCCCGCATTGGCAGGCGGATTCTTAACCACTGCGCCACCAGGGAAGTCCCTGTTACTGCTTTTGAATGAAGAGATGATCTAAGAACTAGAAAGAATGGCATCTGCATTAGTGCTACTAATAGGGCCAAATAAAAACCTGCCTTAGCGGTGCTTTATTCGATGTATAGACTGTGAAGCTTCCTGGGATTTAGGGTCAGAAGATGGGAGTTTGCGTTTGAACTCAACTCAGTTAGGCAAGCCCCTCAGAACCCACGCATCTGGGCATATATACCCATAAGATGGGCATAACTGCAATGGTGGCCACCTCTCATAGAGACTGTGTAAACTGTTGTGTCTTTTTATTTTTAAGACAGCATGGTAGGGGTTCCTGAGCCATACTTACGGAGCATGTGGGATTCCAAGTTATGGGTGGTTTCTCCTCTCAGCGGCCCCTTTCTTTTTCATTCATCTTTCAGTGGTGAAAAATGGTAAGAAGTGATTCATGTCTACCCATGTCTATGGGGACCGTGAGGACTTCATGACTTTTTTTTTTAAAGTGGTTTGAGAAAGAGACAAACAAAAGTAGTTAATAACAATGTTATTCCTGGAAGAAAAAGTTCCAGCCTGCTCTGACTTGTTTTGGAATTTGCAACGTCCTGAGAGGGCTGACAGTTCTGTAACAGGGTTTCTTTTAGACTCTAAAGTTTAGGGAGACTGGGGGTGGAAGGAGGGCACTAGGGAAAGGAGCAATTAAGTTCAAGTTTCAAAATTGATGAAGTGAAGCAATTTCCCATTCCTGCGAATGCAAAAACTGTCCAGGTTTATTTTTTTCCCATGTAAGTCAGAAACCTGTTCTTTTCCTTCTGGGTGTCTGGAGCCCAGTTATTTGAGAGCCCCAGCTCCTGTGGAGACCATTTCTTCATGCCCTCTTCCTTCCCTGACAGCCTCTGGTTTGGGTTTACATCACTGGGTGGTAGAATACAGGCCTCAATTTATTACCACTATTCTTTCACAAAACTTTCAGGGAAAGGACGACCACATGCATCATTTAGCCAGAGAATCATGAGTGGGTTAATAAGTGGAACTTTTCTAGACATTTGTTAAACCTTTGGTGTGGAGATCCTTCCTGATTGTTCTTGTTGGGTAGAAGGAAAGAACAACATAGGGAGTTAGAGATGGCTTTGTTTTCTAAGGACATCTTTGGCAAAATTGGTCAAAAAAATAACTTGATTCTTCTTAAATGGCATAAAATGGGTGAGCAGAGAACAGTGGAGCAGGGTTCGGACAGATGCAGATCTCCTTGCATTCAAGGAGTGGGACGCTGTTTCTCTGTCTACCTTCTCATCTCTACAGATCAAAGATACCCCAAAGTCAGAATTCTTGAGTGCAGACCATGTGACATCTGGACAGCACTTCTTGCTGACTTTTCTTTATTTCTTTGCTGGCAAGAGACCCCCCCAAACCTTTAATTTCTTATTGAAAGGATACTTTGGGTGGAGGTCCAGGGAAACTGAAAAGATTGGTAAGTTAACATGAAATCAGTACAACTTCTCACTTTTCTAATTCTAATGTAAAACACAAATAAACCATGTTCATCAGCATGGTAGTAACTCTTGCTGGCATGTCTGAATTGTGCTTTTTGCCTTTCATTACCCTAACTTTGTGAAGCCAGTAGATTCCCCTTGATTGGAGCCATCACAGCAAATCTGCAGTGCCCCTTCCTGCCTTTCTTGGGGAAGCCTCATGATCATGTGTTTTGTGTGGTAACAGGGTGAATACATTTTCATACAGTGCTGTTGTGAAATCATTTTGTGCTGTGGCACTTGTCAAGTTTTTAAGATCTGGAGGAACCGAATTTTGACCTGACGCTGTCCAGTTTAATAGATTCTCTGAGTCTTGGAGATTTTCTCTTCTTCCTTTTTTTTTTCCTTTATACCTTTATTCTCCTTTTCATCATCATTTAAAACCGATTTCCTTTCTGTTTAAAAGTAAAGCAGATTTTACTGTCCCTTATAATATTAGGATGAGTATACAAACATATAAAAAGACTGTCTGATTTCTTGTAGTGGGGGTCGGCAAACACTGACTACCCCATGCTCTGTGACCTTATAATTACTAAATCCTTACAGAAATCAAAATGGGTTTGCTAAGACCCCTTCTTAATGAGGGTCTGACGGTGAGCCCTGTTTCTCAGTTGTCATCTTGTATTGCTAATTGGCCCAGTACTGTTGGAACCTCAGTGCCTCTGCTACTGCTGACTTATCACGTCTGTTCTGTATGTTAATGTATGTTGCATGATGCAGAATGAATTCTGGAAAGGAGAGGGGGGTGAGTTTCTGAAAGATTATCTCCATTTATAACGTGAGCTGCACTACTTCAGAATTCTACATTACTTAATAAGCCAGGTATTTAAAATCCAATCTCTTACATTGTCTAATTATGTAGATAGGTATTATTATCTCAATGTCCTAATATGAGTTAAGTTTTCAAGACCGTTGTTTTTTTTTTTTTTCTTTCCTGTTTCTGAAGGGAGGTCCAGCTAATTTACTGCAAATGAAATAAGAAGTATTTTGGAGGAATAGGATGACATTTAGCATTCTGGTTTGAAATCCCTCTGACTTAAATATTTAATGTGCTGCAAAGCATCCTTAAAAATTAAATATGAATGAGTTTTAGAAAACCTTGCAGTGGCATAAAAAATTGAGATTTCCCCCCCCCCCCATTTCAAGTGTGAGTGTCTGCCTAGGGAATCTTAATTATTTTTAATGAAGATGACATTATATATTTGATCAGCATGGGGATGTCCTAAATCATGAAGTTAATATAAATAGAATCCTTCTGAATAATACCACAGCAGAGATTTACTTTGAAATAAATTATTAGTTTTGTCTCTGGAGGTTAATCACTCTACCCCTTTTTTATTTTTTTGTTTAAAGTTTATAAAGTCAAATGACCAGAGGAGAATTTCTTTTGTTGGAAAAAAAAGGTTTTTTTCCCTAGGTTTATTGCTTTGTTAAAATGAGTGCTTTACTTTTGTGGACACAACGAGATGTAGTGTATGTACTATAAACATTTTTGTGGAATCTCTGACAAGAAGCAGGATTATTACTACTATTATTAGTATTCAAGAATAACTTTCTTGACATTGATATTTGTAATCACATATCATTTTTTTTCCTTTTAAAAAATATTCTAATAAGTATTCCCCTAATTTAATGGCAAGGGAATTAAATAGGAGGCTCTTGGATTTATTTTACAATGCTGACATCTGACATTAAAAAAAAATCATACCTATATTTTCTCACCATGCGTTCCTGCCTTTCGTTGGGCAATATTGTATTCTAGTTGCATGCTGTCCTAAGTATCAGTTATGCATGGGGAAAGGGGGATCTGAATTCATGAGTCTATAGTCTTAGTGCTTACTTATGTAAAAGAGTATGTTACATGTGCTTCCAAAAAATGTTTTAAATTAAATTCCATGAATTTTTCTTGAAAAACCCCTTTTCTAAAAGAAATTGCCTAATGTTTGTACCCTATCTGTTTGAAAAGGATGGGATAACTTTCAGGAGCTATGCTTTTAATTTTTTCTGCCTTTGCAGTGATTGTAGAGAATATTGCTTCTCTCTCTTTTTTTTTTCATTTTGTTTAGGTAAAACTAATACTAAAAATGAAACCTATCATTGCTGGTCCTGTAATTACCCAGCTTTCAAATTTCTTTGGCATTTAAAAAAATATTTAGTTACTTATTTGGCTGTGCCAGGTCTTAGTTGTGGCACGCAGGATCTTCATTGATGTGCGGGATCTTTATTTGCGGCACGCGAGATCTAGTTCCCTGATCAGGGATCGAACCCGGGCCCCCTGCATTGAGAGTGCTGAGTCTTAATCACTGGACCACCAGGGAAGTCCCTTCATTGGCATTTTTAATGCATCTCTCAATACTCCATAGCCAAGCAGCAACTGAGAGCTCAAAAATGCCCCTTGTATCCATTTTCCTTCTTTCAGTTCTAGAACCATCTTACTCTAGCCCTCCATCTCTCTCTCTCCTTCCCTGCCCCCCTTTTTGGTATATTACATTAGCAACAACAAAAGTTATCATTTATTGACTACTTACTATGTGCCGGCTATTGTGTTAGGTAAATGAATTATCTTATGAATGCATACTAATACAATTAATAAAATCTAATTAATAACAATAGTCCCATGAAGTAGGAAATCAGGGGGCAGAGGGGAGACTTAGGGGTTAGGTAATGTGCCCTGGGCTACTCTGCTAGTAATTGGCAGAGCTGGGATTTGAATCCACAACAGCTTTTGACCCTAATGTGCATGTTCGACACGATATTATGATCTAATTTGCTAATAACGGGCTATACTCTCATTGCCAAATTATTCTACTTCAGGCCCAGATCTGATCAATTCATTCCCCTGCCCTGTAACATTAATTTAAAGGTTCCTTATTACTTCCAATCCTTCACAGCCTTGCTTTTAGGTTCTCCATGATTTTGCCCAAACCTTGCTTTCTCATCCTTGTCATTATTTACGATTGATAAGGATTGATTGGCTAGAATAAAAACAAAAAGGAAAAAAGATGCCTTTCAGAATAACATTGATACGATTCTGTAATTAGGACCGTTTGTTGTCTCCTGAAGTGGCACAGTGCCTGACAATAAAAGAGTCAGGTGTCCTTTGTGGTCAGGATCTGGTAGCACAGAACTCTTCCTCGCAAACTTAAAATGGTGTTCAGCATTTTTCCCTGTAGTTTAATTGGAAGAACACTGGGTGCTTCGGCTGGCGCCGAACGATTTAGCATTCCCCAGGGCCATTTGACTTTTCCCAGTCTTGCCTGCACGATGAATCTCAACATTCCTTCCTAGAGGTTTAAGACAAGCAACTTTTAAATGATAGGTGAAAACTTAGCTTTAAGAAATGACTTTTGAGATGAAAATCAAGGTCATTGACAAGATCTTTGAAATCCCTATGTATACGTCTGGGGGGCAAAGTTAATTAGAGAAAGACCAAGTTTAAAAATAGTGAAGATATAAAGTAAGACAGGCCTCTAGCCTTTTTTACATAGTGAGGGTAAACGGCAATACAGATTTTTTTTTCCCACCATTATTAATGGGTCACCTCTTTTCTTGAACAGTTAATTGGAGTGAATAAGCTCACCCTATCTTCTTTCTAGGAAAGAAGAATTAAGTAAAACAAATACTTCTTCCCTTTTTCTCATTCTTAAAATAATTTTAGGAAACCTTACTGGCAACTAATCGTGTATCACATTCAGCTAGTTTTATAATGCAAAGCAAGTCTAGTCGTTGCATGGAATGTTTCTCCACTGGCTTCATTCCTTAAACTTGGAATTAATGCCTTGTGGACAAAATGAAAAGCACCCTATTTGATGCCTGCCCCAGACCCCTCTGAGAGGAAACACAGCAGAGATCTGAAAATCAGACAGCTACGGGGAACCCAGTGCACTGCATTCTAATGCAGTTCTTCTGCCATGAGTGAAATGTTCACCTGCCCACCTTTTGTGTATGGATCTTTCTGATTATTTATTAGGGTTGGAGATTGAGAAGGGAGGAATCCAGGCAAACATCTAATTTGTCAGGAGCTAAATCCTAGTAAGTGCCTTGATGCCTAGCAAATACCTCTGCCTTCTACTGCCCCTTTGCTTTTCATTAGTGACTTGGGGTGGAGGAGAATGTATATACCCGCTGTAAAAATGCAAATTGGCGTGAGAGAGAACTGGAACAATTACAAAGGAGACCTCCTTGAAGGAACAGTTACAAAGGAGACCGCCTTGAAGAACTTATTTTGGAGAGGTAAACAAGGTCAACAAGAAAATGAACTCTGGCAGAACTCATATCTGTGGAGATGCATTCAGAATGATTCTCAGCTTGTTAATTTGCTTATTACCCCCGATGTCTCTTTGTTGTTCAAACAGAGAAAACTGTTTGCTACACTAGTGCAGGCCGAGTATGCTTATACACTGATGAGCTTCGTTGGTGATACTGCTCTCTGTGACTGGAGAATCTTCCCTGTTATGATTTTCCTTAATGCCAGACCTCATAGTGCTGCCTAAATACTGACAGTTTCTCTGGGGCATATTAGAAGGTAGCATTATACCATGCAGTCAACAACAACATGCCTACTATGTGCTGGGAATTCAAAGATGAATGAGAATCTGTCCTTGTCTTCTAGAAACTCACAAGGTATCAGGGGTGGGGAGGAGCTATGTAAACAAATAATTGCAGTGTGTTTTGTTAAGTGTTAGAATAGTGGGATATCCCCCTTGCAGAGAGATCAGGAAAGACTTTCCGTGGAGGTGAAAAATTAAGGCGAGCCTTAGTGAGGAATTTATTGAGAAAGTTAGTGGTAAAATGCATTCTAGGCGGGGGAGGCCACCCCTTTGAATGATTCCCTGTGTTATGAATTCCCAGTGGGGTATGTTTCTCTCATGGTGTGTGTACAACTTATGCCCCTCTCATGAATTCATTAACTGAGTGGTTCTAGGTACTGGGACAGGGGGGAAGAAATAAAGTCCCTGTGCTCATGTAACATGCATACCAACAGGGGAAGACAGACAGCAAAGAGTAAAACATAAGACATGTGAGATGTGACAAGAGCTACTGGGGTCGCTATCTTGTGTAAAATAGTATTTGAGCAGAACTCCAGAGGCAGGAGGGAGCAAGTACATCCAAAGACAATGTTTTTCAAGAAGGGGGAGCAGGAAGTACAAAGGCCCTGTGGCTGGAAATTGCTCAACAGGTCTAAGTAGCAACCTGGAGGCCAGTGTGGAGCAGACTGAGACTGGGGAGAGGGCAGGAGAGAAGTCAAAGGGTGAACAGGATGTAGGTAGGGGCTTTGGAACCAGGAAAAGGACTTGAGCTTTTACTCTGAAATGATTGGGAAGCTATTAGAGAGTTTGGGCCTGGAAGTGCCAAGAGCCTTGGCCCTAGAGTCAGACACATCTGAGTTCAAATCTCGCTCTGCCACTTTTACTAGCTCTGTCTGATTCCTCATCTTAAAAAATGAGGCTTATTTTTCTTATCCTGAAAGGTTGCAATGAGGAAGAGGAGGAGAAAAGTGGCAGTGGTGGTATTAATAGTAGAAGAGGTAGATAACAGTAAGAGAATTTGTGTATGTTTATCAGTATGTTAAGAGGCAGGGTGTGAATGAGAGATGAATGTGGCAGGGTGAGGGCAGTTATATGAGTATGAGAGGTGGCATTCTGAACAGAGCTCCAAAATCAGGCCTTGCAGACACTGGGCTGTGGTTGCTATAGATGAGGAATAATGCAAATACCCGGATAGCTTTGGATCAACCATGTGTATTAACAGTAGCTGGGCCTTCCAGAGCCTGAGAGCTGTCCAACTCAACTCCAGTTTTGAAGCAGTGTATTAATAAATGAAGAAATGCCAAACAGTTACCAATGCTGTTATATTTTAAATGTATCTGTTTAACAAATTAACTCTTATACAGCGTAATTGTGCATTTCTGAGCTAATTTCCGTTATTTATTTTTAAAGCATGAATTTAGAGAATATTGTGCATGCGTGATGTGTTATGTTAATGGGATACAAGTTCAAAGTTGTATGATCAATACCTTTTTCTTTTCATTTTGTCACTTTCTGTCTGTGACTGTGTATAAAGTCTCATTAGGAGAAGATCAAACATACAGGTTTGGGGGTTTTGATGAATATGAACCCCAGGCCAAAAAACAAACCAGCCAACCTTCCCACTATCTCCCCTGCTCTGCACATTAGGCCTTAATATTCTCTGCTGAATGCTGAGAACAAGGGTCCAGGTAACTTTGTGTTGTGTTTGGTTCAGGTGTGCCTTCCTCACGCTGGCTACTGTCTACAGCTTCTGCACATCTGCTTACACCTCCCTGTTCTCCTTTGCACCGTCAGCTCTTGAAGGATGGGGCTGTCTTAGCATCACTTCGTCCAGAGCCAGCCCATAGTCTGTGCTCAGTGACAGAAAACTGAGCTGGGCTACGTTGGGAAGGTGAGCCCTTCCAGAACATTTAGCTGAAAAGGTTGGACAAAGGAAGCTCACCAGCGGTTGTAGCAGTTTGAGGAACCAAGAAATCTTGATCCCAGATTTGAGCCATGGCCTCCAGGGAAGCCTAGAGTTGTGGGAAAGTAACCCCACCCTGTGTGGATTGGTTGTGTGGCTCTGAAGGAAGCTGCCTTTTCATTCATTAGTTAGTTCCTTGTTTGGTAAAACAGGGATTGTAACAACGCACACCTCCCAGGGTGGTGGTAAGGCAGAGACATTGCAAATCCAAGTGCTTCTTCCTTCTTTTCTTCCTCCTGTCTTCCCAGGAAGCCCCACCCAAAGATTAGTTCATCTCTAATTCTGAATTCGGTGGCTGCAAGTGGAGAGCAGCTGTCAGTGACTGAAGATTTGGAATATGCCCCTTTTTTCCCCTCTAAGTGGTCAGCGGGAGTGAGTATTTCTCTTTCCTTCTCCCTCCCTCTTTTTCCTTCTTTTTTCTTTTCTTTCTTTTTTTTTTAAAGATATTTCTTTTAACCAGACCGTACTTTATAGTCTATGGAAATATGGATTTATACAGAAATTCAACATAGGGAGACTATTACTGATATTTCAAGGAGATTCACGGAAGTGTTTGGATTTGAAAGGTGCATTAGTGTAGGGCTTTTCAAACAGTGATTAATGGGCCACCTCCATCACAACTACCTTGATGATTCTCGCACATATTGGCCTCCCCTGGGCTTGTGGACCCATTTATCTATTGGAGGCGGGGGCCCAGGAATCTGCATTTCATTACAAGCAAGCCGGATTTGTTTTGTATCTCTATAAAGTCTAATAACCACTATCTTAGTGATGGAATCCAAATTGTATAACTGTTATTGAGCACCTAGTATGTGTTCTTCATCATATTCATCACATAGATAGTAACAGGTCCTCACAGCTATGACCATAGGAAGGTATAGTTTACATTACATAAAGTCACCCATTGAAAGGGCATAAGTCAATGGCTTTTAGTATATTTCCAGAGTTGTGCAATCATCACCATAATCTTAAAACATTTTCATCATCCCCCAAAGAAACCTTATTCCCATTAGCAGTCACTGCCCAAGGGTGGATATTATTACACCCATTTTTAGAGGCAGGAAAATGGAGGCTTTGGACATTTAAGCAACATGCCTCCAACCCCGACAGTAAGTAGTGGAGCTGAGGACCATGGTCTGACTTCCTTGCTTCTAGAACCCATGCTCTTTCGACTATACCATGCCCCTTTCCAGGAACTCAAGACTTATATTTGCTTGGTGGGGAGAATAATTTGAGGTTCTGGCTTTTTTCTTGTTCAGTTGTTTTAGATAATATATTTTCCCTTCCCATTCTGGCTTTATAGGGTAAATAAATAGGTTTTAGGGATAAACAACAAGGTCCTCCTGTATAGCACAGGGCACTATATGCAATATCCTCTGATAAAGCATAATGGAAAAGAATATGAAAAAGAATGTATATATATGTATAACTGAATCACTTCGCTATACAGCAGAAATTAATACATTGTAAATCAACTATGTATACATTGTAAATCAACTATACGTTGTAAATCAATAAAATAAATTTTAAAAAATAGGTTTTAGTTTTTAGTTCATTATGCAGCACAGTTACATAGGAAATCGGCATGACTGAAAGCCAGGAGAAACCAGCATTTGGTCCTGTCCCTGATTGTGACCTATCATATACGGTGTTTGAGACTTACTTTCCTCTTCTGTCAAATGAGGAAGTAGTACCAAATCTTTTATTGATTCATTAAGCATTTATTGGACATTTAATGGTGATTACACTGGATGCTGGATATTCACAGAAAATGATTACAATTTTAATACCAGCTATGCTTAACTGGGCAAAAACAATGTGTCAGTCACTGTCCTAGCTTGTCATTCCATTTAGTTCTAACTGTAAGCCTAGTAGGTAGTGATGATCACTCTGTTCTGTCTCTACGGGGTTGGAGGTATGTTGCTTAAATTCCCATGAGGAAACTTAGGCGCGCAGAAGGTTTAAATAATTTGTGTTGGTCACACAGCTGAGACGGCTGAGGTCTGGATGATTCCAAAGCCTGGACCTCAGTCCTCACACTCCTCTCCAGGTGAGCAGGAGTTGTTATTGCCTTCTGTGAGGTCACTACTCGTGTTTCTAAACAAATACTTGCAACACCATGTGAAAGTAAATAATTCAGTGAAGGCACTAAAGGAGGTTTAATCTTCTGGCCTCTTTTTGAGTAGGTCTGGGGAGGTGTCTAGATGAGCCTCTGGGTTCTGTTAGAGGCATAGCTAATTATTGCATTTCTCCCTCTCCTGTAGCCCCTATTTGCTTAATACCTGCAGGTTGGATTTTTAGAACTACTTCCGTCCCCTGGTACCTGCAGGAACCCTGTTTGTTGAGCAATACTAGGCCAGGAGGGACCAGCATCTCTGTGATGTGTTTCCCAACTTGAATTTACCCCTCTGGCCTCCTTGGCATATGTTTACAAAGCCGCAGACTCTAGTAAACTAGAGATTTGGCCTGTGCTCAGACAGGTATTCCCCACCAAGTGTCATCAGTAATCAAAGGGAAAGTCACTTTCTCAAGGACCCAGCTTGCATGTGGGTTTCTAAAGAAACTTGAAGAAGGCATTTTGTTGAGCCTGGGAGCCAAGCTTGTCAAGGCTCTGGGAGCTAATGTGAAAGCCATTTCCTGAAAATATAGAGTTTTTAATAAGTCTTGTCACTATGGAAGGCTTCGGAAGTGCTGATTTGGAAGAGCTCCTGACATTGGGATGAGGACACAGGAAACCTCAAATGACTTTTTATTCCTAGGAATAGTTGTTCATTTTGAAGGATTTTTAAAAGTTATTGCTTACTGAGCTCTTACTGTATGTAAGGAATAAGTGCTATACAAGCACTGAACCTCACAAAAAACCTATAAGCTCGCTATTATTGTCGCCTCTGTTTTACAAATTAGGAACTGGTGCACATCTAACCTCTCCACAGCCACTCAGCTGGTAATAGAGGATTTGTTTTGTTTTGTTTTTTTAAACTCCCTTTCACCTTCCTATTTTTTTTAACCCTAAAAACTTGCAGAAATAATTTTAACCAGCATTTATTCATTAAAATTATATTGTGAATCTGAGCCCAGAGAGCCATTCATTGTTCATTGAGATGTGAGTTAATGATTATTGCTGAGAATCATGGCATGTCGTGCTGGAGCCATTACAGCAGGGTTGTTACCATGGTATTCGATATGCATGACAGGCACCCTGGCTGTGAGAGCCTGAAAGACGATACAGTGAGGAGGACCTGGGAGACATTTGTGTAATCATATTAGCATCACATTTATTCCAGAAAGGCTAACTGCTCGGTTTCACGTGTTAATGTCCACGTTTATGCTCACCACTCTCAAGACTGGTTTTCTCTATTTAAATTTTCATCTTAAACTATTCATCCCTTCAATACTTGGCCTCTCCTCCTGCAACAAGTTTTAGAGATATGTTTATAATATTTTTCTTAACAATTTAAGTCAAATTTCACCAGCAAATATAATTTTCTTGAAGTATCCATTTCATATGGCAGAAAGACCTAGCATTAGTAGCTTCTCAAAAGTCTAGCAATTGATACTTCAGTAAGATTCTAGCACAATAGTAGAGTGGAAATTTTAGGATCACCAAGGTTTATATAATCTAACCCAGTTTTCCACTTCATAGGTAAGGGAAACTAGACCTAGGGAGGCTTAATGCCTTCATCAGGCGTATAGCTGATTTATACAGAGCTAGTTTATACAGAGCTGCAATTTGACATTATTAGCTTTTGTGATAAATTTTGATTTATAGTTTCTGCACTTAATGAAGCATCACTTTAAATAAAAGAATAAACCAGAATTGAACTTATAAAAATTCTCTCTATTTGGATATGGCATAAATGAACATTTCATTTGAAAACCATCCAAAACAGACTCCCAGTAGCATATTTTGAAATGTCGAGAACCAGTCTTCGGGACTTCCCTGGTCGTCCAGTGGTTAAGACTCCGTGCTCCCAGTGCAGGGAGCCCGGGTTCCATCCCTGGTCAGGGAACTAGAGCACACATGCCTCAACAAAGATCCCACGTGCCACCACTAAGATCCGGCACAGCCAAATGAATAAAATAAATATTAAAAAAAAATAGAAAACTAGTCTTAACTCAAAATGCAACGTTGCAACTGTGATGCTTTTTTTTTTTTTTTTTTTTTGCGGTACTCGGGCCTCTCACTGTTGTGGCCTCTCCTGTTGCGGAGCACAGGCTCCGGACGCTCAGGCTTAGCGGCCATGGCTCACGGGCCTAGCCGCTCTGCGGCATGTGGGATCTTCCCGGACCGGGGCACGAACCTGTATCCGGACCGGGGCACGAACCTGTATCCCCTGCATCGGCAGGTGGACTCTCAACCACTGCGCCACCAGGGAAGCCCGCAACTGTGCTTTAAACCTGAACAGTTGTTTTTCATTAAGCTGTTTTTATATAAATTATTTTTTTGAACAAGTATTTCTCCATCTCATTCCATAATATCGCTCTGTGCAAGTGCTGTAGGGGTGGTTAAATTGAATAAAACAGCCCCTCAGAGGATTTTATAATTTTTACAAAGGAGATAATGACAATGGGAAACTTTCAGTTAAGGTCAAGTGTCATTTGAAGGATCAAAGATGATCCAGTTCATTTGGTTTCTAAAGTTGTCACAGATCCTTGGGATAGTAACTGGCTTCTAAATGGACTAGGTTTTTTTCTTTGTGAGAAGGCTTAGGAACAGTTGAGGGAAGTGGGTGCATGGCTCTGAGCATGTGGAATATAAACATTCTTAAAGCACCTATTTCATCATGTCACTCCCCAGCTAAAAATCCTTCTAACAGCTCTTTATTTCTTGGCAAGTACACATTTATTCATTTACTCATTCAAAAAAATGTTTACTCAGTGCCTACCATATGTGTAAAATCCAACTCCTCTTCCTGGCTTGAAAAACCTCCACAGTCTAGCACCATCATTTCTATTCCATTGAGTTCAGTTTTATTTCCAAAAGCTTCCCTTAGGCAACTGACTTGGTATCATGATTACTGACTGTGGAGTCTGTCTCTAGATTGTGATCTTTGCTACGAAAGAAGCAATCTCCTTATCTTTGAACACCCCATTTCCAAGTACACAGGCCAGTGCTTAGTAAGTCCTTTTTAAGGGTTTTCTTGAGGCCAAAGGATCTAGAATGTAGGGTCCACATGGGCAGGGATTTTGTTACGCTCTTTTTTGTATCTTTAGTGTGTAGAACAGTGCCTGGCCCCAAATATTGAATACTTAGTACTTTGTGTTTAGTACTATGTGACAAACCCTCTCTGTGAATGCTCTGAAATGCTGTCACTTAAGCTCTTTTTCTTTTTTTTCCTATTTAAACCTGACCTCAAATTCAAGCCCAAGCCCATCTCTTCAGAGTCCTGCTCCCCAGCCCCCCACGAACTCTGGCAGCACATTGGGTCTGCGCCAAACATCCTGAGTTCATCCGGAGCCTGCATTGCACTGTTCACTGTTCATCCTTACTTCTTAATCTTTCATTTCTTATCCCAGCTAGAGAATGAGCTCCTTAAGAATATGGAGCCTATTTTACATGGTTTCTGATTCTATCAGAAAGGATGTGATTGATTAACTTGAGTTATTAATTAAACACTGTCATTTACATCTGGAAGGCTAAGCATTTCAGGGTTTCCAGTTCCCTTTGTCCTTAATGGATGGATTCCCGAGGACCTGAGCGTTTGTGTGGGTTTGCAGCAGGCACAGAACACTGAATATTGAAGGCTTATATACTTGAAGTGCCTTCCTCCAAGAATAAATGCATAGCCATTTAACTACCCCTCCTTTTTTTTTTTCCTTCAAGGTGAAATTTAAAAAGCCTTAATGGAGATCTGGAGTTTAGGGAGTGAGGAAATTAAGAGTTAGGAGAGTGGAAGTAGGGGAGTGGAAATCTGGCCCCATCTGCAAAGCGTTTGGGCAAGTCAGCTTTCCATTTCTGAGAGGTTTCCATGTGCATTGTCATGAATATTATAGTCAAGTTACATTGGCTAAAAGGCTGAGTCTTTCCAACATGTGGAACTGATTTACTTGCCTTTTCCCCTCTTACCTCCTTTGAAAGCCCAAGCACAACAACAACAACAACAATTCAGTAACCCTTCAGAAGCTTTATTGCATTTAGGGAAGTGTTTCCATCTTGTTATGCCTGTCTTTGTTCTCTCGGTTCCTATTTACTCACTGGCTCTCCTGGTTTAAATGCTACAACAGGAAATCAAGTGATCAAGACTAGAAACTTTGCTTGCTGAGATTATTGCTTTAGATTTTCCCTGCTAAATCAGACTGCAGGCTGTTCCTTTTTCCCTGTAATTTCTTTTGAGAGATAGAGAGGGCCAAAACTGGCAACCCTTTGTAAAGGTGACCCTTGTCACCGATTTGTGACTCTCCACAAGCTTTCTTGCTTGCTACTCAGAGCTCATGTTGGTTTGAAGGGTAAGTTAAATACCATCAGACTAAGGAGTTCATAATTTGAGTTCTTTTGCAAACTTGAAGTATCCAAGGGACTGTGTGTGTGTGTGTATATACTCAGAGCCTGAAGAGGACAGGGAAGGAAAAACAGAGGTGAGGGGGGAAGACTCTATTAATAGATTGTTGAGAAAAGGGGAAGTTTTTTTTATCTTAAAGAGAAAGGATACTTTGTTCCCTTTTTTTGCTAGCTGGTTGAGTAATCAACCAAACTGACCATCTGTATGACTTAATGCCTAGATTAATGGATACACACACGCTTATTTATGTTTACTATGTACCATGCAATGTGCTGAGGAATCATGGCATGGACCAGTTGTCAAAGAATTTACAACAAAGTTAGAACCTAGAAATCCAGAAGAGTGGAAGGAAATAAAGTAAACTGTAAACTGGTTTTTACTGAGTGGTCAGACAGTAGATTTTTTTTTCCCTCTTCTTCCTTTACATATTTTCAAATTTTCTACAGTGAGCATATTACTTTAACTGTAGCATAGAGTGTCTTTGCTGCAGAAGTTCAGAGAAGGGAGAGATTACCTTTGGGAGCTTGTTAGGGATGAGGTGGGACTTGAGTTGATAAATATTTTTACAGGTATTTTTGGCCCCCTGTACCTCCAACTATCATAGCATAGCTATCATTAAGAGGATATTCTTAAGAGATGAACAGTAATGGAATAGAATAATAATAGAATAACCATCAAGACTGTTCGAATAACTATCATAATGGTATGTGAAATACATTCATAATGTTTTTAGTGCAGTCTACATAAATTTATCTTCACATTGATGAGGTAAAGATATGTGAAGTACCTAGTGCTAGACAGATAGTAAGCACTATACAAGCAATAGTTATTATCATTTGTTATATATAGCAACCGTAAAACAAAATAAGGAAGTCTGTTGGGGCAGGACATGTGTGCCCAGGGTACCATTTGCACAAGGTCATCTATTGTGTACTGATTCATTTTGTTTTAAATTCCCAATCTAGGCCTCTTCCTCTACCATGATTTTCAGTACCTAAGCATTTCCCTTTGTCATGAAACTGGAATAGCCCTGTTTCTTGCAAGTCACTGTGGTATTCAAGATCAGATATTTATAGTGAGGATCAAGCATGAGCCCCTACATTTACTTTTTCCTCTGTAAGCTCTCAAGGTGGTGATCTAGTACAAATGGTTCTCTGTAGAGTTTATTGTAACTGAATGTATGTCTTTTTTTTCCTAGTGTATCAACTCTTTGAAAAATGTTTGTCATTACCCATCATAAAGGAAATTCATGCTCCATTTTGAGATTGGGGGGTGGGGAGGAAAGAATATATGTTCTGGATTCATTATTCATAGGCAAGCCCTGTTACTATTTTGGTCACTTTCTAGATTTTACCTAAGTTTTCTCTATTAAGATGATGATTACATAGAGGATGATACATAAACTTTGGAGTAAGGCAAATTTTGCGCCCAGACTTGGCCACTTAATTACAGTGTTCTACATTTGGGCAAACCAAACTTCTAAGACCTCAGTTTTCTCACCTGTAAAATGATGACATAGTAGCTAACTACTGTGAAGGGTTGCTATGCGTATTAAGTGAGGTAATGTGTTGCAAAGCACCCGAATCCATTCTGTGCCCTTGTTAATATACATGGTAACACTGTTACGTATAATGTACCCCCCTTACACACATATAATTAGAACAATATTTGTGTATTAAAATGCTCGTTTTAAAATATGAACAATAACAAAAATCATTGTAAACACTTTTATTAGCTGCACAGTATATTATTGATTGGATGAAGTGTAATTAATCGGTCCCCTATTGGACAGTTAGGTTATTATTATTTTTTTTTAGTGGTAACCTTTTCAATACTCTTGGTAAACTATTTTCTTGAACTACCTGTATCCAGACGAACAAATTTAGAGATTTTTTTGTTCAATGACGGAGATTTATGGCACCAGGTTTGTGATCTCAGAATGCAGATGATGAAGCCTCCTTAGAGGATGTCATTTTTCTGGACCTTCCATGTGTTCCACAGTGTGAGGTTAAATAGTCTGGTAAAAATCGGGCAATGTCTACTCTGGGCAGAGTGATCCCTTATAATCTAGTAAAAGCTTATTCATGGGGTATGCTTAGGGGAGAATAGAGTTATGCATATGTTTTCTTCCCTGAAACACTTAAATTAAGTTGCCATTAATTCCCTGTCCAGTGATTGTTGGAGTTTGCTTTAGTGACAGCATGGTTAATGTTGGTCAACATCTTGAGATAACAGTGGTGATCTATATTTTCCTCCCCTTTGGCCACAATTCCTAGAACAGTAGGAAGAGATCCAGAGAGGAATGAAGCTGTTAGTGAACTGTCAGCCAAATTGGCTTGCGACAGAGACCTGTAAACGTCAAGAGAATAAGCTTTTGAATAAAAATTCTGTCCTGCATTTTCTTAGCAAAGATCAGGGAGGGAGTCCAACAGAATCTTATTAGGCTTGTTAGAGGTATTTATTTCTCCTCTGTGGTTTTGTGCTATACCATTCATTTAAACATCTAGTTAAAATTTGGCAGAGCTGTTGGAGGAGTGAAGGTGGAGCCAACTGTCAGGATTGACCATCTTATTAAACACTCATGTAATTGTTCCTGTTCCAGTTAAGTGGAATTCTCTTGCCATCTGTTAAGCAGGCTCAATTAATAGAGAGATTTGGGAGGGAAAGATGGTGGGTAGGGAGGGTGGGTCAATGGAGTGAGGACTTGGGGACAGGGAAGGACTAAGTTGCAGCCCTTAAGAGGTGAGGGAAAGTAGCTCCCCCTCCACTTACACTCTCTCTCTATCTCCCTCTCTCTCTCTCACACACACACACACACACACACACACACACACACACACACAGCAGGATGTCTTTTTTTCTTTTCTTGCGGGAGAGGTAGGGGAACTGTATTCAAGTGTAATGTGGCTCTTTAATTTCCTCTTTGGGGGAGGAGGGGGAAGGCAGCGCTTAGGGAATAAAAGAACAGAATATGCGAAGAGGAGATTTGATTAAATTGTGTCATATAAGTTTAGAGCATCCAGGTTGGATGAGACTCAGATACAGACAACTTTTTTCTTGCTGGAAATTCAGGTTAGTACAGTACCATTGATGGGAAGTTGAAGAACTAAGTCATGTTATATACTTAGAGTTTGAGGGAGTAATTAATATGTAGCCTCAGGGAAGGCTCAGGAGACCTTATCTGTAAATTGCTAGGTGACTCTCCAGCATTGGTACAGTCTAATTTCATCTGGTTGCAGATTGGGGGGGTGTAGATTTTTTTTTTTAAGTATTTATAATAGCCCAGTTAATAGATTATTGTCCTTTTTAAAACTGCATAAATGATTTTTAAAATATACAAAAACATTTGTCTAGGGTATATTTTAAAGAGACTGCCTAGAATGTGTGTTTAAAGTAGATCTATTGAAGTACGGCATACATACAACACAGTGCACAGTCATAAATGTACAGCTGGATGAGTTCTCACAAAAGTGAACACATCTTTGCACCTAGATCAAGAGATAGAACATTTCAGCATCCCGAAAGTAGGCTTCATGCCCTATTCAGTTGACTCTTCCACAGAAGGTAACCACTATCTTGGCTTCTAATAGACTAGGTTAGTTTTGCCTGTTTTTGAACTTGATGTAAATGGAATTAACGTTCTTTGTGTCCTGGTGTCTGGCTTCTTTCACTCAGTAATATGTTTATAAGAGTCATCATGTTGATGCATGTTGCAATTGTGTGTTCATTTTCATCTCGCCCAAATATTCGACTGTGTGAATTCACACAGTTTGTCTATTCTGTTGCTGACAGGCATTTGGATAATTTCCAGGTTGGGGCTATTATGAGTAGTGCTGCTATGAACATTCTTAAGATTTCTTTTGATAAATGCGAACACATTTCTGCTAGGTATATACCAGGATGAGAACTGCTGGGTCACAGGATATGCATATAATTAACTTTAGAAGATACCGCCAGTTTTCCAAGGTATGTGTTTTAATGAGGGAAAGGTCAGTTTTGTCTTTAGATCAGAGTACTTAGTTGCCTTGAGCTTAAGAATAAGGCACGTTGTTGTTCTTGTATTCTTTTCATTATGGAAATTAATATGACTGACAAAGAGGAGCCAGTGAACTATTTCTCCTTAAAATAACTGGTAAAAACCCCTCACCCATTTTAATGATGTTTTCACTTATACGACAAAGTGTATTTTTACTTCTCGTATTTGACAGGAATGAGAAGAGTAATGGGCAAGAACAAGCAGTATGTTTGCCTTTACTTCCAGGGATTTGTACACCGAGGAGATTGACTTCAAACTCCCTCCAGATTGTGCTCAAATTAAGAGTTCAAATGTCTGGAATTCCTTTGGTCCTCGAGGGAATTTGAGTAAGGGAAAGTGACAACCTGGAAATAGAATGTGGAATGCCCACCCGACCCACCTACATCCTAACCCTGTTACTGTGAGCAAAGCATCAGAGAAGACGAACAATCTGACCTTTGGGGATTGCTCTTCATGTCATGTTTTAAGAAAATTTTTTCCATTTCCACTTTTCGTGTCCTCTGACAACCAAGAAACTCTTGCAGTCATGAAAATGTCAGCTAGGTGTATCACTTGGAATTCCTGGCTCTCAAATTAAAAATAAAATGCCCAGAAAACTCTGTATTCTATTCCTTTCACAGTTTTACGTAGCAATAGAAAGTAATAAAAGATAAAATCTTTGTCTGGGACTCTTATTAGTTATGCCTGACATTGGTCATATGTATATAAAGTTATACCAGCACATTGTATCTTGCTTAAAATAAAATTGATAGAAAAAGACCCCAATCTTCACTTTTTTTCTGCATGCTGATATTAGGATTTCTAGATTATCCTGAACGAAAAGGTGATGTGAATAAATTTAATAGTTTTGCTAGAAGCAATGCCTGTTTTTAACTCACGACCTAGGTTTAGACCTCAACACTTGAATTTTTTTTACCTGTGATGCGTTTTCTAACTTCTGAGCTGTAGTTTTTAATCTGTAAAATAGGTTTCAGATCACTTTCTCCCACATCGGGTTATTGTAGGGATCAAATGAGATCATCTATGTGAAATTGTAAACTATGAAAGTACTAAGCCTAATAAGCCTTTGAGAACTGGGCTTGCCAGGCCCTGCATTTTAGGAAAGATTATTACTGGCCATTAATCTAGAGCATAATGGAATATCACTCTATACCTTGAGATCTTGGGCACACAACTAGCCTGAGCTTTTAACCTTGCACCAGACGTGGCTGGCTGACCTGTTTAGTTGTGAGTTACTTGTCTAGGTTCTATTGGCGTTTCACTAACACCCTTCCCCGCTGGGGCGAGAAGGGCAAAAAGTTGTTTGCTTAGTGATAGCTCCAAACTATTATTCTAGCAGGCCACCTTTCATTTCTGGGGTGGTAAGAGGGTTGTATAAAATATATAAGTAGTCTGTAAGATCACTACTGCTCACATCTATAACTTCTTTCTTTTAAACTTTTCTATTACCCACCTAATTTTTATTAGGTGTTGAGAATATAGAAACACTTATAAGCCATAAAAGGCTCTAATAAAAGTGTTGGCCATCATGATTGATACTAATTGTTAAGAAAATGAATGAGTAAAACAGGGGCTGGACACGGCCTGGCAAACACTTCCTGGCTTATATTCCTTATTACTACTGAGGAATTCACCTTTCTTTTAACAACAAAGAAGAGGGAAGGATCTGAGGTTCCTCATTAGGTGTGGCCCTTGGTAGTTGTTTTGAGCAAAGTGGATCTGGTTTGCTTCCCAGAACATGGGTTACTCCATCAGTCACCTCTTGGGGGAACACCTCCCAGGACAGGACAGATAATGTATCAACTGAAATATCGCTGCCAGAAATGAAATAAGAAATTGACCACACTCATGAAGATATGGCGACACTTCATGAATTATGTTAGTTTTTAATAAACGTGCACTCTTGGTACTGAGCAGGTTGTGAAAATCAAATTATATAAAAATAGAGAATATGGTCTGGGAGTGTAGGTGGCAGTGACATTGACACAGCCTCTAAAAGCATTTTTGTCTAGTGAACTAAGGTGTTCACCAGAAAACTGGGGCTGGAGGTGTGCAGATTTATAATTCCTTCTCCAAAATGATGTCTCTTTTAGGATTCAGAATCCTGATGCACCTTGATGATGAAACACCCCCAGTGAAATCTAAAGCAGTACCCTATAATCAGATGCATTAGTACATCTGCATCAAAAAGAATAAGTACTCACACTAAGTGGTTTAATAAAGACATAAATACACATCAGTTCAAGTTAGGATTTACTGCCAATAAGTTCAGGTCGTGTCATATTTTGCTAGCAAATGTGTTATGCAAAACTTTTGATTTTTCAGAGCCTTTTGAATTTTAGAATTACACATAAAGGTAGCAAATACTCATGAGACAATAGGGTTAGTAGCACCATAACTGGAGTCTCACTGCCTGGGTTCAAATTCCAGCCTTGCCAAGTGACTTTAGGTAAATTACCTAATTTCCCAGGGTCTTCGTTTTTCATCTTTGGAGCTGCAGGAATTTTGTTATTACATAAGATATGCATATGAGGTACAATGTGAATTGCATTAGGCACTCAATAAAATATGCTTCTGTTTCCTCATATATCCTCATATAATGGGGATAATAATAGTGCCTGTCACAAAGGTGTTTTATGAGACTGAAATAGGTATATAGGTGTAACATGCCTTAGAATAGTGTCTGCCCCACAGTAAACATTTAATAACTAGTCACCAGTATCATTATCACCATTACTAAAAATCTGTACCTTTCCTATCAGCAAGTCATTTTCAGGAAAGAAAACGACAGTAAGCATCTGTTGACTGAATGAGTGGCGCATTGAAAAATTATGATAATTTGTAATTAGAATTTTCCAGACTGTAATTCCGTCCCATTCCATCTCCATCCTTCCCAAGTGTGTTTGCTTCCCTTCCCCCAAGCAACATCCCCCCACCCCACCCCTCCCCCAGCCCCAGCGCCTTGATTTTCCTTCATTCGCTAACAGATACGTTTCTTGGGTTCTTTTTTTTTTTTTTTTTTTTTTTTTTTTTTCAGTTTGTTACAGGTTAATCTCTTGTGATTGGTCAGTAATGGTGGGGTTTGGTAAAGTCATAAGTCTGCAAGATGTTGTAAATGCAGGCAATGTCTGCAGGACTGGGTACCAGCAAGGCAGAGACCAGCGGGAAGAATGTGTGTGCTTGTATGCCACAGTTTGGACTGATGTCTTGGCGCGGCCGTCTTATTTCCTGGCATGTAAGGACGGGATTCTCTCTTAAGGCCACACATATTTGGCAAGCCCTATTATTTTACTCTTTCAAGGGGCTGCTTGGGTAATGAAGGTGATAGACAATATTGAGTAGGTACTTGTTGGACAGGGACGTGAGGGAATATGGAAAGAATCTTTTTTAAAGAGCTTGATTACATTAGACTGTAGTGTCTGTAAACAATTACAGCATTCAGGGAGTGCAGGATTTAAATGAGAAACACAACTTTGTCAGACTATACCAGTCGGATAAAATGGCATGGGCTCCGGAAATCTATAATTAAATGTATTTTTGAAAATGAAAAATATAGCGTAACATCTGGTTTATTTCACTACAGAAGTGGATGGATATTGCTTACATAAGTGTGATTGACTTTGGCTGATATTTGAATTTCTCTGTGTAAAATAACTATTTTAATTAAATTTTTCTGCTTGATTCTATTTGTGCTGTAAACAGCTTATTCACATACACATTCATATAGAAAATGGCTGTCTTATTTAGGAAATCTAATGTTTGTTCATTTTCTTTTCCTTGCAGCGGATATTCAACTCCTTTGTTTACACTGAGAAAATCTCAAATGGAGAAAGTGAAGTACAGCAGGTAAGAGGTGATTTAGCATTTAACATTCTGTCTTGGTTTTGGATGTGACTTCATTACTCTTTCCAATCTCCACGTGAGGCTGTCTTTTGTTTTCTGTGTATGATTTCATATACATCTTAAGCAAAATGGTGACAACCTCCCACTTCATGTTCTTATAAGCAGTTGAAATAATGGTTATATAGATGGCTTTCTGCTATTCATGTTATACTTTGAAAATATTATTTAGTGCCTTGTTATTGTTTTGGAAATTCCTAAACTACTCAAATTTTAAAATATTAGAAATTATTTCATCTGCTATAGGAAAAAGTGCCCAGGCTTTGGAATCAGACAAACCCCAGGTCAAATTCTGGTTTTCCTACTTACTTCATGACTCCCAGGAAGCAATTTAGCCTTTTGAGCTACAGTTTCTCACTCTTAAATCAGAGGGACATAATATCTGCATGATGGGGTTGTGAGAATTAAAAGAAGTAATGTCAAATTAACTAAGAATAAGTGAAGTGCTTTAGGTGGAAGGCCTGACATAGAAGCAGCTCAGTGGATGTTGGCTTCTTTTGTTCTTTTATTTTTCTTTCCTCTTCTTGTATTCTTCCATTGCTGCTTTTTTCCCATCTTCTCAATGCTCTGTGAGGTCAAAAAGTTCTGAGTCCAGATTCTATTTACTTTATTTATAGCTGGCTTCTAATGGACTGCTTCCTAAATTAAAACATAGTGTTGGTGAACTTGGTCATAAATAATTGATCTGTGCTTGAAAAGAAGGGTGGTAAAGAGGATTCTGGGTTTTAATTTCAGTTAATCCACCAACTTCATTACACCATGTGACCACCAACTGGTAATTTGAAGCTAGGTTGGAGACTTAAGTAAAAAACAGGACCAAGCTAAAAACCAGAGTGTAGCAGAGTGCTTCCACAGAATAAAAAGATAACTATAGGAAAATACATAATAATTTAAACTCTCTGGGGCCTTTATCTTATTCATGGAAAACAGCTTGACTTGATCTGAACTTCAGAAGTGCTATGCAAGAGGACAAAGTTTTGCAAGTATCATTAAAGTGAAGTTATTTATAGGATATTTATTTATAATAAATTACTGTAATTTGATCTTGAAGTTCAGTGTCTCTTATTTATAGGCATTAAAGATCTTTATTGGTTTCTGCAGGTTAAATTTAGAGGACATAAGCCATTAAGCATGTACCCTTTTTCTTAGCTTTAGATATTTTTAAAAACTAATGACCTGAATTATAGTGAATGTGGTTTGCTATATCAAATCTTACCTTCATAATTCCTGTCTTATTTTTATTCCAGCACACTGGAAAGTGCTTTAGGGTCATGAAATTTAAAAGGATTTTTATAGGGGAAGGTTTCTACACAAAGCATGCTCAAGGAAACTTTTTGGGAGACCAAAGGCCATTTGATAACATTTTAAAGAAACTGATCCAGGGATATCAGTTTTACTGCTTTTCTTGAGTAACAGATACAAGTTCTTCCTTCACTGGTTTTTAAACATGAAAGTTGTTTTGTTTTCTTGGAGTGATGTTCTTGCTTTTTTCTTTTTATCTAGCTGTGAACAAGTTGGGAAGCCTTCCATAATAATTTTTTAAAATTATTAGCAGCTGGTTTAGCACACATAGAACACTGGTTATTTCAGTGTATTATCACATTGATTTTTTCCATATAACCCTGAAGGAAAGATACTATCCTTATTACAGATGAGGTAGCTGAAACTCCAAAAGATAGAATAAGTTAGCTGTAGTCTCATGACTAATACATAAAAGAGCTAGTTTTCAAAGTAAGTTTACACTAAGTTATATTATCCATATTTTTATTTTAACAGAGTTTATTTTTAAAATCTATATTTTCATACAAAACAGTAGTCTGCTAAACTGTCTTTGGCTGAATAAGTCAGATGAAGGAGAGTCACCACATCGTCAGTTCTGCCTTCTCTCTTTGATTATCAAAAAGTTGTCTCTTATATTGACTAGGAATGTACTTTTTAACTTTTCTCTAATTTCTCCAGTCTCTTTAGAAGAACCCTGGACAAAATAGATCTTATGCCTCTTTTGCATCCAGTATTTGGAGATAATTATCATACCATTATCATTTAGCCTAAAATTTAAAATACCCAGATCGTGGATAATTTCTTCTTCTATGACAAGATTTCCAGGCCCTTTCAGTCCTCTGGTCACTCTAACAACAACAACAATAATAAAACCTTATATTTACATATTTACCGAGTATTTGCTCTCCCTTCATTATTGTGATGCTCTTGTGGCTTGAATTGGACTAGAGTTGTTCCCATTCTAAAGTGACAAAACAGAGAGCTCCTCACATCTTCTTGACTTGATTAATAACTACCCAGGAACTCTGGGCCCTGTGATCCGGGCCAGTACCCAGGATGAAATCTTTAGGGAAATGCTTACCTCTTAGGTTTCCTGTTCTATCCCCCATCACAGTCATTCACACTTTCATATATATTATCTCCTTGAAACTTCAGAATAACTCTGTAAGGTAGGTGGAGTTACTATTACTAACCAAGTTCAGAAAGGTCAAGGATCCTAGATAATTAGTAATTGAGCTGACTTTTTTAAAATTGTGAAATATATCAAACATGTGAAGAGTATATAAAACATATGTGAGTAGAATAAAGAAATACTATATTAAAATGAGCACCTCAACCTACTACCCATATAAAGAAATAAAGCATTACCACTACTTCAGAAAGCCCCCATGTGACCTTCCCAGGTGGTACCTCCCTTCCTCTCCCACAGATAAGTCTATCTTGATTTTTTTGTTAGTCATTCCTTTGCTTGTGTGTGTCTGTGTGTGTATGTGTGTTTGAGATATATATATATATATATATATATATATATCCGCAAATTCATTATTTGACTGTTTTTGTTCTTTATATACATCTTAAGTGTATTATTCATGTATCTTGCTATTTTACTGAGCATTATATTCCTTCAAATCACCTATGTTGATATCTGTAACTAAGGTGCCTTTATTTCCAATTCTGTGGTATTCCATTAAATGCAGTTTATGTATCCATTTTTCTGTTGGTGATGTTTGGGTTGTTTCTAGTGTCGTAATTTTTGTTGCTGTTGTTCATATCTCCTGGTGCAGAGTTCAGGTGGAATAATTCTTTGAATTGCAGGAACATTATTATCCCTCACCTCTGCCAATTAAATGCTAGTGTGTGTGTATCTATACATGTTCCAAGTGCCCTAGGTGAGGAGACGGACTGTTTAGCTCAGGTGGAGAATCCCTTTTCTAGAGTAGAATTGCTGGGTACCAGAGTGTTCAATGTGTCTGGATAATGCAAAACTGCTTCCACAGTTGTTGCCATGGCTTACCTTCCTACACACGGAGTACTGGAAACGTGCTGCTCTGTACCGTCTTCAATACTTGTTGTTACTGAGTTTTAATCTTTTCCAAGTTTGGGGTGTCTGAAATTATATCCAATGGGTTTAATTTGTTTTACTCTGATTACTAATGAGGCTGAAATGACTTTTTACATGTTTATGGTTCATTTTTGTATGTTTGTTGTTTTGTTGTTTCAAATGTCTGCTAATGTCTTTTGTCCATTTTTGAAATTGGGTTGTCTCTTTATTTTAGAAGTTTAAATATTCCACACATGTTCTATATCAGCTCTGTCCAAAAGAGACTTCTGTGATGATGGAGATGTTTCATATTGGTGCTAATCAAGCAGCCGCTAGCCACATGTGGCTGCTGAGCACTTGAAATGTAGCTAGAGCTACTGAGTAATTAAATTTTAAATTTCATTTAATTTAATTTTAATAAAATAGCCCCATATGGCTAGTGGTTACCATATTAGATTCCCTTACAGGTTTATGTTTCATAAATATAAATGTTCTCCCAATGTGTGGCTTTTCTTTTCACTTTCTTTATGATATCTGTTAAAGAATTGAAGTTTTAATTTTAATAGTCAGGTTTTTTTAAACCAGTCTTTTCCTTTAAAAGTAGTCATCTCGGACCTCCCTGCTGATCCAGTTGTTTAAGACTTCGCCTTCCAACGCAGGGGGTGCGGGTTCAATCCCTGGTCAGGGAGCTAAGATCTCCACATGCCTCACGGCCAAAAAACCAAAACATGAAACAGAAGCAATATTGTGACAAATTCAATAAAGGCTTTAAAAATGGCCCACATCAAAAAAAATCTTTTAAAAAAATAAATAAAAATAGTCATCTCTATGAGACAGGTTTCATAAAGCAAAGAGATTTACTGATATTGAAAGATCTTAATGTTTGTTTTAAGTGAATTAAACTTTTGCTTTCTTATCTCAAGCTAAATATTTTATAGTATTTTATTAATAAGTTAAACAAAAAAAACTTTTCCTTTTTGGTCTCTGATTATTGTGTGTTGTTAAATTCTGCCCCAAAGACATAAAGATTTTCTCCTTTATTGTCTTCTAAAACTTTTGCCTTTCTCATTTAAGACTTTTATCCACCTGGAATTGATTTTAGTGTTGCATGTGAAGTAGGTATTCAATTTCTTTTTCCTCTGCCCCATATGTATTTCTAAGTGTTCTTATACTATCTGTTGAACAATTTGTCTTTTTTTTTTCATCTGTTTTCAGTCATTAGTCAAGTTTCCACGTATGTGTGAGTTTGATTTGGTTCTGTTGGTATATTTATCTGTCACTGTGCCAGTACCACGTATTCAGAAGGGTAACACTGTCCCCTTCATTTATTTTTCTTTTTTTTTTTCCTTTTAAAATTAGTGGTCTTTATTTTTAGAGCAGTTTTAGGTTTACAGAAAAATTGACCAGAAAGTACACAGAGTTCCCATATACCTCCTCTGCTTCCTCACAGTTTCCCCTATTAGGAAAAAAATTGCATTAGTGTGGTACATTTGTTATACTTAATGAACCAATATTTATACATTATTATTAAAACTAAAGTTAATAGCTTACATTAGAGTACACTCCTGTACAGTTCTATGGATTTTGACAAGTGTATAATGTCATGTATCCACTATCATGTTATCAAACAGAACAGTTTCACCTCCTTAAAAACCTCCTGTGCTTCATTTGTTTAGTCTTCCTTCCTTTCCTCTCTTTGAGCCCCTGGCAACCACTGATCTTTTTATTGTTTCCATAGTTTTTCCATTTACAGAATTGCATTTAAGTTTTTAATTTCATAAAAACTTTCATATGCTAAAAATTATAGTTTTGAAACACAAAATGTAGCCCATTTCTTCCCTGGAATAATACAGGACATAGCATTTTCAGGTTGACTTATTTCCCTTTGCAATATGCATTTACAGTCCCTCCATGTCTTTTCAAGGCTCACTACCTTATTGCTTTTAATGGCTGAATAATATTCCGTTGTATGTATGTAGGTCAGCTTGTTTATTCATTTGTACATTAAGGGACATCTTGGTTGCTTCCAGATTTTAGCAATTATGAATAATGCTGCTATAAGTTTGTGTGCAGATTTTTGTGTGGACATAAGTTTTCAATCCACTTGAGCAAATACCAAGGAGTGCAATTGCCAGATATAATGGTGAAGTATCAATATAGTGCAAGGAACTGCCAAACTGTCTTAAAAAGTGGCTGTACCATTTTACATTCCTACCAGCAGTGAATGAGAGTTACTGTTACTCCACATCCTCTTCAGCATTTGATGTTGTCAATGTTCTGGATTTTAGCCGTTCTAATAGGTGTGTTGTAGTATCTTATTTTTGTTGTAACTTGCAATTCCTTTCTTTTTTTTTTTTTTAACATCTTTCTTCGAGTATAATTGCTTTACAATGGTGTGTTAGTTTCTGCTTTATAACAAAGTGAATCAGCTCTACATATACATATGTTCCCATATCTCCTCCCTCTTGCGTCTCCCTCCCACCCTCCCTATCCCACCCCTCTAGGTGGTCACAAATCACCGAGCTGATCTCCCTGTGCTGTGTGGCTGCTTCCCACTAGCTATCTATTTTACATTTGGTAGTGTATATATGTCCATGCCACTCTCTCTCATTTATTTTTCTTGAGAGCATCTGTGGCTCTTTGCTGTTATATAAGAATTTTTTAAAAAACTGATATTTTTCTGTTACTATTGAGTCCTATGTATTTATTTTATATCTAATTATCTTCTTAAGCTATTAGTCCTAATAATTTACCTATAGATTGCTTTGGGTTTTCTATGTAAATAATCATATATGCAAATAAGATAGATTTGATTCTTTCTTTCTAATTCTTACATTTTTAATTTCTTTTCTGTGTCCTGCTACACTGGCCTCCAGAAAAGTATTGTATATGTATGGTAATAGTGGCCACCTATGATATGTATTATTTTTATTGTTTAGTTTCAGGCGTATTTTATCATTTCTTTGATCTATTAGTTATTTAAAACTATGTTCTAAAATTTCCAGATATCTGTAGAGTCTTTCTAATTTTCTAGCCGTCCCTTCTGTTTTCCTCATTGTGTTGAAAGCATAGCTCTTTGGGCTATAGTTTTATGTAGTACCTCCTATCAGATTTCCCACCTTGGCCAAGCCCTGAGGTTTCTCTCTTATCCACATCGTGCTGTACCATCATCAAAGTGGAAGCTCAGGGTCTCCAGATTATGTCCAATTCTCAGGGTAAAAAGCAGGGTCTGACACTGGCTTATTTCCCACATTTCTGGCTTTCACCTTGTTTGGGGACTTAAGTGCCCCTAAAGGTGGTTTCCACTTTCATCCAGGGCACTAATAACCTCTTAACAATTATAAGAACAATTACAACTGCTTCTAAAGATTTGTTTGGTAAGCCAAAAACAGATTAGTTATTCAAAGTAGATTATTGACCTATGTCCTCTTAATTATAGCTCACGATCTTTAGTTGGAAAGGAACCACTTCTTTATGCTTGTTTTTGTGTGTTTCGTAGTACCTGGAATACTGACTTGCATTTTCTATCCATCATTTCTCCTTTGGGGTAATGAAAACTAGAGCCCCAAGGGTTCTTGCCCTCCCTCTTTACTATCAAAGCTTATTGAGAGTTGGATCTGACTTATGCATACTATGTAATTAGGCAGTAAATCTAATGTGTTAATATCTTTCTGGTTAGGGGAGCAATATAATTAAAACTAATAAAAAACATTTTGTGATTCTTGACTCTTACCACAAAGCTCTCTATGGTATATAGACTTTTCCTTGCTTTTTCTCATTATTTCTTTTAAATTAACCTTCAGAGTGTGGTTCTAAATTGCCTAAAAATGTGTTTTAAATTTTTAATTAGTTCATTATATAGTTTTGCTGCCAAAAAACTATGGCAACAGCATCGGGAAAATAAATATCCCATGCACACATTCTTGAGTGGATCACCTCCCATAGACTCCATTTTTGAATACTTTAAGAAATTAAGTTGTGTGAGCACATAAGGGCATTATATGAAATTGAACCTGCATCAAGAAAAATAAATTTTTGATCAAGTGCCCTAGAAGATATCAAAATGTGGTCCATAAAACACAGAGCAGTGAAGAAAAAAACAAAAGGAGGAAAAGCTTCTTGGGGCGCTTGATTGAATCACTAAAAAAATCAAAGCTACTTTGGACATGTTTCAGGAGTTTGCTCTAACTTTTTTTTTCAAGTGCCCTAGTAATTATTTATGTTAACAGTTTATTCAATGTTATGGCAAGCATTATCTTCATAATAATTGCAGTATTTCATAAACTATTGATTGTTGGCAGTGGCTGATTTTAGAAGACTTCAGAATTCTTTTGAAATGGGCAAATTGGTAGGAAAACTGCATACTCATAGAGGAGAGATGCACCTGACATTGGGCCAAGGGCATTCCTCTAACAGTCTCCTTCTCTCTTCTGTGGTATCAGTTTTCTTTCTTCAGAATCACATGCACTAGCATGTAAACATGCTGTTCTATCTTAAACACACAAGAAAAAAACCTCTTCTCTTGACACCACCTTCCTCTCCAACTACTGCCCAATTTCTTTCTCCCCCTTTGAGGCACAGCCCATCACAAGAGGTGTCTATACTCACTAGATCCAGTTCTCCCATTCTCTCTAAAACCTTCTCTGGCCTTACCAGTCCCACGACCGCTCTCTTCAAGGTCACTGGTGACGTTCACTTTGCTAAATCCAGGGTCCTCGTTGTATTTCACTAACATTAGTACTGAACAGTTGATCCCTTCCTTTTTCCTTCATATGTTGATACTTTCCTGACTTGGGCCTGCAGGATACCACACTTGCCTCCTTGCTGTTTCTTGGCACATTCCTGCCTTAGGGCCTTTGCACTGGTTCTGTTCCAACATGTATCCCCATGAGCCTTCGCTTCCTTCAAGTCTGTCCTCAAGTGTCACCTTTTGAAAGAGGTGACCACCATATTTATAACTACAGCCCACGCTGCTCCCCAAACTCCTGATTTTCTTTTGCTCTTTTTCCTTTTTCACTTATCACTTTTTGGTTTTAGGGTACTGACTTTATAAAACTAGTATGGAAATTCCTCAAGATTATAAGTTTGGTGTTATTCCTTCCTTTGATGTTAGGTAGAATTCACCAGAGCACCATCTGGACCTGGAGTTTTCTTTGAGGGCAGGCTTTTGATCATCCAGTTACTTTAATAGCTATAGGTTTGGGTGTTTTCTGGGGTTGGGATTTTCCTTTTTTTTCTTTTTCCTTTTGTTTTTCTTCAGATTTTGTCTTATTTTGTGTCAATTTTAGTAAGTTGATTTTTTTTTCCAAGAAATTTGTCCATTTCACCTCAGTTGTCATATTTGTTGGCATAAAAGTATTCATAATATTTTTATTATCCTTTTAATATCTGTAGGCTAGAAGAACAATAGAGAACAATCAATCAAATGAAATACTGGTTCTTTTTAAAAAAATCAGTAAAATGGATAAACTAGGTGACAGAGAATGAGAGAATGAATGGGAAAGCAAATTAGTGATAAGCAATTTTTTAAAAACGTGAACTTAGCTTTTTGTTTGTTTTTCTATTTTATGGATTTATGCTTTTTGTTATTTCCTTCCTTATATTTCAGGTTAGTTTTGCTCTCTTTCCTGCTTCTTAAATTGGAACTTTAGTTCATTGATTTTACACCTTTCTTTTTGTCATATAGAAGAATTTATAGCCATAAATTTTCCTCTAAGAACTGCTTTAATTACACCCCACAAAGTTGAACATCATATATTTTTATTATCATTCAGTTTTTAAATATTCCTAATTTCCCCTGTGATTTCTTCTTTGACCCATGCATTATTTTGAAGTATGTTATCCACTTTCAAAACATTTGGGGTCTTCCTAGGTATCTTATTGTTACTGATTTCTAATGTAATTCCATTGTGGTCAGAGAACAGACTCTATATGATTTTCAATCCTTCTTAATTTATTGAAATACTGGTTTTATGACCCGGTATATAGGATCTATCTTGGGTGAATATACCATGTGAACTTGAAAAGAATGTGTATTCTCCAGTTGTTGGTTGTTATGTTCTTTATATATCCATTAGGTTAAGCTGGTTGATAGTTCAGATCATTTGTTTTACAGCTGATTTTTAATTTATCTAATTTTATCAATTGTAGAGAGGAGTGTTAATATCCTCAGCTACAATGGTGGAATGTTATATTTTTCCCTTTAATTCTGTGCGTTGTTACCTTATGTATTCTGAAGCTCCATTATGGGCCATGTACACATTTAAGATTGTTAGGTCTTGACGAGTTATAAATTGTGACATTTTGAAATATCATTGTTTATCTCTGGTGAAAGTGCTCTTTCCTTAAAGTCTATTTTACCTGATATTAACATAGTTACTTCAACCTTTATATGCTTCCTATTTTTGCATGGTGTGTCTTTTCACAAGCATTAACTTTCAGTGTCTCTATTGCTTAAAAGTGTGTATCTTATAGACAGAATATAGTTGAGATTTTCTTTCTTTTTCTTTCTTTTTCTTTCTTTCCTTTCTTTCTTTCTTTCTTTCTTAGCTATTCTGATAATTTCTGTCTTTTAATGGGGAGTATTTAATTAATGTTTAGTTTGATTGTTGGATTTAGGTCAACTATTTTATTATTTTTTTTCCATTTTCCCCTCTGTTTTTTATTTTTTACTTCCCTACCTTATTTTGGATTTTTGAATATTTTTTGACTTTTATTTTACTTTTTAGCTATATTTCTTTACATATTTTAAGTGTATGCTCTAGAAATTACAATATACATCCTTAATTTATTAGTCTATTTGGGGTTAAAAAATCTATCACTTCATGTATACTTTAAAACCCTCACAACCTTATAGGTTCATTTTCCCACTACTATCCTTTATTCTAGAGTCATCATATTATTACATCTACAAATATTACAGACTGCACAAGGGAGTGTTATTGCTTTGGCTTTAAACTGTCATAAGAATTTAATAAATAAAGGAAAAGAAAAGAAAAATAAATCTCATCTATTTATCATTTCCGATGCTCTTCATTTATTTCTAAGGATACCAACTGATATTAAGCCTGAAGAGTTCCTATAATATTTACTTATAGTACAGACTTCCTGGTGACGAATTGTGTTGGTGTTTCATGATATTTTGTACTCGGAAAATGTCACTATTTTGTCTTTTCTCCTAAAAGATGCTTCTGCTTGAGATTGAATTCTGGATTGACAGGTTTTTTATCTTTTAGCACTTTAGTAATGTTCCACTGTGTACTGGACTCCATAGTCTCTGATGAGAAGTCAACATAAGTTGTTATTACTCTGTATGCGTTGTCATCCCCCCGCCTCCATCCACCCCATGGCTGCTTTTAGGATTTTTCTATAAATATCTTTAGTTTTCAGCAATTTGACCATGGCTGCCTAGACATAGCAGTCTTCATATTTATCCTGCTTGGTGTTTGTTGAGCTTTCTGAATCTGTAAGTTATATCTTTCATCAAATTTGGGCACCTTTTGACCATTGTTTCTTCAAATAGGTTTTCTACTTCATTTTGTGCACACCTTCTGGGACTCCAATTATACGTGTGCTAAATCTTTTGATATTTTACTATTAAGTTCCTGAGATGATACCTCCTTCTATTATTCTTTTAATTTTTCCCTCTCTGACCTTCAGATTAGATAATTTTTCCTGATTTTTATCTGCACTTCTATCATCTCTGTTCTGCTGTTGACCTCTCCAAATATATTTAAAAATTTTCAGATGTATTTTTAAGTTCCAGGATTTTCACTTGTTTCTTTTTAATAGATTTTGTTTTTCTCTGCTGAGACATTTCTCTTTCTCTTTCCACTCATTACAAGCATATTTTCCTTTGAATCCTTGAACATAGTTATAATAGCTATTTTAGAATCCTGTTTTAGAATCCCGATTCTAACGTCTACAAACGTTTGAAGTTAATCTCTGTGATTGCCTTTTTTTCTTGAGAATTGGCCACACTTTTTCTTTATATGTCAAAAAATTGGGGTTCTTTCCTGAAGATTGTGAAAAACTCTGGATTGTGTTATAGTCCTATGAGGAGTGTTGATTTTGTTTGTTTTAGCAGGCAATTAACTTGGACACACACTGCTAATTTGTCTCTTTGTCAGCAGCTCAAATCTCAGCTCAGTTGTTTATCCTTAGATGTAGCTTACCGCACACATGTATAGTACAAGAATCTAAGAATTTTTCTGCCCCCAAAGGTATTTCAAAACACTCTAGCATTTAAACTATATTATGGTACAAGTCTAGTTTTTCTTAATTATTTTTGTGAATTGTTACTTGACACAATTCTGCCTGAAAGATTTAAAGTTTAATGTTTCATTCCACCAGATACATTCACTGGGACATAGTAAAGGAGAAGCATATTGGTTTTATAAGAAATTGATACTGAGCAGGTGCTAATACTCTATTCTTTTATCTGAGTATGAACTCAAGGCCTCAGTCATGAGGAATTCAGATCAGTTCAAAGCAATAGATGATGATCCATCTGAAAAGCAAGAAATAGATTTTGCACAAAATAATATCCTTTTATTCATAGGAGAAGAAAAGATACCCAGTAGCAGAACAATTTACTTGTGGCCTAAAAACATTAAAGAACTCTTTCTTCAAAGAGATTGTGAATAGAAAACCAGTTTTAAAGAGATGGCACTTTATGTGTTAAAATGTAAATAATCAGTCCTAACTAGCATGATGTTTTAGAATTTTAAAGCTGGAAAGGACCTCAGAACCATGGGTACAAGACCAGAAACGTTAGAAAATTTTTCTCCCCGCCCCCCCCTTTTTTTTGACAGCTCCCTTGTACAGGCTCCGGACGCGCAGGCTCAATGGCCATGGCTCACAGGCCTAGCCGCTCCGCGGCATATGGGATCTTCCCGGACCGGGGCACGAACCCCATGTCCCCTGCATCGGCAGGTGGACTCTCAACCACTGCGCCACCAGGGAAGCCCAAGAGCTTCATCTTTTGATTTGAAAAACTTGAGTTCCAGGGAGGACTCTGTCATTTACTCTTTTGTTTGATTTTTGGCATGATATTTAACTTTTCAGTGTCTACATAAATTTTATCTATAAAATGGGGATAAGAGTCTGCCTTGCAAGGTTGTTTAAAAGATTATATTGTTGGCTCAGAGTGGGCTTTCAGTATTTTGTATTCTGCTTTCTGAATACAAAAGATGATAGTGTATGAATATAAGAGTACACTAGTGAGAAGATTGCTGTTCTTAAGTCTTCTATTTAATCCTCTTAGGTAAGGCCCAGAAGGAAAGATCTATAAACTTTAGAAGGTGAATTTCCAAGAGAGGATGATAACAGAAGGACCCTGGCAGGGACTAGTGAGGGCTGTAAATAAAAGTCATGGCAGTTGAAAAATGTGAGACTGGACATAAGATTTATGTTGGCTTTGCATTTGTATTAGTTCTGTATCCCTACTACCAGAAACTCTCCACTCTAGAAAATTTTGTTTATGTTGTTGAACTGTGCACTGGACCACAGAAGGAAAAGCACCAGTGGTTAGACAAACGGAGTGGGTGTGGAAGAACTGAGTAATTGGGAATCTTGTGTTTTGAATTCTGGCTCCCTGTGCCTGGTACTAGGTAGGCATTTAGTAAATATTTGCTGAAAAAAATGACTGGAGTTACTCTTATACCTCAATATTCATATTTCCAGAATCTAGACTTGTTTTGGAGTTGCCCTGCCAAGTGTAATGTAGTGTGGTGGTACCCTGAAGGCTCTCATTTTGTTTACAATTACCTACTGAAATATGTTCAAGGCTCAGACTTGTTCAAACTAGAGGAATCCTGGAAGCAGTATGGATTCCTTTCTTTCTTTGCCCCCAACCTTTCCCCCATCTTTCTGCAGGGGATTTGTTTCAGCTGAGTCCTGGTTTAGTTCACCCCCTCAGCCAAATCTATTCTTGGTTCTGTGTTTATTGTGAGTATTTATTAAATGTTTGTTGAATGAGTGAACCAAAGGCGCTAAATCTCTAGGAAGGCAAAAGAAAAGTTGAGGTGTATTGAAGCCACCCAGATGGGGAATTTATAGCGAATCAGCCAAGGACCAGAGCAAACAGATGACTGTTCTTTCAAACCAGAGCCCCAGCAAGTTTAGCTGGTTAGTGTTTAGGTTTCCTTTATTGGAAATCAATCTAGGTCTGTTTCAGTTCTTACTGTTCTTGGTCTGTCTCCAAAAGAGAAGTTATTTTTATCTTAGAGATCTTCTTCCTGGGCTACCTATCAAATCATTGGATGCCTTGTTAATAAGATGGAATGGTCATCTGTCATTTTGGAAAGATAGTATGAGAGGGGATTCCATAGTTGTCATATTTATGTGGTTCTTTATCTATTTCCTTAATGTTTCCATGTTTATTTTCTCATTTTTATCTGCTTAATGACATTGTAAAAAGTGCAGGTGTTATTATCCCATTTTCCATGAGAATACCGTATTTCAGAGGGGTCACTGTAAGTGGTTCAAGGCCTCAGAGAACTAGTAAAATGGCAGAGACAAAATTTTTAATCCTAATTTTGTGCTTTCTTTGTTTAAATTATCTTGGCTATGATAATAATCATCATTTATTGAATATGTATTTTTAATCAAGCACTGTCCTTAAATCTTTTCTCAGAGCCACATGGCTTGTTCCCTTACATCCTTTCAGTGTTAGTTAAGTGTTACCTCTCACTGAGACCCTCGTTGACCACCTATTTATAAATGTTATTAATTGTACCCATCTTTACTTCTTACCTCTTTCTTGCTTTATTTATCTCCTTATAGTTTATCACCTAGGACTTCCATATGCATTTTTTAAATTGTGTATCTTTTTAAATAGAATATAAGTTCTATGAGGATGGAGATTTTTGTCCATTTCAGTCCTTGATGTACCCTCAGTACCATGAAAAAGTATCTCAATGTAGTAGATGGTAGGTACTCAGTAATTATTTACTGCCTGAATTCATAATCCTCAAAAAAAGCTGGAAAAGTTTCACTGACAAGGAAAATTAAACCAAAGAAATATCTTGTATAAGGTCACCCAACTGAAAGGTTAAGAGAAGCCAATTTGGGATTCAAGGGATTTAGATTCAATGCTCTACTATATATTTTCAAAATTTTGTTTCCAGAGGTATGAGGGAGGTACTGCAGAGACTGTTACAGAACATAAGGGCCCAGGTTCTGTTTTTCCTCTCCATTCCCTCCTGCAGCAATTTACTTTACTTGTTTGATATATTGAAGTTTAGTATGAAGTTTTGTGTTTTTTAATGGTCTGCCACTTTAAGAAAGGAAAGATTTACAAATCATTATGCTACATCATGCTGCTTTCCAGAAAAAAGTCATGCAAGGTTCAACTTGAATTGGTTTTAAAAGAAGTGCAAAAATATTGTGGTTAAAGGATATTCCTCAAACTTTGGAAGAGGTAAGAAAATATTAAATACTATAAATATTTTTGTGGCAGAAAGAAAATTTGTAGTATCTGTTACCTCTTCTAAAAATAAAAGTTGAGGGAACCCAAACTCCTGAGTGTGGGGACCTTGTCAGCATAACTCACACTGTAATACTTTATAGATATTGGGGAATGAATGGATAAACTAGAGTATGAGCTCTTTAAGGGGGAGATTCTGACAGTCGATGAATTCAGCAAACATTTGTTGAGGACTTACTATATACTTGGCATTGTAGGAGGAGAAACAAAGAGCTTATCCCAAGGACATAATTAAATCACAGGAGACATGTGTTCATATATTTGGTATATCTTGCTAATCTCTTGCAGGTGATGGCCCAAAGGAGAGAAATGCCCTCTTGAGGCATTTATGAGAGGCAGAATGGTGATCTAAATGGACTATGGATCCCATCTAGTGTGGCAGTATTTTTGGTTATATTCAAATTATGTATGTTTTTCTAGAATTCTAATAAGTGGCGGATGGGTGCAAGACCTAGTGTGTACCTAGGTTGTGTTGCACTTTGGAAAAGGTGGTGTATTTGACATGATGGTTCATGTTCATTTAACAAATGCTGCTTCACTTGAGTTATCTCATTAAAATTTTACCACAACCCTGTGATACAAATACAATTCCTCTCACTGTTTTAGAGTTGAAGAAATTGAGACTCAAAGCTATCAAGTAATGGTGCCCCAAATCATTCTTGAATTAGGTGATAGGGCCAGAATTTTAACTGTAAAATCCATGTTCTTAATCACTATGCTATGTTGCTTTTCATACTTCTTCCATTGCCAATCCTTTTATATGTTTTCAATTTTTAAGAGGAAGGTGGTTTATTCTCTCCTGAGAGTATTACACATTAGCCAAAGTAAGATAAATATGTCTAAACATTGTAAGTACTCTGATGAAAACTCAGCTGGTAAATGAGGAAAAGATGGAGTTTAAATACTCGGTTGACATGGGCCAAACAATGGTGGAGATGCCTTCTGCCTTTTAGCTGTAATAAATCACAAGGATATAACTTGTGTCTTACGAGGAAGAGCATTCTGTTACTAATGGATTATCCTGCAGGAATATAAACAAGATATAAAAATAAATGCAGTCCTTGATTTATTTAAAGAGCAGACTCCTTTGTCTTTTTCGCAGTTCATCATTATTCCATTATTACCATACCTAAGTCACTTGGTTTTAATTTGTGTCATTGTGGAACTTCTATGGGGCTATTGATTTTTTTGTTGTTGTTCTGTTGGGATTGGGGGGGGTAAATAGTACCCCCTAAAGAGGAACTTTTAGCTAATTGAGTGAGTGAAAAATCTACAGCTATATGGACTAGTCCCTAGGGATTAAGTATAACATAGTGAGCTTCCTTTGTGTTTTGCACATGAGTAGAAGTTGATAACTCTTTGGAATTCTTACTGTAGAATTGTGGTTGGTACAGCTTTTGTTCGTGCAGTTTTCACAGAGAAGGTAACAAACCTTTAGCTACCTCAGAACTCCCAGGTTCTCTCCCAATTTGAAGCATTTAACAGTAATCAGGGATATTTGAGGAACTGCTCAGCCAGCTTCTTAGAGGGAAAAAAAAAACAAGGTGGGCCAGGAGAGAGAAAGCAGCCTGATAACTACCACCTCACTGTTTAAGAAATGGCAATTTCGTCTGGAGCCTGTGCTCCGCAACGGGAGAGGCCACAACAGTGACAGGCCCGCGTACCGCAAAAAAAAAAAAAAAGAAATGGCAATTTGGAATTTGAAGTATTTAACTATCTTGCTTATATTTTCAGGAAAATATATATGCAGCATATGCTCTGAATCCTTGTATATATTTGGAAGTGAAAATATGTGTGTATGCATGCATGAAAGCTTTAATTCCTGTACTAAATATAGACCAACTGACTTCAGGGGTACGTATTGTACATTAGCCAATGTATGCCTGGTGTTGAGATAAGCTGAGATAATCCTGCTCACTTGCGCGCTCTCTCTCTCTCATACACACACCCCTCATGTATACTCACACATTTTGTTATAATGTACTATGTATCTGTTGTTTACATATATAAGTACTCTATGCATATGTTTACAGCACAGTGTTCATTTTTACATTTGCATATGCACACATATACCAGTTATAGAAAAATGGAATTCTCTATATCTCCCACCACCACCATCACACACTATTTAAGGCTTGAAAATTACGGCTACAGGTTTTTTGTGTCGTTGTTGTTTTGACAACAACCCAGAGTAGCCCATTTCCTCATTCCCTTAATTCCCACACTTGGTGTTCCCGCCCTTTGGGAAGGAACACATGAAGGGGCTGGTACTGGTTCTCCATCAGCAGAGGCAAGGGAGGAGGGGCTATTGCAGGCAGGCACAGCTGGAGAGAATAGGCTGCAGCCTGGAGAGGGGCTGGCAAGGCCTTTGGGGCAGGGGGGGAAAAGACATGCAAGTCCCACCACGATGTGCTTCTCTCCATGCTCCAGCTGGAGCTTCAGCTCTTCAGATATCTCTGCCATCCACATGTGCGCAAATGCCTTCTTTCAGTGACGCAGACCCTTGAAAAGTACAAGCCTGGGCTTTTGACTTGAACACTCAAAGCTTTATTTAAGTAGAAGGGGATAGGTTGAGTCTAAGTCCTCATTCTAAAAGCTGGGAAGACTTCATCATGAGAAGTGAACATTCCACTAAAAATGGAAACAATTAAGCCCCCCTTTTACACACATTTTTAGTATCCCGAGGTTGGATAGTATCAGGAAATGCTGGTGACAAGGTAGCAGCCAAGATTTCTTCAAATCCCCCCCCTCTGCCCCTCAACTCCATCCTCCACCTGAAACTGCTGCTCCTACTTAAAAAAAAAGCTCAGATCATCTGCACTGGTGGAATGCATAAACAGAAACTCAAGAGTGTATTCTAAAACCTAGCGAGCAACTTAAGAGCAGGGACCAACTTACCCCTAATATATTCCTTCACGCAATAGGAAATACTTGTGGCAATGATGCAAAGGAATTAATTGCTGCTAGTATCAAGAACCCCGAATTGGCTGAATGCTTTGAAAATCTGGTTCCATGAAATAACATGTGGTATGATAAAGTTGGAAGCTTACCAAGAACTACAGCTTTATTTATAATATTAGAAGATTCCGGGCAGGTAGGGATCATGTTGAAATAGCTGCTCATGGGCGTTCTCACTGGTTGTTACTTAAGCAGCCTTTAATCCTTTTATATGCTGCAAAGAGCATGCTGGCTTTTCTGTAGAGTCATCGAGAAGTGTCACTGTCACATCCGCTGACACTCATGTCGTGCACCACCCTCTAGGGGAAGGTGTGAGCGTGAGTCCTATGGAAGCAAACAGCCAATGAAGAGCACGCATACCCTGGCTCTTGTGTTTGCCATCCTTCCTGTCGTCAGATAGGGGATAAGAAGACCTTCCTAAATCCAACTGTCAGTTAGAGAATGGTATCAGATGCAGCTTGGCAAGGGAACACACAGAACAGTTCAGAGAAGGATATAATAAAATGGTTATGGTTGAGGCAAATACCCTCATTCCTCTGGTGTGGAACCCACATGGGAAACGTTACTTTGTGTTGTTCTTTCTAGCAAGTCTTAATAGCAATGCATTTCCTGCTAGCATACAGCATTTGCACCTCATCCAAGGGGTCTATGTGAGTGTTGCTGTTTTTCCTAGTTATAAAAAAGCAGAAACCAAAAACTTGTATCTCTGTATTAGTACTTCAAGCTTCAGGCCTGCATCATAAATGCCCCTAGTTCTCAGGGGCTGATTTATCACTACTCAATTATCTTGAAACTAAAGCCAAGAAGTGGCTTTTCTATCTTTTCTATTGAGATAAGTATATTACAAGCTGGCTTTATTGTGTGAATGTAGGACCAGAGGAGAGAGTCCCCCTACCTCCTAAGATAGGCCATACTGAAGACTCGAATGATTATGGATACTCAAGGCCAGGCTTCAACAACTGAAGAAATCAAATGTTTATAAGATGCTTTCCCTTGTACTCTTATTTTTCCTTAGTTTTAAAGGGAATCTACGTTGTGAAAATTTGTTGCTCAAAAAATGGGATATGATGTGCATTAGGCTGTCTTACACTGACTTATATTTTTATAACGGGGAAGTAGGAGACCTTAGACTAACCGTAGTTAAGCCCTGCTTGCTGTTAGAACTGCAGTGAAGTCCTAAAATGACACTATGTTATATTCCATTGGAAAGGTAAGTTGGGTTAACTTATTAAGAAAGAGGAAATGGAAACATCTAGCTTTTTTTTCATTGTATCCCTCATGGGCCACCAGAGAATTCCTAAGTTCTAGCGTATTTTAACTCCTTTCCTCCCTGATTCATAAACTAGGAAAACTTATCTCAAAAGTTGTAATGTAAAATGTTTGTTTCTCCTATATGCTGTGGCCAGTGCTCCTTCCCCATCCCCCAGTTCTCAGCCTCTTGAGTCTTTCGAAGGTTAAGACTAGGTTAAACTGCTTTTTCCTTGCGAAGGAACAGGCTGTAAACTTTCAAGTCCTGAGCACTTGCTTATTTTGGTTTAAAGGAACCTCAGCCCAGGGCTCCTGTTACAGTGAAGTGGGGAGAAGTGGGTTGAAGCCTGCCCTTCCTTTTGTTTCTTTTGTTATGATCTGGTTGTTAAGGGTAGAGTGGGGTGAAAAACAGGGTAAGAGCCCATTGAGCCCTTGAGTTGATAACCTTGGCTTTCAGGAGGCTCGGCTCTGTGTTTCCGTGACTCTCTTGGAATATCTAGCACAAACTGCTGCCCAAACCAAGCCCCATTATAATCTTTAAAGCAAACCTGTGTTTTGCTTAAAGAGAGAAGCTGCCACTCTCAACCGATTCCCAGGGCTCGGCCTCCTTCGGCTCTCTGGCATGTCAGCACTTGCCTCCTGTTTTTTCCATTGCACGCCTCCCCAGCTCAGCCACAGGGGCCCACCTCTCCCGGGATCAGGGTATGTGACCCTGGAGCCCAGACAGCCTTGCACATAAATCTTCCTGGTCCACCTGCAGTTCGTCTGTCAGCGGCTGCCCCACTTCTCCACTGGATGTGCTATTCCCACACATCCGTCAGACAACCCTGAAGCCTCCGTGGACCATTAGAAATTCAGACGGGCCCTATCCCATCTCCGGGTCTTCATCTGTCTTGTCCTGTATCATTGCCTGCCAGGCCCAGGCTCTTCCACCCTGAGACCTGAGCTCAGAGTGGATCGACGGCCACATCACAGCTATGGCCAGTTGCCATCAGGGTACCTTCTCTGAACTGGTCCTCTTTACTCAGCATGACTTACTCCAGAGCAGCTTATATTATCCAGGAAGCAAATGAAGATAGGGAACTGGACAGACGCAGAGTTTCTGATTGGCTTGAACCAGATATGAGCAATATTCTAAGTTATCTGCCCTTTTTTGAACTGAAAGCAGGTTTTCCAATATGGCAAGTAATGGTAGATTGAGGGGAAATGAATACAGTAAGGAACCTTTTAAGTTTCTTCTCAATGCTAGGTATACATGAAAGAAAAGTGCATAGTGCAGTGGTTCAAGAGCATGGGTTCAATCTAATTATTTTTATTAGCTGATTGACCTTGGGCAGGTTAATCTATCAGAACTATCTATAAAAAAAAAGCATATAGCAATTACCAAGTACTGTAAGCATTAAAAAAAAGGCATCACATAAATTTGCACTTTCAAAGTGCCTGGCACATAGTAAGCAGTGGGTAAATGCTAATTATTGTTATTAGTTTCTTGGGGGAAATGGAATCTCTAAATGAGGAAAGACCAACAATGAGTGGCACAGATGCAGAGTCCTAGGCAATTTGGGGAAAGAAGGTCCTGAGAAGGCTTCAAAGAGGCAAAAGCGGGGCTGGGACTGGAAGAATGAGTAGCACTTAGATCATTTGATCTGGGAGAGTTCACACTTTTCTGCAATTTGGAGGAGCTTGTAGCAGAAAGAGAGTGGAGCTGGGGATTAGAAGCAATGGTCTCTTTGTTTTCTGCACTTACTCAGCATGAGCTTGGGCGCACAACTGAGCCTTGATTTCCTGATTGTAGAGAAGGGGCAGGGAATATCTGCTCTGCCTAGCTCCCAGGGTTGTTGGAAGGCACACATGAGACGAGTCAGGTAAAAATGCTTTGAAAATGGCAAAGTGGGACACAAGAGTAAAGTCTTATTAGATCCTTACGTTTAGAAAAAGAGGATCCCAGAAGAGTCCCAAACTACCTACGACTGTTAACTGTGTAACCTACATGACACAGTGCTGTGGAAGAGGCACCCACAGCCCTGGTAAGGTCGTAGCCCTGTGTTAACACAACCCTCGTGACTCTTCCTATGCTCTTTGGGATTCTCCACTCGCAGAACCTGAGTCAGTACATATAGTGCCCCAAATAATCACAACAATGACAACAATAGTAGTAAGAACAAGAGTAAAACAACAGTCACTACCATTTATTTGGCGCATACAATCTGTTAGACACTCTGCTAGATACTTTATAAGCATTATCCCTCTTAGTTCTCAAACAATATCATGAAGCAGCTATTGTTATTTCCAGTTTAGAGGTAATTAAGTTGAGGGTTAGAGAAATAATTTCATGAAGCAGCTATTGTTATTTCCAGTTTAGAGGTAATTAACTTGAGGGTTAGAGAAATAATTTGCTTGGTTCCATTTACTGACTAAGTGACAGAGCTTGACTTAACTCAAATTTCTTTGACTCCAAAGCTTAAAGCTCTTTGTGCCATTTTGCTGTTAATTTTTAAGGGAAAAAATGCTTTTTCCCCTCCAGACCGTGTGCCAGGTTTCCTGTGAAGGATTAAGCATGAGGATGAGCTAAATGAGTGAGTAAAATAGTTAACGTTCAGGTAGTCCCTCTCCCGTTACTTATGGCTCTATTACTGGGAAATTTAAACCACATTATTTCCTTATCACCACCATAGGCTCTCTTCCTCGTCCAGAGACTGGGGTATAACAATGAGAATAATCCCTTGTACTCATCCTGGGCTTTATATACTCATTGTTTCATTTGAACATAACAAGAAGCCCTTCAAACTATGTTGTCCTATTCTACTCATGAGGACACCAAGGCTAAGGGAAGTCAAAGAACTGGCCTAGATTCCCAGCTAATAATTGGGAGAGCTGTCTGGAATATTACAACTGTTACTAATAAAAATAATAGCAAGTGTAGGGTGTTTCTTATCTCCTATAAACAGTGTACAACATGAAACAATGAGAAGGTTTCCTCCTTGAACTCTGGAAAGCAATGGTGTGATGTTCAGAGATGTTAAATCCTTGTGCTTGAGTATACTTAAAATTATGTCTATGTCACGGACATTTAAATAACCAAATCCTGAAACTTGCTGGAAAACAAAAGGTTTATTTTCTTGAGTAAATAAGGCTGGAATAGAAGGAAAGGGGGATCGGCTATTAAATTCTTACCATGGCACAGAGGTTTCTGAATGTCAAATGTTAAACTCTTCTACATTCAGTAGGAATTTTGCTATGAATCTTCAGTTCCCTAGGGTACCTTTCCTGTCTGTGCCTGTCAGCATCATTGTTATGTATTTTAAATAAAGCTTTCCCTAACATTCAAAACTCCTTCTGGCTCTTCCTTTTAGGAAAGAGGCATAAATAAAGTGTGTACTGTGCTTTTGCATTTTTGTTTTCTTTTACCTTGTTCTAACTGTGTGCCCACCCCATCTCCACTCTTCAAAAGTATAAAGCTAAGGTAAAAAGAGCTTTAAAAAGGGGGGGCGGGCCTCTGGGGAAGTATGCAAATGACAGAAATGTCTATGGGAAAATTAAGGGGAGTGAAATTCAGCAAGAAAGAAATTCATTGATGTTGTGATGAAACGTTGTCACTGGAGATGATGACAAATTAGAATCTGTTCCCATGGGGACCGGCGCGCTACCTACTCATGATTTGACCCGTGGCTGGATGCTGGCTAGCCGAAGAGTTGACCCAAAAGATGACAAGATGGTTTCAGTCCCGTCATCTCATCAGCATTCAGGAACCCCTTAGGGGATGAAGGGGAGAGGATAAAGAAGGATAAAAGATGAAAGCTGAGCCGTGGAAAGAAAAATGTTTTTAATTACAGTGAGGAGGATTGTGGGTCCACCTGTAGCTTTTTGCTGAGAACGTCCTTTGTTTTCTCCTGTCTGCAGGGATCATGGCAGAATACACACCCAGAATCTGGCCTCTTGGAAGTTTCCGCCTGGGTAGCCAGTTCTCTCGCATTTAACAGATACATTCAGGATTTAATCTTTCTGTGGGCTGTCTTTACTCTAATAGATTCTGTTATGCTTGCCGAGCAACCTGGATTTGGTTGGCATGCTAAAAGAGATTGCTTTTCGAAAGGGAAAAACTACCCCACGGTGGAGCGTTAGGTTTCTACTGTGAGTGACTTTCACAGTCCTTGTCCAAAGGGCACAGGGTGGGTCATCTCAGGCAGTGGGGTCACAGGAGGCCAGGCACCCCCTGGGAATCCAGAGACCCTCAAGCCTCACATGCCTCTGTTTTTTCACACGTAAAATAGGAATTACAATTTCATCTTACTACTCTATGATGACAGATAAATTAACTCAGATGAAAACCCAGAGGAAAATACTGAATTCTGAAGTTCACTTCCTGTAGCATAGGAATGGTACATTCATTCTGTTCTCCTTCCAGGTTATGAACAAACTGGAACACCGTGGAGTAATCAGAACAGTTTAAGTTAGTTTAATGGAACTGATACCACAGTAGTCAGGTAATAACAGATAGGCATTGTTTTGGAGGATACGTTATTTCAAATTCGGCCCAATCCCTTTTTCATATTGGCAGTAGAATTTAGCAGTTCTAAACTTCTTCAATTTTTTGATTTTCATAGGAATTATGAAGAATTTTAAATGAAATGTAAACTATTAAAAATCTAATTCTTATTATAAAGTAATGAGGCTGTGTATTGCTTATGGTATCCTGCTGAGAATTTCACAGCATTTGTTCAAATGGGTTTGAAAAGAAATGGGGCGAGGGAGGTTGTTGGTCTGTGTATTTACAGAGTGAAGCAGTGTTGCATAAAGGCCGGAGCTTTGTTTCTGAAGCAGAATGCTATTGGCTTTGGATCCCAGCTTTACTACTTACTGGCTTTGTGACCTTGAGAAAGTTATTTAACCTTCAGTGTCCACTTCTAGAAGATGGAGATGTGTACTTTATAGGGTTCTTTGAAGGATTAAATTGATATATGCTTGTGAGGTGCTCAGAATAGTGCCCTACACATAGTTAGCCCTCAACAGATGTTGGCAATTATTTGTTTTAAATAAACAAGATAGGGTGTCGCAGTATGAAACACTGAGGGGTTTCTGACCAAGAGGTACGAATCCTAGTGGAGAGAGCTTGCTTCTGAGACCTTTTGTTCCATTGCCTTGTGTGTCTGGGCTCTGCGTGCAAGTTAGTGCCTCCACCTATGAAGAATGCAGCTTGAGGCTCACCCTAACCAGGAGGCCAAAGGCAGATACCACCCCCTGCTCCCCCACCCCCGGACAGGGCCAATCTCCCATCAGTCAGTAACCTCCCCCCCCTCCCCCGCCGGGTTCCGCAACCCAAGGAACACTTAGTTCCACGGCCAGCCCACTCTGTGCCATGGCTGATCATGTTGCAGCTTCTCTTAAGTTAGGTTTGTCTGGGGCACCATAGCTAAACAAGTGAACACACAGGTTTTATAGGCAAGACAGTTCTGAGTTCTGAATGAGTGAGTGGGTCCTTTTATTTTGTGGCTCATTGATATAAGATGACAGTACCTACATTGTAGGGTCCTTGTGCCTAGCATATGGTAAGTACCACTGTATGGCAGCTGTTATGATTTTCTGAAGAACCCTGAAATTTCGTTGCAACAGGTTTATAATTCACAGGCTACAGTCTCGATAATTCTGATGATTTAGTTGCAGTGCTTCTGTCTGAGCAGCTTTGTTTAGCTTAGCTTCAACCTGTTTATCTTAGGATGGAATTCCACCTATCCTGGGTGTTCTGGTTACTTGTTGCTGCATTAGAAAGCATCCCAAACTTAGTGACATAAACAACTGTTTCTTTATGCCTTCGGATTCAGTGGTTCAGGCATTGCAAGGATGGCACCTCTGTTCCGTCATGTCTGGGGTTCCATCAGCGAAGGCTGGGGGCTGGAATTATCCAAAGGCTTCTTGACTCATAGCCGGAGCAAGGACTGGGATGAAGACTTGCTCACCTAGGGCTGCCAACCAGGCACTTGACTGTGCCCTCTCCATGTGTCTTGGACTTCTTACAGCATGGTAGTTGAGAGCATTCCAAGAGAGACAGGCGGAAGCTGCATGGCTCTTTATGACCTAGCCTTGCAAGTTACATAGTGTCACTTTCTCTATGCTACTGGTAGAAGCCATCATAAGCCTACCCAGATTCAAGCAGTGGGAGTAGAGGGAACCCCACTTCTAAATGGGGAGCAAATTTTTATAAAATTAACTGGAGTTATGGCTCAATCTTGGACATGTTAGGGCTTCTGACTTCTGCCTATAGCAAAGCAAGCCATACAATCTCTATTCCAACTACTTAACTCTGCAAGTGCATAATGAAAGCAGCCAGAAACAATATGTAAGCAAATGACTGTTTCAATAAAACTTTACTTATGAACACTGAAATTCAAATTTCATATAGTTATTAAATAACACAAAATACCTTTTAAAAAATTACATTTAAAAATGTAAGAGCGAGATTTAGAGGCAAGATGGCAGAAGAGTAAGACGCGGAGATCACCTTCCTCCTCACAGATACATCAGAAATACAGCTACACGTGGAACTTCTCCTATAGAACACCCACCGAACGCTGGCAGAAGACCTCAGACCTCACAAAAGGCAAGAAACCCCCCACGTACCTGGGTAGGGCAAAAGAAAAAAGAATAAACAGAGACAAAGAATAGGGACGGGACCTGCACCAGTGGGAGGGAGCCGTGAAGGAGGAAAGGTGTCCACACACTAGAAGCCCCTTCGCGGGCGGAGACTGTGGGTGGCGGAGGGGGGAAGCTTCACAGCCACGGAGGAGAGCGCAATAACAGGGTGCGGAGGGCAAAGCGGAGAGATTTTCGCACAGAGGATCGGTGCCGACCGGCACTCACCAGCCCGAGAGGCTTGTCTGCTC
>NC_041217.1:129209214-129211571 GCF_002837175.3 Physeter macrocephalus | reverse complement strand
CTTCTCCCTTTCTTCCTCCCTGCCCTCCTCCCTTTCTTCCTCTCCTCCTCCTTCCTTCCTTCCTTTCTTGCTTCCTTCCTTCATTTCTTCCCTCCTTCCTTTCTTCCTTCCTTTCTTCCTTCCTCCCTTCCTTTCTTTCTTCTTTCCTTCCTTCCCTCCCTCCCTCCCTCCCTCCTTCCTTCCCTGCTTCCTTCCTTTTCTTTACTTTCTATTTTTTCTCCCTTTTATTTTGAGCTGTGTGGATTAAAGGCTCTTGGCGCTCCAGCCAGGCGTCAGGGCTCTGTCTCTGAGGTGGGAGAACCAACCTCAGGACACTGGTCCACAAGAGACCACCCAGTTCCACGCAATAACAAACGGAGAAAATCTCCCAGAGATCTCCATCTCAACACCAAGACCCAGCTTCACTCAAGGACCAGCAACAAACAGTGCTGGACACCCTATCCCCAACAAAGAGCAAGACAGGTCTACAGCCCCATCCATTAGCAGAGAGGCTGCCTAAAATCATAATAAGGCTACCAACATCCCCAAACACACCACCAGACATGGACCTGCCCACCAGAAAGACAAGATCCACCCTCATCCACCAGAACAGAGGCACTAGTCCCCACAACCAAGAGACCTACTCAACCCACTGAACCAACCTTAGCCACTGGGGACAGCCACCAAAACCAACGGGAACTACGAACCAAGAAACCTACTCAACCCACTGAACCAACCTTAGCCACTGGGGAGAGACACCAAAAACAACGGGAACTACGAACCTGCAGCCTGCAAAAAAGAGACCCCAAACACAGTAAGATAAGCAAAATGAGAAGACAGAAAAACACACAGCAGATGAAGGAGCAAGATAAAATCACACCAGACCTAACAAATGAAGAGGAAATAGGCAGTCTACCTGAAAAAGAATTCAGAATAATGATAGTAAAGATGATTCAAAATCTTGGAAATAGAATAGACAAATTGCAAGAAACAGTTAACAAGGACCTAGAAGAAATAAAGAGGAAGCAAGCAACGATGAGCAACACAATAAATGAAATGAAAAATACTCTAGATGGGCTCAGTAGCAGAATAACTGAGGCAGAAGGACAGATAAGTGACCTGGAAGATAAAATAGTGGAAATAACTACTGCAGAGCAGAAAAAAGAAAAAAGAATGAAAAGAACTGACGACAGTCTCAGAGACCTCTGGGACAACATTAAACGCACCAACATTCGAATTATAGGGGTCCCAGAAGAAGAAGAGAAAAAGAAAGGGACTGAGAAAATATTTGAAGAGATTATAGTTGAAAACTTCCCTAATATAGGAAAGAAAATAGTCAATCAAGTCCAGGAAGCACAGAGAGTCCCATACAGGATAAACCCAAGGAGAAACACGCCAAGACACATAATAATCAAACTGTCAAAAATTAAATACAAAGAAAACATATTAAAAGCAGCAAGGGAAAAACAACAAATAACACACAAAGGAATCCCCATAAGGTTAACATCGGATCTTTCAGCAGAAACTCTCCAAGCCAGAAGGGAGTGGCAGGACATATTTAAAGTGATGAAGGAAAAAAACCTACAACCAAGATTACTCTACCCAGCAAGGATCTCATTCAGATTTGATGGAGAAATTAAAACCTTTACAGACAAGCAAAAGCTGAGAGAGTTCAGCACCACCAAACCAGCTTTACAACAAATGCTAAAGGAACTTCTCTAGGCAAGAAACACAAGAGAAGGAAAAGACCTACAAGAACAACCCGAAACAATTCAGTAAATGGTAATAGAACCATACATATCGATAATTACCTTAAATGTAAATGGATTAAATGCTCCCACCAAAAGACACAGACTGGCTGAATGGAAACAAAAACAAGACCCATATATATGCTGTCTACAAGAGACCCACTTCAGACCTAGGGACACATACAGACTGAAAGTGAGGGGATGGAAAAAGATATTCCATGCAAATGGAAATCAGAAGAAAGCTGGAGTAGCAATTCTCATATCAGACAAAATAGACTTTAAAGTAAAAACTATAACAAGAGACAAAGAAGGACACTATATAATGATCAAGGGATCGATCCATGAAGAAGATATAACAATTGTAAATATTTATGCACCCAACATAGGAGCACCTCAATACATAAGGCAAATACTAACAGCCATAAAAGGGGAAATCGACAGTAACACAATCATAGTAGGGGACTTTAACACCCCACTTTCACCAATGGACAGATCATCCAAAATGAAAATAAATAAGGAAACACAAGCTTTAAATGATACATTACACAAGATGGACTTAATTGATATTTATAGGACATTCCATCCAAAAACAACAGAATACACATTCTTCTCAAGTGCTCATGGAACACT
>NC_041217.1:129115813-129208656 GCF_002837175.3 Physeter macrocephalus | reverse complement strand
CCCCCAGCCCCGCCCCCCATTCCCTGCATCTGTGCAGCGCTGTCCCCGCCTGAGCATCCCTCCCTCCTCGGAGCCCCTCCCCCTCGGCATCCGGGTGCAGTGGGTGAACCTTCCCCGTGGCCCAGGGCTGCGCTCGTTCCTCGCCACCTGTCCTCTGCCTCCACTCCTGGGGTCCTTGAGGATGGAGATGACACCCCCACGGGAGCGGTTCTGAACTAATCACTTGAGTTCATCAGGATTGGCTGGGACAAGCACGCAGCTCTCTGCTCACCTCCACGCTTTATCCGTCTTGTTCCACATCTTCAACGCCTTCCCTCTCTCTCTGTTCTCTCCAGCTGCTCCAATACTAACCATCCGCTAAGAACAAGCTCAATTCCCACCTCCTCCGTAAAGCCCTCCAGGACTACCCTCTGTTGATTCTTTTCCCTCTGAGATCCTAGAGCACGCTATACCAACCAGTTTTCAGGGGGAAATTCTTTGCCTCTCCTCCTGTGTGTTCATCTTTTCTCTCCAACTCGACTATAGCGTTCTTGAACGGAAATCAGTATTACCGAGTGACTGAATATACTTTTCACGAGTAAGAAAATCAACTTAGGATTTTTTAACTTTACAGTAATGCGAAAGCAATACGCATTCAGTAGAAACTACTTCGACTTTTGAATTTTGAGCTTTCCTCGGGCCCACCGTATGGGGAAAGACACTTCCTCCTGATGCTGGGTGGCAAAGCCCCAGCTCCCCACCAGCCACGCGACCACACCAGGAGACAGCGGATAGATGCAACCACCACGGACCCAGACAAGCACTCTGCTTGTCAGTACAGTAGTCAATAAATTACACGAGATGGTCAGCACTTTATTAAAAAATAGTCCTTGCATTAGATGATTTTGCCCAACTATAGGCTAACCTAGGTGTTCTGAGTGCACTGAATGTAGGTGAAGCTAAGCAGTGATGTTTGACACGTCAGGTGTATTAAATGCATTTTCAATTTATGATATTTTCAACTTACCATGGGTTTACTGGGACGTAACCCCATGGTAAGTTGAGGAAGATCTGTACAACAGAAGCAGCAGCCAAGGAACCAGTAGGAGAAATAATGGTTTTTATTTAAAGACAGTCACGGCATGGAAGCAACCTAAGTGTCCATCAACAGATGAATGGATAAAGAAGATGTGGCACATATATACAATGGAATATTACTCAGCCATAAAAAGAAATGAAACTGAGTTATTTGTAATGAGGTGGATAGACCTGGAGTCTGTCATACAGAGTGAAGTAAGTCAGAAGGAGAAAAACAAATACCGTATGCTAACACATATATATGGAATCTAAGAAAAAAAATGTCATGAAGAGATTAGTGCTGGATGGGAATAAAACACAGACCTACTAGAGCATGGACTTGAGGACATGGGGAGGGGGAAGGGTAAGCTGTGATGAAGTGAGAGAGTGGCAGGGACATATATGCACTACCAAATGTAAATTAGATAGCTAGTGGGAAGCTGCCGCATAGCACAGGGAGATCACCTCTGTGCTTTGTGACCACCGAGAGGGGTGGGATAGGAAGGGTGGGAGGGAGGGAGATGCAAGAGGGAAGAGATATGGGAACATATGTATATGTATAACTGATTCACTTTGTTGTAAAGGAAAAACTAACACACTATTGTAAAACAGTTATACTTCAATAAAGATGTTAAAAATAAATAAATAAATAAATAAATAAATGTAAGAGCCATTCTTAGCCCATTAAAAAATAGGCAGTGAGCCAAATTAGAATATCATGATGAGCTAGATCTGACAACCCTCAGAATAGGAGAAAATATTTGCAAACGAAACAACAGACAAAGGATTAATCTCCAAAATATACAAACAGCTCATGCAGCTCAATATCAAAAAACCAAACAACCGGGCTTCCCTGGTGGCGCAGTGGTTGAGAGTCCGCCTGCTAATCCAGGGGACACGGGTTTGTTCCCGGGTCCGGGAAGATCCCACATGCCGGGGAGCGGCTGGGCCCGTGAGCCATGGCCGCTGAGCCTGCGCGTCCAGAGCCTGTGCTCCGCAACGGGAGAGGCCACAACAGTGAGAGGCCTGCGTACCGCAAAAAAAAAAAAAAAAAAAAAAAAAAGCAAACCAAACAACCCAATCAAAAAATAGGTGGAAGACCTAAATAGACATTTCACCAAAGAAGACATACAGATGGCCAAGAGGCACATGAAAAGATGCTCAGCATCACTAATTATTAGAGAAATGCAAATCAAAACTACAGTGAGGTATCACCTCACACCAGTCAGAATGGCCATCATCAAAAAATCTACAAACAATAAATGCTGGAAAGGATGCAGAGAAAAGGGAACCCTCTTGCACTGTTGGTGGGAATGTAAATTGATACAGCCATTGTGTAGAACAGTATGGAGGTTTCTTAAAAAACTAAAAAATAGAACTACCATATGACCCAGCAATCCCACTACTGAGCATATACCCTGAGAAGACTATAATTCAAAAAGGCACATGTAGGGCTTCTCTGGTGGCGCAGTGGTTGAGAATCCGCCTGCCGATGCAAGGGACACGGGTTCGTGCCCCGGTCTGTGAGGATCTCACATGCCGCGGAGCGGCCGGGCCCGTGAGCCGTGGCCGCTGAGCCTGCGCATCCGGAGCCTGTGCTCCACAACGGTAGAGGCCACAGCAGTGAGAGGCCCGCGTACCGCAAAAAAAAAAAGGCACATGTAACCCAATGTTCATTGCAGCACTATTTACAATAGTGAGGTCATGGAAACAACCTAAATATCCATCAACAGACGAAGGGATAAAGAAGATGTGGTACATATATACAATGGAATACTACTTAGCCATAAAAAGGAACAAAATGGCGTCATTTGTAGAGATGTCGATGGACCTAGAGTCTGTCATACAGAGTGAAGTAAGTCAGAAAGAGAAAAATATCATATGTTAATGCATGTATGTGGAATCTAGAAAAATAATACAGATGAACCTATTTCCAGGGTAGGAATAGAGACGCAGATGTAGAGAACAGATGTGTGGACACGGGGGGAAGGAGAGGCTGAGATGAACTGAGAGATTAGGTTTGACATAAATACACTATCATGTGTAAAATAGATAGCTAGGGGGAACCTGCTGTATAGCTCAGGGAGCTCAGCTCAGTCCTCTGTGATGACGTAGATGGGCGGGATGGGGGGTGGGGAGGTCCAAGAGGGAGGGGATATATGTATACATATAGCTGATTCACTTCATTGTACAGCAGAAACTAACACAACATGGTAAAGCAATTATACTCCAATTTAAAAAAAAAAGAATATCATGATGAGCTAGATCTGACTTTAAGTTAGAATTCTCCAAATGTGTAGAAGAAACACTGGGGTATTTCTCAAGTGTTTTTGTGTTTGGATATGTGTGAGGGAAAGAAATGTTTGCAATTTCCCTTTTCATTTTAGAAGTGAATTTGTGAAGATGTTATTTGGAATTTCAGTCCTTTCAAGCACACCTTATCTTTATCCTGTTACAGAACATTTGTTCCCAAGGGCAATGAAGAATGACACTTGTAGGTGGGAAATTTGAAGCAAATTTGAAAATCGGCTTGAAAATAACAAACGAAGATGTTCTGATTTGGCTCCATGTTCTCAGCCTCCAAGCTGTTGGATTGTGCGAGTTGCATGACCCAAAGGAGATGATTAGTTCTCCTCTAGTGTGCTGATAATGAATACGTCTACAAAACCAATTAGCAATAATTCTATCAGTCATTGCATTTGGGTAACATTTTGTTTAAGGGGAAGAAAAACAACACCGTTTTCCTTAGAGATCTCTAATTAAGCTGTGATATTTGATGGGAACAATGGAGAAAAAAGCAGTATGCTTAGCAATTTGCTTTTGCTATCCCCATATGAAAGTGTATTATGATGAAGTGTTCTGTTCACAGTAGTTAAGAAAGACATTTGTCCGTGTTAAAGGTGTAACAGACCAAACACAGATCTATTTCTAACAATATATTTTGTTTTGTATGGATGTCTGCATTGCACAACTTCAGGGATTTGCCATTCACATGGAAGGCTGTGAATGGCGCCCCCTGGAGTTGTGTAGCAGAAGATACTCAATATCATTTCCCTTCCTTCAAGTGTTTTCCTCCTGAAAAATCTGTGGGAATCGAGAACCATGAATAGTGGCAATTCTTCTTCCAATCACTATTGTTGCTCTGTAACTCCTAATACCCACTGTCATGCCGACAATAATATCAACCTACTTTGTTTTCTCCAGCAAGGCATTTTATGGATCAGTATTGTTCTATCTGAATTTGAGCACATGGGTAGTTCTTAATGTATTATAATCTATTGTAAGATAGAAGTTATTATTTTACTGCTGTTGAAGTATCCTTCCGTGCCTTCTGGGCATTTTGCAATTTTTATTTCATTTTACACAATGAAATAAGACTTGGGTGTGTGTTTATCTTACCTGAAGTTTACTACAGGCAGCTTGTGACACAAATTGATGAGCTTATAGGAAAAAGTACAATGGGTTATTATCCTGGTCTTTCGATTTATTTTGCTTACTCTCATCCTACAGCTAGCCAAAAAAATCCGAGAGAAGTTCAACCGTTACTTGGATGTGGTCAACCGGAACAAGCAAGTTGTAGAAGCATCCTACACGGCTCACCTGACCTCTCCCCTAACTGCGATTCAAGACTGCTGTACTATCCCACCTTCTATGATGGAGTAAGACTTGGAATTTTTTGTTGTTTAAACCAGGAATTGAATGGCTTTCCATTCATATTTAAAATACCTGTTTGTTTATTGCAAAGTGTATTCTTGTCTTAAATTAGCCCTTTACCTTAACATAGACAAATAATTCTTAAAGAAGTGTGACTATATCCGGGAAACTCATGGACCTTCTCTGCTTGCCTTTTTGTCAGGCTGCAGTCCAGGTTCAGAAGTATCAAGCATTGTTTGAGTACGGAGTTGACTAAGTCTAGAAAATTGCAAACATTTTTTTCATGTGTTAACTAATGTGTCATGAATAAGACAGTTTCACTGATTCTGCTAATTTGCCTAATTTAAGGGAATGCTTTTTATCTTTGATACAAGAGTAGAAAAAATTCCCACTTCATACTTTATAGTGTGTTTAAAACTACCAAGGTAGATGTGGCTTCAGATAATATTGAAACAGAATGGTTGAGGATATTTTTATTTATTGACATAGTGATATCTATATCTGGAGGGGTGTAGGGTCATGTGATGCTGGAAACTGCTTGGAGGGGAAAGAACACTTATCTAGACGTACAAAGAACTTAATTTTGATTTAGTCTCTAATTATCTGTGTGACCATAACCTAATTACTTAATGTTTATTTGTATGCACAGTTTTCTATCAGTGGATAATAATCTCTTTTATACCAATTTAGAATTGGCTATTTACAATAGAATGACTAAAATAAGTTAACATACTTTAAAAATTATGAGTGTAAATGTTAGCATATTTAGTATGTTTCACTCTTCTTTTTGCGTAATAAGCGCTCTTGAAGCTATGCAAAGGATGGAGACAACATAGTTTTTTGGTAGTTAAGTGATGGTTTGCTTCCACAAAGAAGTTTTTACTTATAACAGCTTCCTGATGGGCTATATAGGTAACAGAGCATCCTCAAGTCATTTTATTTCTCCATCACACAACATTTGTGTGATGTTAAGATGAGTCTTTCTCTCTGGCTTAGCCTGTCTGCAACCTAGGGAAGCTCATATTAGTTGTTTACTAAACTAAATGGAAAGTGTATACAATTTGGAATGAGACTGTCTGGATATGAATCTTAGCTCCAGGACTTAATACTCAGGTGGTCTCAGATATTTGATGTCTTTGACCCAGCCTGTCTTCATCCCTAGAATGGGATCAATGATGGATACTTCACAGGATGTTGTGAGCATTCAGTAAAATCAATTATGAGAGTATTTTGCAAATTGTAATGTTCTGAACAAATATCAGCCACAATATACATACTTTCCTATCATAGTGAACATTTCATTTTTTGTTATTGATATCATTTTTATAGTTGGGGCATCAGTAACTTAATGTTTTTGACAGTTTGTCTCTAACCTAAAAATAAAATAAGGGTCCAGTAGGGCTTTGAACCAAAGAAAAAAATCATTTCCTGGCTGAGAGAAAAGATAGTATAGTTAGGGAGAAGTCCTTAGAGCTAGAATTACGCTTAAAACACTGGTTCTCAACCAGGGTGATTTCCACTCCCCTTCATCCCCAGAGATATTTGGCAATGTCTGGAAACATTTTCAGTTGTCACAATTGGAAGGTGGGGACAGTTGCTACTGACATGTAGTGAGGAGAGGCCAGGGATGCTGCAAACATCCTATAATGCACAGGACAGCCCTGCAAAACAAAGAATTATCTGGCTCAAAATGTCAGTAGTGCAGAAGTTGCCTCAGAAGATGGGAGATATTCATGAAATTCCTAGTTGGAACTACTCTAGATGAAACAAAAAGCTTGAATTGACTGGCGTCTACTTGTAAGTCTACCCAGTATGTCACCTCCCCATTATTTTTCCCCCTCGTGAATTTCTATTAATGTTTCAAGAAGTAATTCAATAATTTGCCTCCCTCCATAGCTTCCTGTTACCTCTTTTTTTCCCCTCTCCTTGTTTACCTTTGCCCTGGAGGAATTCACTGCTCCCTCATCTTTGTTCCCATAGTAAGTTTTCCTCCATCTCTATTACAGTGTAGAACTGAACGTATCCCATGTAGTTGTTGGTAGGTCTGCCTCCCCTGCTGTTCTGGGCAGGGATTACACCTCATCCATTTTCATCCCAATACCTCACAATTGTGTTTGATTACTATTTGTTGGGATCTGGAATGGTTTGAATATGGAGATGCGTAAGGGGATGGAATTTCTACTTGAGAGTAATTTCCACTCTCAAGAAATTTAAAAATTATTGGGTGGGGGCCAAATACTGAACATAATAAATAGTTAGGGCAAAATGTGACACAGCAGAAAGGTGCCGTGGTTCCTCTAAGCAGAGTACTATACCAGGTGGGTGGCATCACCAAAGATTCTGTGAACTTCAGAAGTGTGCGTCTAGACCTAGAGATTATCATACTAAGTGAAGTCAGTCAGACAGAAAAAGACAAATATTATATGATATCACTATAATCTAAAATGTAGTACAAGTGAATTTATTTACAAAACAGAAACAGAGTCACAGACATAGAAAACAAAGCTATGATTACCCAAGGGGAAGTGGGGGGTTAGATAAATTAGGAGTATGGGATTAACAGATACTACCATATATAAAATAAACAACAAGGATTTACTGTGTAGCACAGAGAACTATATTCAATATCTTGTAATAACCTATGATGGAAAAGAATCAGAAAAAAAGATATATATCTGAAGCACTTTGCTGTACACCTGAAGCTAACACAATATTGTGAATCAGCTATACTTCAATTTTTTTTTAAGTATGCATCTTATTTGATCTGGTCATTTGGAAGAATATCACAAGGAAATAATGACATGTTTATAAAGATAAATTTGTAAACAGTCATTGTAGTGCCATTTAGAATAGAGAATATTGTAAATATTCCTAAATTTCTAATAATAGGAGATTAGTTAAGGAAATTATGTCACATTCATAAAAGTGGTAACATAAGATGCAGCCATGCTGTAGAAGAGAATTTGCTAACTTGTGAAAATGGCCATGCATGCATACACACAATGTACACATCTCAAGTTTGGGAAGACTTACATCAGAATGTTTTGGAGTAAAGACAGTGGTTTCCATTTTGAATATGCTAGGATAAGGCTTGAGGTCTGAGATGCAGTCCATCCAGCCATTTGGCAAAAACTAGTGGTCTACCTTTAAGTGAATATAATAAACCGTAAAATGTAGTTTCTGCCCTCCAGGAATTTCTCATTTAGTTCAGTTTAACATCTAAGAGACTTGAATTATACTTCTAGAAGGACCCATGCTGAGTAAGCAGATTAGTATGAGAGGCTGTTCCTCCTTTAGAGGCTGGACTTCTTTGTTGAATGTAGAATGGAAACTGTGGAACTGCAATGCAATCTTCTCTCCTTACTAGGAGTAGTTGACAGAGCCAAGAACTGCCATTTGGGGTGAATCTGGTAAAACCAGAAGAGTTCTGATGATAAATCTTTGAGTATTCAGAAGATGTACAGATGACAAAAAACAGGTTCCCTCTTAAAGAGAGATCTGATCACAACCGTCTGCAGCTGAAAGTGGCAAGTGACAACTACCCTTCTCTTAGACTGAGTCTTCTTGGCTAAACAAGAAGCTCACTTGCCAGAGAATGTGTGTAGGAATTTTTGGAGTGAACACTGAGCTGACACTTCTCTAGTCATTGGCTAAGCACAAATACTTTATAAAATTGAGGCTCTTTCACCTTTTTAATGAAGATTCAAAGATGGGAAGAGTTAATAGTAAGTTTTTGCTGTGAACCAGGGTAGGAATGCTTAGCTGCCCTTTTTCCAGTTTCTCATAAAACGCTTTAATCTGCAGTTTTTAACCATTGTGGTGTCCTACTGTGGACATTTTCAGTCCCTCTTTCTTATATTTCAATCCCTCCGAAAAAGTCTCCATTTTGAATCTCAGGGAGTCCATGTTGGAGTTAAATGTAGAAAGGAAGAACTCCCAGTCTTGAGAAGCAATGTAAGGACATGACTAAAAACAGGTTATCCTCTATGTCAAGAGATACTGTTTTTTCTTTTATGCAAGCAACATAAAGTTTCGTTTTAAAATAAATATACCTAAATTTTAAAAACGCATTAATTAAAATGAAAATATTAAGGGAATGTGACCAAAGTTTTGAAGATGATCGATATGGTAATGACTGAAGTTAAGGAAAAATGGACTTAAGATTGTTGAGAAAAGTCCTTCCGAATTGTAAGGTTTTACTTTCCTATAAAGCAAACAACTTTCTTCTTTGTTTTTGGGTGGGGGGGATGCGGATGGACTGCGCTGCGCAGCCTGTGGAATCTTAGCTCCCTGATGAGGGATTGAACCCAGCAGTGAAAGTGCGGAACCCTAACCACTGGACCTCCAGGAAATTCCCTATAAAGCAAACTCTTTATGCCCATGAACTGGCCACATGCATATGCATTAATAATGCCATTATAGTAAATATAAGCAAGTGGACTTGAGATAAGGGATCACCAGTCTTATATCTGGATCTTGTCCATTCTTAAATATCTGGGCCCTGTAAACATTTAAAAAAATGCAACAGTGGCCCAATAGCACTCGAGCTATTTATAACTAACATTATATCTGTAGCCCATTGACCTTGCTTCTCCAACTGTATTAAGGACAAGTTAGTACTAGGCCAAAATTTTTATGACTGATTTTTAACCAATGGCTAATTTTTATATTTTAGGCCTAGAATTTTATTTTTACTGATTTATAATCCATATTTGATTTTTGTCACTAAAGCTTGATAATGCATATTTTTTAAAAATAATATGCCCAGTTCTGAAGAGAGACAGACTTTAAAGCACTCTATTATAGAATATTCCGCAGAATACACCCTGAAGGTTATACTATGATGACAACAGAGAGAACCTGCAAAGCAGCAGAAAATTGATTTTTTTCAGATGATTTTGATACTTTGCTTCTCAGACCAGTCAACTCTTCTTACTCAGGAGCCCTGGAAGTTAATTATTTTGTACAGAGTCCTGCATAGTGATTAGGTATTCCGTCAATATTTGTTGAAGGAATGATGTGAAGAATTAATATTATCTAACGTGGAAAAAAATAGGCTGTGGTTTACTCTAAGACAAACTCATTTTCAGTGGTATTACTTTAAATAGCATAATTTTGAGAATGAGTTTATTCACTCGTGTAATTTAATTTATAGCTCCCTTTGTGTTGTAATGGGTTAGGTGGTGAGGGTCCACAAGATCCTGGGCTCCCTCGCAAGGATTGCAGAGATGCAGAAACACCTAATAATGCCCGTGGTCTATATCTGGCCTACAAGTGTGTTTATCTTGGCTCCACGAGACGTTTTAAAGGTTTTCAAATTTGTAAGTTTTAAAATCTGTTGCCTACCTTTAAAATTTAGGGGAATTACACATTTTAAAAATCCAAACTTCTGAGATTTCCCTGGTGGTGCAGTGGTTAAGAATCCACCTGCCAGGGCTTCCCTGGTGGTGCAGTGGTTGAGAGTCTGCCTGCCGATGCAGGGGACACGGGTTCGTGCCCCAGTCCGGGAAGATCCCACATGGGCTGGGCCCATGAGCCATGGCCGCTGAGCCTGCGTGTCCGGAGCCTGTGCTCCGCAACAGGAGAGGCCAGAACAATGAGAGGCCCATGTACCGCAAAAAAAAAAAAAAAAAAGCCACCTGCCAATTCAGGGGACATGGGTTTGAGCCCCAGTCCAGGAGGATCCCATACGCCGTGGAGCAGCTAAGCCCATGCGCCACAGCTACTGAGCCTGCACTCTAGAGCCAGCGAGCCACAACTACTGAGCCCACATGCCACAACTACTGAAGCTCACATGCCTAGAGCCCATGCTCCACAACAAGAGAAGACGCTGCAATGAGAAGCCCGTGCACCCCAATGAAGAGTAACCCCCACTCGACACAACTAGAGAAAGCCTACACGCAGCAACGAAGACCTAACGCAGCCAAAAATTAAAAAAAAAAAAAAATCCAAATTTCTGTCTTCTCTAAAATCAGATCTGACAATGATGGGTCCACATTCCCACTGGGCAGTAGTCAGCTTCTGTGACGAGCATCCCCCTTTGAAGACAGCCTGCATTCTCCCCTTCACCACAGTCCCCACTAGCTCCTATCGCATTACACCCAGCCTATTCCCCTGACTTTCATTACCTGCTTGGCCCACATTAGCATGTGATATAATGTTAATAAATTTTTTAAATGTCTTATCCATATGCATTCCCTGATATGCCATCTTAAACATACATGCTCATTCTGTCAGGTTTAAATATAGCTCCTTTATGCATAATACTGAGAATATCTATCCCTGAAACCCGGCTTGCCACAGCGATTGGGTTATCCTGTGCACATCTGAAGCTATTGTTTTATCAGCAGGCCCTGCTAACCCTTGGCTTTTTCATAAATCAGTCAATAATTTAGTCTTCCATATCGCTTAATCCATTTCTCTCCTCCCTTCCCCAATTTCTTTTGTAGGTGCTCCTGCCTGGTAACATTCTTATTTTTTATTTTTGATATCTTTATTTAAGGAAACAGGAACAATGGAGAGGTTAAACCAGGTAGGAAGTACTGAGAAAATGAACTGAGATTTTTATTCTTTTTTGTGTCTCCAAGTAGGATTCAGTGCTGTTATCCTCACTTAATTAATGCTTGTTAATTGGATAATCATGGTGGGAACTGGCATTAAGGCATCTAGGCCAGGTTTGAGATGAGCAAAGTAGTATTCTGATGGAGCTACAGTAAGTAATCAACTTGTTTTCAAGGCTCTCTGAAGACAGCCACCCAAAGCTAGGAGACTTCAGCCTTATAGAGAATTCTGTCATACCCATCAGTGGAGACTTAAAATGCTTCATTGATTCCCAAAAGTGAAGAAACTCTGCACACCATTGTTAAATTGGATTCTTGCTATTTTACAAGGAGCTCTTAGAGTTGGGACATCCACTGAGATTGATACCGTCACCAGGGAAGGCATATAGGACTCATCTCACTTTCTGAGAACCCAAGTTCAATGCATCCCCCAGCTGGCACCCACTAGAACAATATGATATCAGGAATCAGGTCTTATCCTTCAACCTGTTGAGGGTATTGTGCTGCAGACAAAGCAACTAGCATAGGTTCTGATGCAAGAACACAGCCTCCTGATTACAGTTCTCATGAATAAGCCCATATTATAACTCTATTAGTCAGGGTTCTCCAGAGAAACAGAATTAATAGGATATGTGTGAGAGAGAGGAAGAGAGATTTATTTTAAAGAATTTGCTCACGTAATTGTGGAGATCAAGTCCCAGATCTGCAGGGTAGCCCAGCAGGGGCTGGAGACCCAGGAAGAGTTACAGTTCCACTCTGCTGGGAGAATTCCTTCTGCTTGGGGAAGTCAGTCTTTGTTCTATTAGGGCCTTAAACTAACTAGGTAAGGCCCACCCACAAGTCCCCTGATTTAACTGTTGATCTCATTCCAATAATCCCTTTGCAGAAACATCCAGAATAGTCTCTGACCAAATATCTGGACACTCTGGCCCAGCCAAATTGACATATAAAATTAACCATCACACCCTCTTAGAGAAAGGATAGAAAATTGGTCTACAAAACCTACCTTTGAAGTTGAATTTTTATTAACCCTCAGGTTTAGATTGGAGGATTCCAGACTCTCATTCCTGGAACTTTCTAGTGTTCTCCTAGACTGCTTCTCTTTAAAAAAAATTTTAAAAAAAGTTAATGCCCATGTTAATGAGCTGCCTGCAAAGGAGTGAAGGCATTTGAGTAAGTCTTTATCCATGTAAATTGGTTGTATATTTTATGGTATGATTTAGATGTTGTGCAAATTTCTGTGTTTACATTTTAGTTCTTCAAGTATTATTGACATCATAGGAACCAGAAATAAGTTACTTAGAGAGTTGTTTTTAATTTTGATGATTCACGTGCTGACTTATAATGTTCAGATTCCTGTACTAGGCTCCTTAGGATTCTTTAGGGACTAAAGAGCATCAGGTCAGGGTTTGTGATTGCCTTTTTTTTTTTTTTTTTAAACTGAACTCAAACATGAGTTTTCTTTCATTTTTAAAAGGAGGCGAGCCTCTTTTTAAATATCTTATTTTTAAATCAATTCAGTCTCTATCATGGTAGAAAAGAAACATCTTAAGCTGTAAAGACAGCTTTTCTGTTCAGTTTAAATTCAGTTGTGATACAGATTATATCATAGGAATATAGTAATAAGACCAGATGGGCCTCTGCTCTGCCGGTTTGCTGTGTGATCTTGGAAAGTTCACTTAACCTTTTTAGTCCACAGCTTCCTCAACTGTAAACTGAGCAGTTTGAACTATACTCCAGAGAGCCAACTCAAGATTCATTATGGGCAACTTTTCCTGCTGCCCAAATTTGTAAATTCTAGCTTTGTTAGGGAATTTTTCTTCATCTTTTTGAGAGCTACCTAGAAAAAAAAAAAAAAGATGATATTATGCAGCAAGACCTACAGAGGTTAAATTACTCATTTATTCATTAACCTAAAAAAGTAAACACTTGTGGAATGGTTTATGGAAGAAGCATTTCAGCTGAGTCTTGAAGCAGGAAAAGGATTTGAACGTATAGGGATATGGAGAGAGAGCTCTCCAGGAGAGAAAGGTCAATTTAAAGAAACCCCCATGGAAGGAAATGGCCAGGAACACTGAAGAGGACATTGTGTCTGGGGGAAGTGATGGAAGAGGCAGCTGAGAAATTGGATTAATATCAGATTGTAGAGAACCTCAAATTCTAGACTGAATAACTCAGGAGACCCTAAGCTCTGTAAATGAAATGAAGGACAGTTCTCTTGCTTCCATGTGTCTTTGATGCGTGGTAGACACTCAGTAAATACTGGTTGTTTGAATGAGAGAATTTAAAATTTTCGAGAAAGAGAATGAAATGATGATCCCCTTTAAGGGGATTTTACTTGTCCACCAGGTAACTACTGGAAGACCTAGTTTGATTTCATTTATGTAGGCAAGGAACAAGAAGGGGGACTGAACTTGGCTGTTGGCACCCACTGTTGGGTATTGGAAGAGGGAGGAACTGAAGGTGACTGAGGTTGATTCTGGATAGCTGTGAGAGTGGTTGATATCAGCTTCTAAGTCATATTTCTATCCTGTGTGCCCTTTCATCTTTCTTCTTGTTACGTTTGAGTTCAGGGACCCTGTCAACTTTGTTTTCAGTACCTTGCTTGAACAGGTCCTGAATATGTATTTGCTGAAGGAGTTCATGCATGGTAGCAAACCTGATCTGGTCTTTAGTTTGAGTACAGGTAGTGATGATGATGTCAGAATTACTGAGCTACTTTACCTCGAGGCAGAAATTCAAGTACTTTTATGCCCATTCATGATGTTCATCATTTTCATCTGAGTATTATTCCATTGTGATAAGCTCTGATAGAAAACTTAAGTTGATGTTGACTTAGTTATCTCAGTTATTAGCTAGATTCAATAATAATAATAGATATGAATAATTATTATAACAATACTAATGATTATTATGCAGGGTGAATTTAAAAGCACAAAATTTCCAAATATCTATGTGTATATCACTTTCAACTCAACTTGTCTGTATCATGTTCAAGATAGTTAAGTGCAAGACATTGTGCTAGACACTGTCTGATAGACGAAGGTGATTAAAGCAGTTTGTACCTTTAGGAGCTCAGAGGATGCAGAGTAAACTAAGCAGACTGTCAAGTGTCATGAAAAACCCAAAGACTCTTTTAGAAGAAAAAGTGATTATGAACAGAGGTCTCTGAGCACTCAGGCTTGGTAGAAGAGTGGTAGTTGAGGTCTTGAAGACTAGAATTCCTGCAGACATATCTAGGGGAAAGGATGCCTCAGACCGGAAAACAGCAAGCAAGCATCATAAAGCATTGAGTGTGGTGAGGGGTAAGATATAGCTGTAATGGCAGATAAGAGATGTATGGGGTGGGCTCAGAATCCTTGGTTGACTGGACAAATTTCCCTCTGTAAACAGGTTTTAAAGCAAAGAAAGACTGTGGTCATGTCTGAGATTTGGGTAAATTAATTCGTTGGCAAGTGAAGGATAAATTGTGGTGAAGAGACAAGTTGTTTGTCAAGCTGGGGCCACCCTAATAATCTAGGAGAAAAGTAAGGACACCTCAAGGAAGGATTGTAGCAAAACAGAAGATGTCCTGGGTGGTGATGGGTTACCTAGAATATTACCCATAGACAGGGAATATAGAACATATAGATTCTGCCAACTAGATTTTATTGGAGATCTGGGTGGGGAGGAAGATTTTAAAAGATGATTCTAAATTTTAAATTGAACATCTCAGAGGAGGGGAATTATTAACTAACAATGAAAATAAGAGCAAAAGATATTTAAGAGGAAGGTGAATTCAGTATGAACATGCCGATTTTGAATTTAAGTCACAAGTGGATCATTCTTAGGAGGTGTTTGGCAAGCAGTTGAGTTTTGTTATTTATTTATTTATTTATTTTGGGGTGTGTTGGGTCTTTGTTGCTGCGCGCAGGCTTTCTCTAGTTGCGGCGAGCAGGGGCTACCCTTCGTTGCGGTGCGCAGGCTTCTCATTGCGGTGGCTTCTCTTGTTGCAGAGCACGGGCTCTAGGTGCGCAGGCTCAGTAGTTGTGGCGCACGGGCTTAGTTGCTCCGCGGCATGTGGGATCTTCCCGGACCAGAGATCGAACCCGTGTCCCCTGCATTGGCAGGCGGATTCTTAACCACTGCCCCACCAGGGAAGCCCAGCAGTTGAGTTTTTAGCCTGTAGCATCACTTTACTTTCATCCCACAGATGTTTTCACCCCCCCCAACTATGTCATATGCATGGCAGTTCAGGAGAGAGGGCATAGTGGAAACGTGTAGTTTTAATGCTGTGCTGATGCACACTTGAGTTTTGTATAAAATGATGTTTCTAGGCATAACAGCTGACCCACATGTGGGCAAATCCTATTTTTTCCAACCCTATTTCAAGGTGGTACACATGAAAAAAAATGTTAAAAATTGTTTAACCCTAAATACATTTTATTTCTTATTATTACTGTTCTTATGAGAAACAAAGCACTGTGACTTAGCCAGGTGCTTTTGCACTAATGACTCTTGTTCTGTTTTTCTTTGGGTAACACAAGGTCAAATAAAGTGACAAGCGTGGCTCTTGACCACTGAGTTTAATTTTATCGCAGGTCCTGTTCCTTCCACAGGAAGATGTGTTCTGTGTTTTTGCCTTCACAGTACTGAAGCGTGAATCTCAGTCTTTCAAGTGTTCTCCCTGCCTTATCTCACAGTTTCATCTCCAGTCCACTTAAAAATTATTATTACCTGCAGGCAGGCGAAATGTTACAGGTACATTCTTTATGGATATTGGTACCAGAAGGACTTGCGTTGAGCTCAGAATTCAACAAAGATTTTGTAGAACACCTTACATTTCAGAAGGCCTACTCAGTTACAATATCTAACTTACGTAAAAGAGTTACATATGTTTATGCTTCAGTAAAATACTTCCTTCTGTAAACATTATTTTACTTACATTACCTTCTTCCTATGAGCCTCTCAGTCCTGTTGGGTACAATCCCCCTCCTCCTGCATTTTGAAGATGAGGAAGTAGGCTCAGAGAGATTGTGTCAGGACTCAGGGGAGCTGGGTTTGGAACCCAGGTTTCCTGATTCCAAATCAGTTTTTCTTTGAATGGTAAAATATTTTGACCAGTGGTAAAATCGGAACGGCTTATCTGCCAATTGAAATGCTGAACTATGTATTCCTTCTTAGAATTTCACTTGAGGCTATTGTATGACCCTCTAAAGTTTCTAAATTGGCTGACTATAAAGCTCCCACAGTCTGGTTAGTTTGTCTCTCGGTCTTAAAACCATGTTACTGCAGTAGTCTGTGTCATTTCCGTGTGTGTGTGTGTGTGTGATATTTATAAAGATGTAAATATATCTTTAGGCGTATTGATGAGCACCCTCATAGCAGAAAACATATGCATTTGGGTCTGCTGACAATCCTGCTTTCTAGATTTTTCTTGTGTGACCTTCACTGAAGGAAGGACAGGAGACCTGCCACACTGCTTAGAATACTGATTTTCACCAGTGGCCTTTTATGGATTTTAGGGAGCAGTGGTCTTGCGGCTTTCCTTCTTGCTTGCTCCCTATCTAGCTAGCTAGTCTCTAAAAGAAACTACCGAGTAGTCTTTGCCAGCTTTAAGAAATAGACCCTTTTATAGCAGAAGACTTCCCTTGAGGTTTTCATGTGTTTTATTGTGCAAAAATATCAAAGTGTTCCAAAGAAGGTCAAGATTTAAAAATCCCATGTCGGGCTTCCCTGGTGGCGCAGTGGTTGAGAGTCCGCCTGCCGATGCAGGGGACACGGGTTCGTGCCCTGGTCTGGGAGGATCCCACATGCCGCGGAGCGGCTGGGCCCGTGAGCCATGGCCGCTGAGCCTGCGCGTCCGGAGCCTGTGCTCCGCAACGGGAGAGGCCCGCGTACCAAAAAAGGAAAATAAATAAATAAAAATAAAAATCCCATGTCTATTATCTTTCTTGGAGACTCGACTGGTCTGGTAAGATGATGGACCCAGCTATCTTCAGACTCGTAGCTTTATTAACTTTTGAATATTGGGTCAGTAATTCCTTTTGAGGACACATTAACCATAAGTATTCCACATCTTACGTTTCATGTTCCTTCTGCAGAACAGGGAGATTTGGATAGGCCTTGTCTCTCTCCTTCACAAATGTGCCTGAGAGATTGAATGAACCAGTTCATCTCCAAGGTCATCTGCTAACTGAGGTTCTTAGTGCTTCTCTTTGATGTCTGTGTCATACCACTCACAGTTGTCTGCTATTTACTAAGTACCCAGTGTATGTGCAGGAAGAAAACACACGAATTTACAAGCTCTGGTCTCCAGTCCTGGCAAGCCTCAACCTCTTCGGTTTTCTGCATTTTGTCATTCAGCATTTGCTAAAATTTTACTCTTCACAGGCAGACTCTGGGCTAGGCTCTAGGGATAAACATGGGAAAGGATCTCTCTCTTTACATCTTCCTAGCAAGGGAGAAAGTATATAAATAAATAACTGTAAAGTGTGTGAAGTCCTTGTTAGAGGTCAAGTGGTAAGATGGACAGGGGGCTACAGAACGGCACAGAGGGCACCGGTGGATCCCACCCGGCCTCTGTCCACCTGCCTGTTTTCTCTTATTTTTTCAGATACCTTTCTTTCTTTCTTCTTCATGCATCGCTGTCCCAATCTGGTGACGAGGAAGTTAAAGGATAAATGTTTAATGTGGTTGTGGACCCACTTCCAATTCTCCCAGATGTCACACCTGTGCAATTTTCCAAGCTTGTGTGAGAAGGCAGGTTAAATGGAATCTAGAAGCAAAAGCCGGATTACAGCAGGGCCTTCTCCCAGTGATCTGCTTTGGGCAGGGGGCGCTGGGAGGGGGGTCAGTGAGAATGGTAAAAAAGAAATATGGCTGGTTTGTATGACACTTAGACTCTCACAGAGAGGGAGACACTTGATTGCTCTAAAGCCTTACCTTCCAAGGGCATTTGAAACCAGCCTTGTTTCCACTCTGGCTGGGTTGCTGAACCCTGAAGATTTAATCCTTATTACTGATAAGAACAGAAAGAATGTGACTTATCTCTCCAATCTCTGCAGAGATGGAAGGAAAAACCATTTCTTGGAACATGATTACACATTATTTGACAGCTTTTCAGTTTGCCCATTAATTTAGGTGTTTGAATAAGTAAACTCAGTTGGGGCTGGGTGTCGAGTATCATTTTCTTTATAAATGTGAGAGTTCCTTTTTGAAGTGATCCCATTCTTACCTCTTCCCCCACCATTCAAACAGAGTTTAAATATTTGCCAGTGTAGATGTTTGATTTTTATCTTAGCTCTTTCTTTGCTTAGCGTTATTCTCATGGGTGGTTAAGTGGAAGATAAGGGGGTTCTTGTTTAATTCTTTTCAACTGGTGTTGCTCAAATATTTGGAGAGCAGACACTTCCCAGAAAGAATGAGCAGGAACCTGGTTGAATGGAGGTGAAGTGAAATGTCTCGCTGTCATATCTGAGTAAACCAGGCACGGTTGGGCCATTACTAGGATGTTTTCTGGTGTCCAGATCTCCTTTTAAAGGCTTCTGGAGCTACTGGTCGAGGGGTCTTGCCTTCTTTGCTTCCCAGAAAAATGTGTGCTGCTCTTAGAATGGAACTTGGTAGTTCAGTGACACCAGCAGCAAAGGACTGCCTTGTGCTGGGAGCTCGACCTGAAGTCTCATGGCATTTGTTCCACACCAGCTTCTGATCCGATACCAGATTTTGCTTCCACGAGAAATGTTGTGTATATGTGGTGTTTTGGTTTTTTTTTTTTTTTTTTAAACCTTTGCACCTATCTCTAGCAGTGATTAAAAGCAACAGACAAGTAAAAAATATCCCCTACTCCATTAGCTATCATCATATTGGCTTTATTTATGGACTCAGCTATCACTGTAAGCCTTGCTCTTCTGAGATATCCACAGGGATTTGCTTTTTAAATTATTACCTTTAAAATGTGCCCATGAACAATACCGCATTTCACCAACGCCCTTGGAACCCACACTGTGGGTGTGGTTTTTGTGTGCTCTGTGATAAATTGAGCAGCTTCGCTGCAAATGTTGAGGAAAACCCAGGGTTTTAAGTGATTTGCCTGGCAAATCACCTTCCAAAGGAAATTTAAACAAAGACCAAGAAAGAGATTTCAGGAAGTAAACCCCAACTGGTGTATGTGTCTCTCTCCTTTATATCTTTTTCTTTTTAAACTGGGACTGCACTGAAAAGTTGATTTACACTGTGAATTGAGGCTGAATGAAATCCAATTGGAACTCACTTGAACACTGTTTTGATGTGAGATTCAAAGCTTCTGCAAATTTATTTTACCTTCTACATTTGCTGATCTCCTGCTTGTAAATCCTGTTGAAGGAGAATAAAAATGACTGCGGCCTGATGGGAATTAAATGTCTGAAGTTCAAAGCAGTTTGCACATCAGAGCAAACGTCAATCAAATGAACATCTTGCAAGCCAGGCAGGGAGTGAATTTCTCCATGGGGAAGAGATCAAAGTGGGAGTCACAGTTCTGTTTTCTCCCTCGGGATGAAGTTTCGATCAGTTGTTCATGAAAGTAAATCCAGAAGGAAGTTTTTTCTTTTTTTTTAACTTGAAGGGGTAGGAAAGATGGAGTTATTTCTCTTGAAACTAATTTTCAGGCACTGGTTTTATCTTATGAAAATGAATACAGAAAGCAGTCATAATCCACTATCTCCCCTTTTTAGAGTGAGAGTCTACAGGAGATTTATATAGGATTGTTCTCTTATTACTTTTTTAAAGGACAGATATGAAGATAAGTTGAATTTCCTGCTTATTTTATAGGAAGATCTATAATTTTACCAGTTCTTGACCTTTCCATAAACCTGAAGTTTTATAAATGTGACTGGCAGCTAATATATTTCTCAGTGAAAAATCTCTTAGGTAACCCTTAAGAGTAACTGACATCTTTTTATAATGGATTATAAGCATGAACTTCACATTTCTCAGTCTCCAAATCAGGGTAAATAGCACGCTTCCTTTTAGAAATCATTTTTCTAAAAGGCATATGGGCATAAAATGTGCTCCTGTCTTCGGCAAAGCAACTGTTCGTCTGGTGCCTGGAGGATGGCTAAGCGAGTTTTACTGCTGTGTTTGGAGTCCAAAAGAGAAAACAAGCATTACTGAGTGTGAGTGAGTAGAAGGTGGAGGAATAATCACAGAGGTTTTGCTCACGTAATTACTTCTCCCAGCTGACTCGCCAGCTCTGGACACACCGTGCGCCTATATCTCTCTTAAGCCCCCTGTTGACACCTGCTTCCTTACCTGCCTGCACATCAGCAGTGTCGGCAGCCATAGAAGCAGAGTGTGGTTTATTTCTCGGCATTTCATGTTAACTCGGTTTTGGAGTGGGTGCTCCCCACATGCGGGGGAACTCAAGACATTGAGACTGTTGCCACTTAAAGAACTCCATGGAGCAGGAAGCAGGACGAAGGAGAATGATTGTCATGTCCCTGAATCCTTTCAATATCAGAATGTGGGGATTTAATAGGAATAAATTAATTTAAAACCACCAGTATTCACTATGTGGGGATTACCCAGGAAGCAAGGATTAAATCCAGTTCTTGAAACAAGGTAACAATCTGTTTCATCCTTTGCTAGTAAACTTTTAGAATCCAAAGGTCTGTGAGCCAGCTAGACAACAGGTCAAATTGCCCTCTGGCTGAGGTTCTCCTGCAAAGTGGTTATTTAATTCTCAAACATCAGGGTTGTTCTGTGGATTCCTTCAGAAAAATAACGTCTTCAGATATGTTCCGTGTTATTTTTGGATCAGGTTTGATCTCTGGAAGGCTGTGTGTTTGCACCACATCAGCTGGGGCTTCCCTGAGCCGTGTTTCAGTTTTACACCTCGCTCACATTTACAGTAAAGCTCAAATTGTGTCTGTTGTCCCTTATGTTATTCAGCACCTGGAATTCGTTGTCCCATGTGAGAATTTTTCAGAATTTGGTGAAATTTCCTCTTTCTTGGTCTTTTCTTAGTTCAATCTTATCTTTCTTGTACATAAGCCATTTGTTTAAGGTTGTTAGATTACCAGAATGCCAGGGTCTTTCTCTCAGAGGAGAAAGTTGGTACCAGGAAAAGGAGAAAATTGCTATGAGCTGGCCCCAGGTCTGCTGTATCTCTTCTCCACGCAGAGAATGGACATGCTCGCTCTTCTGTTCATGTGGAACTTCTAGCTACCACTGCTGCCCTGAAACCTCTCAGATTTTAGTGGTGAATGGGAAGGGAGCTTGAGGCTTTTCTGGAGTGAAATAATAAAAAGTAACCCCAAAATGGCCAATTCCAAAGCTATACCAGTGGTAAACATTTAAAAAATCTAAGTTATCCACAATTAATAGAGAACACCTGCCTTTAATATCTTCTTCGTCTTCCTTTGCATCCTCATCTTTGTCCCTAGGGTTCTTTCTCTGTAGCTATCCACTGTGAACCCTTATGCTTAGCTACTGTCATTTCCTATTAAGTAAAAAGCAAAGATTTCCCCTAAGCCCCACAAGCTTTCAGATTAATCCTTTCCTTTGAGAGAATTGAATTCTACTTCAGCTGTTAGATAATGTTAATGATGATTTATTGATTGATTTATTGAGATACAGTGTAATGTATTCATTATGAATGAGAGCTTGAATATATGTTCAAATCTTGGTTCTGTTACTTCCCAGCTATGAAACTTGAGCTGCTTAATTTAACAGTTCTGTGCCTCAGCTTCTTGGTCTTCAAATGGAGATAATAATATTTCCCTTGGGCTTGTGAAGATTAGACGAGTTGATCCATGTACAACACTTGGAATATTCTTGATATTTTATATATATATATATACACATACACACAACACAGTAGCTGTTAACTGTTATCATTACTAATATATCCATTACTAGTTATTATTATTTATTAAATGTTTACTGTGTACTAGGCTCTTACAAGCTGTTTTCTGATTATGAAATAGGTACTATTTTTATCACCATATTGCAGATGAGAAAAATGGAGGCTTAGAAAATGTAAGTTCTATGCAAGAGTTAGACAGCAATAAGCAATTTAAACCCCAACTCCAGTCCAGGTCTGTGTACCTCTGAGGCCATGCTCCTGACCATGCTTTGCTGGGGTGGCAGTTCCTTGTTCATCATAGATGTTCAATGAATATGATTTAATAAAATATATAGAGCTTTCCAGTGACTTAGCTCTCTGCCCTTCCACGTTAGTCAGCCACCAATAAGAAAACTTATGGAGAACTATACATTCCCAGGAATGCACTAAACCTGAGAGAGAAATATAAATCCTCAAGGAACTTACAATCCATTGGCAGAACTAAGACTTCTCAAGGTTTTAGAGAGAATTGGGAGTTCAAGTGCTACATGGTAGGGTTTAGACAATAAGGCTTCCCATTCCATAACAAAATATCTTGGCATCTCCCCTCACTTCACCTTTATTTAGTATATGGGGAAGGCAAAATAAGTAAGATAATTTTCTCATTATTTGTAATAAATCTTATGTTAGAATTTTTATTGATTAGTATTTTGCTGATATAAGCAGAATCTAAAACCAACCAGTCTGTATCTGTCAGACATCAACTGCGTTGACATTATGCTAAGTCTGATTACAAAACAATATTAAAAAATTAGGGGAAAAGACACATAAGCATGAATTAAGATGCAGAGTGGCACTAGTCAGTTTAGAGGAGAGAGGGCCCCTCACAGGCTGGGGCTGACAAGAGGACTTCCTGGAAGGAAGATGAGAAGAGCTGGGGGCTTTGTAGGATAGGCACAGTGAACACCAGAGAACATCACAGTTTGGACCCAACAGAAAAAACATGTATTGAGGGACTGCTCTGGTTAGAGCTATAGGTTGGGAGACAGTGGGAAGAGAAGGTTGGGAAGATTATTGATGACCAGCACTATATTGTGAAACCTTTTATGACTGACAAATGTTTACTGAGCATCTACTCTTGTTAATGTGTTACTTTCAGTTTTATTGTTATAAAAATGTTTTTATAACAATACAGTACAAAAAGAAAAACAACCTATAAAATAGTTCCCTGGTCTCTCTGGTCCCAGGAGTGAACTCTCATTTCACAAGGGCCTGGGGAGTCTGTATGTGCTCGGTGCTGGACTTCAGCCTTCTCCAGGGGTAGAGCTGATGGACCAGGTCCTGGCTGTGGAGCCTCCACCCAGGGACAACGGGTACACTTTGAGCTTACACTTCTTCTGGGAGAAGTTGTCAGTGACCCTCTTGAGTTGCCTGTTCCCTTTAACAAGTTCTTCCTTATTTGTCACTTAAATGAGGCAGTGTGGTGTGTGGCTCATCCTTGGACAGAGAGCTGGGTGATAAGGTCAAGTCTCTCTTAGGTCCCTGATTTGCTGTGTGTTCCTTGGTGTCACTTTCCTCAACTGTGAGATAAGTCTAAAAAAAGTTTGTAATTTGTACTGCAAAGTCCAGATGTGAGTTTCAGGCATACCTAAGAATTACTCTGCTCTCGTGATTCAAATTGAAAGATCCTCTGTCCTTGGTCTCTTTAAGGCATACAGAGAAGTACCTGTGCTCACGTGGAAAGCCATTCTACTGCCTTATTTATAAAGGAATCTGCATGATGGGATTGGAGGGCTTCTCATCCCTGGAGAGACTGTCAAAGTCAGATTCCAGGGCCCCACCCCAGACTCACTAAATCAAACTCTTCTAGGGTGGATCCCAGGAATCTGCATTCAACTTGCTTCCAGGTGATTCTGATATGGCTAGACTTTCAGTAATTAGGAACCATTTACCTGAGTCATGATCCTCATTTGTTGGACCTCTGGAGGCTTCTGAGGAAGCCCAGAATAGGGCTAAGCACTGGCACGATGGATGTTCGTAGAAGATCAGTTAATATGAGTGCCTGCTTTTGACAAGAACAATGCTAAGTGTTATGTATGCACAGTGGTGAATAAAACCAACAAGACGTGGGGTCTGCTCTCAAGGGGCTCTTGTCTGTTCAAATAGCCTGATCTATAAAAATCCACCCATTAAAAATATACACAGGGACTTCCCTGGTGGCGCAGTGGTTAAGAATCTGCCTGCCAGTACAGGGGACATGGGTTCAAGCCCTGGTCCAGGAAGATCCCACATACCGCAGAACAACTAAGCCCATGCGCCACAACTATTGAGCCCGCGCTCTAGAGCCCGTGAGCCACAACTACTGGGCCTGCGAGCCACAACTACTGAAGCCCACATGCCTAGAGCCCGTGCTCTGCAACAAGAGAAGCCACCGCAATGGGAAGCCCGCGCACCGCAAAGAGCAGCCCCTGCTCACTGCAACTAGACAAAGCCCGCGTGCAGCAACGAAGACCCAATGAAGCCAAAAATAAATAAATAAATTTATTTTTAAAAACATATGCAAATGGAGCCATAAATTAAAAATTATGACACTTGCTTTGAGAGAAGATGGAGACACTTGACATAGACTAGGAAGTCACCCACAATCAGAATAGATCTTTCTGGGGAAGTGATAAGTGAACAAAGGCTTGAAGGATAATTAGGCAGATAATCAGGAGAACTTTCTAGACTTGCATTGTCCAATATGGTGGCCACTATTCGGTGACTGTTTACACTTAAACTAAGATTAAACAAAATTGAAAATTTAATCTCTGTTACATTAGCCACTTTTCAAATGCTCGGTAGCCACATGTGGCTGCCATATTGGACAGTGCAAAAATAACACCTTTTCATCATCTCAGAGAATTCTCTAGGACTGCCCTGGTCTAGATCAGGAGTGGTGAAACCAGTTTGGCACACCACCTATTTTTGAAAATTGAGTTTTACTGGAACACAGCCACACTTATTCTTCTGTAAATTCTCTTTGGTTGCTTTCACACCACAATGGCAGAGTTTAGTAGCTGTGACAGAGACCTCGTAGCCCACAAAGCCTAAATATTATCTGGCTTTTATTAAAAAGTATGTGATGGAATAGGTTTAATGTGGCTGTCTAGCACATGGAGGGCAAGTGAGTTCCTTGTCTAATGCTACTCTTGCTTCACAGATGTTAAATGCTAAAACAAGAAAGGGACAGTGAGATTATGTTGCTTATGCACACCGGCAGCTGCTGATGTATTAATCTCCTCTTTTCTCTCCATCTGTGGCTTTTGAGGCAGCAGTCTTCTCGTCTAGACAAACTGGAGCAGGTCCAAGGAAGAGTGACCCCGCTGGTGAAGCAACTGTGTCCTTGGAAGCACAGTTGACAATGTTGATATAATTGTGTACTGCGTGAGAGGCTGGACTAAGAGTCTCTTCAAATCTCTTAAAACACCACCTCCTTTGAGATGATATGTATCAAAACAAAACTGTTGAACTTTTGCTTTGGAACCCAGCACACCCTTTGAATACCTAGCCCCTTTGCTTATGCAGTCAGTTCATTTTAGTAGTTCTTATATAAGATCCAGAAAATCAATATTCATGTGAATAGTCACGTGGGCCTTGATTTTTAGGAGTGTTTCTCCAGGGTTAAGAGCTTCTCTACCTGCGTTAATGGAATTTGATTAATGACATTTATCATCTAAGATACACATTTTAACACAGGTTTTAAAAAATCTAACTTCAGATTGCGTTTATTTGCAGGTAACTCTTAGAAACTTAATGAATCTTCTCGGTATCTGAAATCCCAAATAGCTTATTTAGAGGTTCAAGATTTTTCTCTTTCGTTACTTCTGGATTAAATTTACTTAAAAATAGTCTTAGTGACTATATATAAATGAGTCGGTACCTTTTCCTATTATTTTCTTGTAGATTGTTGTTTGCCCTGGCAAATGAGTCACTGATTACACTAGTGTTTATTGATCAGCTACTAGCCAGAGTACTAGCATTGTTCTAACTCTAGCACCAGCATTGCACTCCCACTGGAAATCAAGAAAGACCTTGGCTTCATCTATATTACAACCTGGAAGGTGCAAGCTCTGTGTCATTTATCATGAGGAACTGTGGTACATTATTTACAATCTTTCTGACAGCTTTGGAAAATGTTTTATTATTTCTTTTTTTTTTTCCTGCAGATAGGAAACCTGGGGCTCAGACAAATTGCACAATTTGTGCAAGTTCACACATTTAATAGTGACAGAGCAAGGATTCAAATCTAGATCTTTCCTACTCCACAGCCATTCTTTCTCCTTCACTACTGTCTATTTTTGTTCTTGGTCATTGGTTTTCAGACAGGATAATTTACAGAATTGTTTCACATATCACATCAGAGCTCAAGTCTGAATTTTTGTCATTCTAGTCTGAATTTTGTCAAATCTATTTTCTGTGTGATTTTATCAATAGTACCTGATTCAAGTTCATTGGGGGAAAAGTTGGCTTGAAGGATTTTTTTTTTAATCTCCTTAGCATTGATCTTGATTTCTAAAACCTTCTAGATGCAGATGTTGGTTTCACCCACACTGCTCTGAAGTGATTTTTTAAAAATACTTAAATTACAGTTTTACTGTTTATGAGCTGACCTATTTTGTACACAGTATGAAGTATTACTTTTGTTGGTTAGTTTTCTGGATTGAATAACCACCAAATAAATACTGCTAATTCTCTTCTATTGTTTCAGATTTGATGGGAACTTTAATACCAATGTATCTAGAACAATTAGTTGTGATCGACTGTCTACTACTGTTAATAGCCGGGCCTTCAATCCAGGACGAGACTTAAATTCAGGTCAGTAATCTCTTGGTTTTATAAAGGTGAACTATATTCTACCACATTCAAGTTGAATAAATTTATTGCTTTAGCGATTTTCTTTAAGTTTTGAAGAAAAAAATATGTACTTAAAATCAGGTATTGCTTTCTAGCAAGTTGACACTCAAAAGAAGGAAAGGAAGAAGAAAATCGAGTGGACGTGTATTGAGCATTTACTACACATCTATGTATGTGGAGTATGCCATGTGATTTGCTAGATTCTTTAATCCGTTGTGTCATTTGTTAGCAGTTTTACATTTGTTATTTTAAAGGTTACTTGAGAGACCCATTTGTCTCTGCACTTAGGAAGTGTTGAATTCATTTGTATTCCCTATCTATAATTTTTAATTTGGGAGATGGGATTGAAGAATGATGAAGGAGCTTTTCTACTACTGAACAGTGCCACGATGCTATACAGTCGTCCCTCCGTATCTGCAGGCACTTGGTTCCAAGGCACCCCCAAGGATACCAAAATCTACAGATGCTCAAGTCCCTTATATAAAATGGTGAGGTATAATGATTACAGTTGGTGCTTCGTATCTGCGAGTTTCGCCTCTGTGGATATGGACAACTGACTGTATGTTGAGGTTGAACTTTCTTCCTGGTCTTGTTAGAACCCAGTCATATGCAGTAGTAATAACTACTAAGGCACCTGTACACATGGTTATGTATAGCTTCAAAGTGACACCATGTCTGCGCTCTCTTGCCCTGGAGTTCCAGTCTACATTTCTCACTCTGTTTGTCTTGTTATGTACACTTGTTGAGTGATGGGCCTCAGAACCTAAAGGCTTCACCTTTTAAAAGCTGAAGTGCCTTTAGAAATCACCAGCCTCAATCCTAGAATTTTACCAAGGAATAATCTGAGGTTCAGGAGGGTCCTAAGACTTCCCTCATTACTAGAGAGATAAAGGATTTAACCCTTAAACATGAAGAACTGTATTTCCCAGATTCCAGGCCTCCTGGAGACATGTAAAAGCCAAGAGAAAAGCCAGAGGGCCAGAATATTTACTTTGAGAGGCCCAACCAGTATTGGTTCAGGGGAAGAATTGTAGCCTTTGGGCATTGTATACACAAACCAGGTAATCTATTAGGTCTGGAAAGAAAGAACTGTAAGCTTTATATTGCTTAAGGATAATAAAACTATAGCTGCTATCTAAATGACCTGACCTAAATCTGCCAGGCACTTATCGCCTAGACCAATATATAATGAATTCAGTCATTTTTAAAATAATTGGTCAGAGAATCTTGAGGCCTTCTGGAGCAGGTGGGGTTTATTTACTACTAGAAAGGAAGCTCACTGAAAATATTTTTCATAAAAAATAACTGAAGAGAGTAGAGAAGGACCTGGAATGGGCGGAGAAAATGAATTATGGGAGATTCCAAAGCTGGAACAGGGCACAGAGCTGGAACTTGAGTCTTTTGACTGTCAGATTCAGTACTTGCCCTCTTTCCCTCAGCTGTGCCCAGCATAGGGTGTGTGAGAATAAGAGAAGAGTCGGGAAGGACTTCCAAGATATCTGACCTTATCAACAAAAAGCACAGAGTTGCCATTGATTGTGATGGGGAAGGGGGAGGAAGAGCAGGTTTGTGCGGGACGCATGGAATCAACTTTTCAGTTTTAGAAGAGTTAAGTTAGTTATCTAAGTGAAAATGTCTCAGGGACAGTGGGATATACAAGTCTAGAGTCCAGAGAATGGACCAGACTGGAGATTTATAAATGAAATTCATCGTGTATAGGTAGTACTTAAATCATGAGACTCAATAAGATCATAATATAGCAAGTGGGTATGAATAAAAAAGAGAAGAGGTCCAGGGACTGAGTCTTGGGACACTTGACCACTTAGAGGTCACTGACACGAGAAGGAAGCAGTCGCAAAATCTGAGATGGCAGTCAGTCTGGTGGGAGAAACAAGAGAGCCATCTCCCTGAGGCCAAATGAGGAAAGTGTTTCAAGAAGGGGGGAGAGATCAGCTGTGCTAAGTTGGCCCACTAAGATGAAGGCTAAGAAGACTGACCATTGAATTTAGCAATATAGAGGTTATTGGTGAACTTGAAGAGGGTTGTTTGGTGGGACAGTAGAATAGAATGAAAGGCTAATATTTATTGGTTCAAGCTCTTAAGAATGCAGGAAAGGAGATGGAGACAATAAGTACGTGAACTCCAAAGGTCTGCTGAAAGGGAAGCTGGAGGGCCACATGGAGTCAAGAGAATATTTTTATTTTTTTTTTAATAAATAAACAAATTTATTATTATTTTTTTTAATTTATTTTTGGCTGCGTTGGGTCTTCGTTGCTGTATACAGGCTTTCTCTAGTTGTGGTGAGCGGGGGCTGCTCTTCGTTGCGGTGCCCGGGCTTCTCGCTACGGTGGCTTCTCATGCTGTGGAGCACGGGCTCTAGGCACGCAGGCTTCAGTAGTTGTGGCATGCGGGCTCAGTAGTCGTGGCTCGTGGGCTCTAGAGCGCAGGCTCAGCAGTTGTGGTGCACACGCTTAGTTGCTCCGCGGCACGTGGGATCTTCCTGGACCAGGGCTCGAACATGTGTCCCCTGCACTGGCAGGCGGTCTTATCCACTGCACCACCAGGGAAGCCCCAAGAGAATATTTTTAAATTGAGAGAGATTATGGCAAGGTCATGTGCCAAAGGGAAGGATCCAGTAGAGAAAAGTAAGGAGTGAAAAGAGACAATTGCTGGAGTCTTTTCCTTGATTAGGCAAGAGATGGTGGGATTCTAAGTAGAGGATGTAGAAGCACAGGGCATTCATTCTTAATAAGAGGAAGGAAGAAAGAGAGGGCATGTGGAGAGGCCCATAACGACCGACGTGATGTCAGGAATTGGGGACATGCCCTTCGTAGTTACTGAGTTTTCTCAGAGAAGTAGGAAGCAAAACCATCAGCTGAGAGTGAGGCCAGTGGTGGGGGTGGGACAGGGGTGGGGAGGCGCTGAATACCTGGTAGTTATACTAAGAGTTCTCTTCCATGACAGAGGTTTAGGTTAGAGCTCAGCTGCGCAAATAATTGGGAATCCTGACAATATGCTATTTTATTACAGTCTTTATTTGTCAAGGGAGAGGTGGGGAGGAAGAGAATGGTGAGGGCAGAGGTATGTAGTTAAAGATCAGATCTTGAGTTTTGCTGTTTCTAAGAGCACGTCTCAAGTCTAACGTCCTACCTGACAAGAGTTGTTCTGGGCACAGTTGACGTAGCTAGATTTACAAGCCATTTTGGGCAATATTCAGGTATCTGAGAACTGACTTGCTTGTATTTGAAGTTTTGTGACATTCCACCAGGCAGTGGCTGCATCCCAAAGTCCACATTCTTGAGCAGTCATTTGTAATACGAGAGGAGCGGGAGATGGTGGAGGGTGACCTCAGAGCTCCCCCTTTCCCTCCTCTCCAGCTCATGCCCCTTTTCAGAGCAGAATTAATGTGCTTCGTAGGCTATCACATGTCTGATATTTACATCTGTAAGATGTCCAGCCTTAGACTGTATATAATCCATCAATGGGTCCCTAATTGATAACACAGTTTCAGATTGCCTCTCAGCCTAGCTGGAAACAGACTCGCACAAATTGTAAACCATTCTTAGCTTCATTTATCCAAAACTAGGTCATGTGTCCATCCATCCAACACACATGTGTATTCTTCATCTTAAAACCATCCCTGCCAGATCTCTACTTTCTAAATTGACTCCTTGCCCCTGAATCCATTCAAATAACTAACGTTTGACAGTGCATGTGTTACATGATGGTGCTGGTCATGTTTTGCTCAGGGTCTTTCCTGCTTTTATCTCTAGTTTCTCACTTTCTCTCTCTCTCTCTCTCTCTCTCTTTTTAAAAATTCCTGCTGAGCTATTTTCTTGTGCGTAGCCTGATCCCTAAAGAGAGTTTATTTGAAGAGTCCAAGGAAAGTTGCCTCTTGCTCTCTTGAGTTACACAGTTAAGGTGAAGTGGAAGTGGGAGTGTTAGTCTTTCTCGCCAGAAGAAAAGGTGTCTGGACTTTCTTTATTGTGTTTGATTTAAAGAGCATTTGAAGTTGCAAACTTCGATCTTGGTCACATTGCCGTCTTCATTGAGAAACAGGATTCACGGGGTGAAAGAGGCGTTTATAAGTCACGTTACAGCAAGAAATGCTGCAGGAGGTACAGGTGGGCACTGGCGGCTATGGACCGTGCTGTTAATTTCAATGGCTTCATTGCTTCCTTCTGTGAACAACAAAGATTGGCTCTGTGCTATAGGTTTTTCACTTTTCTTTAAAATAGCTTGAAAATTATCTATTAAAAATGCTAATGCCAATGCAGTGTAAAGCTGTGTTCTATCTATAATAAAAGAATAAAAATCAACAAAACTAGGAATTTCTAGGGTTTTTTTAAGGCCTAATTACTCCAGCTTCATGATTGCATTAGTATTATAAAAGATTGGTAATTATTTTTATAACATCTAAAAAACTATTCAGTCACTGAGAAATCTAGATTCTTGAGGTTATATGGTTCCGTTTACATTCATGTATGTGGGTGTACGTATGTATATACACAAAATTAAGTACACAAACAGAGGGCCCTTTTCTTCACCTTGCTTCCCCTTCAAGCTCTATTCCTATACTGCGAACTACTTTGAAGTCTCATCTTATAGTTTCTCACACCAACCCTATTACACTGATTCAGAAGATTTTATTAGCCACATGTATTCATTATGGAAAGAGTATATATATACTCTTTCCATAATGCCTATGATCATAATGGATACAGCCTGGTTTTTTGTTGTTTGTTTTTTTTACTTAGCAAATGTATTCTGGACATTCTTCTGTGTCTATGTAAATAAATATACATCTCTATCATTGTAGCAGTGTATAATTGTGTAACATTGTTGAATCAACCAATCTGCTCCAGTTCAACATTTAGACTGTCCCCGGTTTTCACTATATCATTGCTCCCTGGAGGATCTCAAGGGACCCCTCCATAGTTTCACTTGACAGCTATGTAACATTTGGCATGTAAGCTTCTGTTTTGAAACTCTGTAATCCTGAGTTCCTATAAAATTGTCCTGTGCCATTTATCCCCGGACTTCTGTGCCCAGGCCTTCTCATCCTTCTTCTTGAGCTCCTTTTCCCTGAAGTGGATGTCCCCACATGTCCTCTCTTCACCACCTCACTCTACTCACTGAGTGTTATCTCCCTGAATGTTCTCGATTTATGCAGTACTCCCACTCCTACCACATGCTACTCAATTCTAAATCTCTGTCTCCAGCACTGGCCTGTTTATGAGTTTATTTATTGAGGAACCAACTTCAGGGGACACATCTCTCCATGATTATCCTATAGCTACCTCAAAATTTAAAACAGTCAAACAAACAAGAACACTTTCCTCTAAACTTACTCCCCAATCTGGGTACCCATCTCCTGGTTACACTGGGAATTCTTCCTTGCCTTTTTCTACCCAATACTTCAGGCTTTAACAGTTTTGACCAAATGAGAGTGTGAGAGAATGAATATTTGCCGAGTATTTACTATGTACAAGACACCTGGCTAGGCATTTACCTCTGTGTCCCTCTTCCTTCTCATCACATCCAGTGGTAAGGTAGGTCTCATTTATCCTTTTTTTTAAAAATATTTATTTATTTATTTGGTTGTGCTGGGTCTTAGTTGTGGCAGGTGGGCTTCTTAGTTGCGGCACGTGGCCTCCTTAATTGTGGCAGGCGGGCTCCTTAGTTGAGGCTCAAGGGCTCCTTAGTGTGGCATGCGAACTCTTCGTTGCAGCATGCATGTGGGATCTAGTTCCCTGACCATGTATCAAACCCGGCCCCACTGCATTGGGAGGGCGGAGTCTTAACCACTGCGCCACCAGGGAAGTCCCTCGTTACCCTTTTCATTGAAGGGGAACTTGGCTTAGATTGCATAGTTCAAAGGTGTGTCTTGAATCCCCTTTGTTTTCTCCTCTCCAATACTATAAACTTAAATCTTCATTGCCTTTCTAGAAGATGAATTAATGTAGAAACCTCCCAAAAGTTTTCCCTTCTCCTATTCTTTCTCATTTTCAGTATATCCTACACACTGTAGGTATTCTGAAAATATCTGCTCTATAACTCCATTTCTCAAAAACCTTTGATAGTTTATCTCTAAGGTAAAGGTGGAAGCCTTTAAAATTCATCTTCTTCTCCTCTTCCTCTTCCTGAAGCCCTCTGAGCTGTATCCTCAGGGATTCCCTTTCATTGCTTCAAATCTCCAGTTTCTATTACTCCTCCATACTTTGCTCTTGTTCGGTAAGAATTCCTTGTCTGTTGTAGAAGGTTGGGTTTACCAGGAGGCAGACTCTGAGATGGAGCTTGGCAGTCTGTGGGGAAAGGGAAGGAAGCAGGATTGAGCAGTAGGGGAAGATGGGCTGAGATACAGCCTCAGTGGAGTCCTCAGCCACCCCCAGGGGAGCTTAGAGGCTGGGGTGACCCTTCAGAGTTGTGTTGGCCCAGCTACAACTCTTCGTTACTTTATTCTGCGGTACATTCTTATTATAGAATTTTAATTTTTTTTATATTGAACATCTGTTTGATGCTCTATTCCTTTTAATTTATTTTTTGTGTGCCAGGTGCTCAATCCAGTGCCTTAGTCATAGCAGGTACACAGTAAATGCTTATTGAATGAATAAATGAATGAATAGAACTAGGATTTCCTTTGTACTTTTGTTGTCTCATCTTTGTAATGGAATAACTGAGACTTTTGGAAGGACCTTAGTGAAGAGAAGAATGTAGTCGTGATGTGCTATAAGTCAGCCTTGGCTTTCTTAGCTTAACAGCAAATCAGCACATATAAATGTTTCAGGTATAGGGAGACTATATAGAGACAGACTATCCAGATGAATAGTGTTATTTACATGAAACTAACTATGGTGATTTCAAACATGCAATGCACACAAGAAAATCAGTCCATTGTTCCTTGGTACCTCATATACCGCTACATACTTTTGTCTTAGTCTTACCATGGATACCAAGGAAAAATGTTTATTCAATATTATAGATGAGAAACAAGCCTAGCTACCTAAACTAGATAGGATCTATTAACCGACCTACCTAAAGTCAAACAACAAATTGTTGGTATTGATGTGACTAAACATATATGTCCTGACTCCTTGTCCGATGTGTTCCTTACAACGGACTGCTTAAGATGAAGGGATTTCTCCCCATTACTGTATTCTGCCTAATAACACTTCAGTCTCTCTTTTTTTTTTTTCTTTTTGCGGTACGCAGGCCTCTCACCGCTGCGGGCTCTCCCCCCGCGGAGCACAGGCTCCGGACGCGCAGGCCCAGCAGCCACGGCCCACGGGCCCAGCCGCCCCGTGGCACGCGGGTTCCTCCCGGACCGGGGCACGAACCCGTGCCCCCCGCATCGGCAGGTGGACTCCCAACCACTGCGCCACCAGGGAAGCCCCTCAGTCTCTTTTGACCAAACCCATAATCTTCTGTCTTCCCACCCAGACCTCCTCCCCAGCCCATATTCCATATGTTAGCAGCAGCTTCATTTTGCTCCTCATCAAAGCTTGAGACCAGAACCAACCCTGACTCTCTCTCTCTCATAACAAGCTTCTCTCAGGTGACAACTTTACCGTAGTTACTGTGGTGCACACCAGGGTAATTAAGACAGAATTTCTCCCCTCAGACAGCTCACAACCTTGTCCTATGTGTGTTGAGGGCACTAGGAATGAGGAGAAAAATCAACAGACAGATGGTCGTGAGGCAGTGCTAAATGCTGTCATGATAAAGGTAAGCCTGGGGCCCTCGACACAAATTGTGAGGTTGAGTTGAGTCTTAGAAGACAATAGGAATTAGGTGACGTGCTTGTGGCAAACACATTTCCCATTTCAGAATCTGTGAAACGTGCCCGACCACTGTGGAGGAAGGAATAATAAGTAACGGAAAATGAAGGTAGCACTAAGCCAGATTTTAATGGGCCTTGTATATCAATCTGAGGAGTTTGCTTTGGGTTTGGTTTGGTTTTTGTTTTGATTTGTTTCTTAGCTTGAAGTCAAGCAGCTGACAGACTTTAAGCAGGGCAGGCAAGAGAGCTTTGTGAAGAACGGATAGAAGAGTAGTTAGCCTGGGAAAAGAGAAAACTGGAAGTAGACTAGGTCATCCAAAAGTGGGAGGGGTCGTGGAGAAGGGCCATGGCCTAAGCAAGCATGGCCTCATCCAAAATGAGTGGTTAGTGGGATGGCAAGAAGCAGAGAGTCCGTGGAGACCACTGTCCACGGCAGAGAAAGTTGAAAGGTCACTGATTGATTGGCAGAGAAAAGGTGAAAGGTCACTGATAACTTAGGAAGGGGTAGGATTTAGGGAGGGTTCTGCAGATAATAGTTTTTTAAGTTAGAGCAACTTGAAAATATTTATATGCTGAAGACAGAGAGAGAGAGAGAGAGAGAGAGAGAGTGAGTCTAAGAAGCAAGTGAAGCTAAGGAAACGGACAGGACAGTGGAGTTTAACATCTTGGTTGAGTTGTCCCAAACCTGGCTGATCATGAGGGTCACCTGAAGTGCTTTGTCAAAAATACCTATTCTCTGGCCCCCAACCCAGACCTAGTGAATCAGAATGTTGGCTTGGTAAAGCTTGGGAATCTGTAGGCTTCAAAAGCTGATTGCGATGATCAGCCAGGCTTGAGAACGCCATCTCTGTTAATTTTCTCTTATTCTTTCCATGAGTGTTTGGAAACTACCTTGACCTTTGAGTCCTCTGGGAATGGTCTCTGAGAAAGGAAGAGGGTAGAGCAGTGGATCCTGTGCTGATTTTGGATTGCCCCAGAAATTTGTTCTAGATTATCTGAGCCCATGACCAAACTGCCTCAACAGAATCAAGGACAGAATGGACTGGTTATTTTACATTATGTAATTAGCTTAGAATGGACATGATAAACTGTGAGCTTGGAACAGAATCAGAGATTTGTGGATGTCCTCTCCTTAGTATTAGACTAAAGTAAATACAATGAGATGGCTGGGTCAGCTGCCATTAACCTAACTTCGGCAATGGGCTTTAGTGGAAGAATCAGAGGACTGTGTGGCCTGGATCCTATCCCAGGCCCAAAGCTTAAGTAATTCCTCCCTTCGAGCCAGAACATCCTTAGCTATAAAATGATAATAACAGTATCGCTTTGGTAAACCTCCACATTCTGGCTCTTGCTAGCTGTTAAATACTTGGGAAAATTAACCTCTATATGCCTTGGTTTCCTGAATAATAAATAAAACCCACCTCATAGAGTTGTTGTAAGAATTAACTGAGATAATATAAATAAAAGACCTTGCAAAGTGCCTGGAACGTGGTCAAACACTCAATATGCTTGCCCCTTCTGGAACAGCATACACAGTATCCATGAAATATGGCCCCTCCAGAATACGTGGTAAAACAATACTCAGGATGTGAGCAAGGAGTAGGAATTGGAAAGGTGTGATAGGGTATAACGCCAGAAATTTTGTTTGGAGTCCTCGGGATGTTAATTTATTTTCCTTCCCTCCAAAAGGATTGCAGTTGCACAGAGTATTACTGAAAGGTGCTATGTAATTTCTGGTCTGTTAGGAAAGTATGTGTGTTTTTGTGTGTCTGCACCTCTGTGTGCTTAGGACAGCTCCTGTATTTTACATTTGGCAAGCTGTGGGAAGTAGAAAGCTCTGTGTGCTTTGCTGAGCGGTGTTGGGCTGGGCATACGGAAGCCCAGAGTTCCTCAAAGTGGGAGCACAGGCTTTCTGTTACAGGGCATTTTCCCTTTGTCCCTACTTCCGCTGGATAATGCTATTGAGAAAGTCACAGCCCAAATACAAGCGGTTCATAATCCATCTCTTTCTCATTGGTCTGGTGGGTTAAGCATTGAAGAAGGCAGGCAAGGAGTTTGGGGACGTGGTTGGTTTTGTTTTGACTGGAGAGGCCAATGACATAAGAACTAGTCAGATGCAGATGATAAAATTGGAAGGAAAATATTTGGGGACTGTGGAATCTGGGACCCATATGTTAGAATTATCCACAGACAGTTCAGTACACTGTGTGCAGGCGGATCTTGAGACCCAATAGACAGGAATGCCTAGAAAGAGGAAAGGCACAGTTTTTCAGCTGCTTATCTGATGACAGTTTGTCAAAGAAAAAATAAGCCAATGGGTATGGCAAAATTCTTGGTCTTCACTTATAATTAGCATAGGACATGTAAGTGAGAAATAGTCAGTTGTTGAAGGGTATGGAGAGGCTTGCCTTTAAAGAACGAGGAGCCATCACAGAGAGCTCCACATCCTTTAAAGGCCAATATTAAGTTTTCTCCATCATTCTCATGTAAATGTTTCTTGGTACTGTTTGGACATTTTGCAAAGTATTGAATCACTATTAATAATCTCATAGTACTGACCTACAGCTTCTAAGCGAATAGGAAGTGAGAATGCTCTTCCTTTTTTCTTTCATGAACTTGATAAAAGCTCTTTCTCTCTAGTTGTAAATCCATGTACTTCCTTCCTATTGACCTTCATTCTTTGCCCTCTTACCACTTTTCTCTTGGTTTCTACAGGGTCTTTGGAAACACCTTGTCCAAATCTATTACTTTACAGATGTGGAGATTGTGAAATCACATGCCTTGGCCAACATCATCATTCACTGATTCACTCAGCAAATACTGACTGAGTGCTTCCTAAAAACTGGGCTTGTGCCAGGGCCAGGGAATGTGATGAACAAAACTGACTTGGCCCCTGTCCTCCTGGGACTGACAGCTCCTCTGCATGAGAGACACGAAACAAATAGCAGCAGAAATAAATACACCAAACTTAACAATTTTTGCCATCTATGGCAAAAATTTCCTATGAAGGAAAATACTGGATGCTCTAAGGGAGGATAATAATGGAGGGTGGTCAGGGAAGGGCTCTCTGAGAAGGTGAAGAGTTATTCCATTGCAAAAAGATTGGCATATTTACAGAACTAAAAAGAAATAGCTCTCGATGTACAATGTAGTGAGTTGAAAAGGGGAAAGGTGAGGCTGGGGAGTAGGAAGGGACCAGATGGTTCAGGGCCTGACGGGGTTGGATTTAATACTAGGCATGATTATGTGGGAAACCTTTGAACAGTTTTAAGCAAATCAGTGGTGGGATTTGATTTCCATTTTAGAAAGATGCCTTTGGATACTGGATAGAAAGTTAAACTGAAGGTCAGAGAGCTTGCCAGTCAGAGATGGCACTTTAACCCATGGCTACTTATTCCCAGTCCATCTGATTTACCAGGGTATCCCTTCTAGTTCCTAAGAGCCAACCTGAATTAAGTAAAAAGTGCAAAATAGCACTGGGCCCATGTCCAAATGGCTTTTTTATGCCTGCTCAATTTGACAGTGAAAGAAAAAGACACATCAGGCTCACATCTCTAACCAGTTGAGCACCTACAAAATAATTAAGAGGTGTCAGCGCTATAGTTTCTCTCTCAAATAAAAACTCCCTTTATTATCTAAAATACACTATTGTTTGACCTCAAGCACAGTTCTGAGTGCTGTAGTTACCGTTGACTCTGCCTTCCAAGCTGTAACTTGTGTCTCTGCCATTTTCCAGGTAGACCAGCCTGTGGGATCGATGGTAAAGCCCATGACATTGGACTCCCAGCTGGTGTGTGCCAGTTTTAGCAGTTCAGCAGTTTGTTTTTTCCTCACAAGATTAAATGCTGACTTTAGCCTTATGTCTTATTTCAATTTTGAAATCGTTCCTTAAGGAGTCAAGTGTCTCCTTAATTGTATTTATTTACACTGTATATTTACAAACTGATGCAACTGATTATTCTGATTGAGAACCATCAACCTGTTTATATATTTATTCTTCCTCTCAAGAAGTACTCAGTGCGTTTTTTATCTATTCATTGCTAATTCATTCAGCATATATCTATGGACATGGAGAAACACTATAGTGTTCTGGAAAGAGCCAGGACTTTGGAGGCAGACACCTAGGTCAAATTATGACTCTGCCCTTATAACTCTGAGCAAGTTAGTTCTTTATCTGTAAAATGGGTATAGTAGCAAACTCATAGAGTCTTTATAAAACATCAAACTGTGTATAAAACTAGTTTGTATGATGCTCAATAAATTTGCACTATTATCAAATCAACTTTACTGAGGAATAATTGACGTCTAATAAACTTCACATGTTTAGCATATACAGTTGATATGTTTTGACATGTACAGTCTCGTGAAATCATCCGACAAGCAGGCTTTTTCTCTCTCCATTTACCTATTTTTGTACTGGTTGCATTGGCAGTAGTGTTGGGAGAAGGGAGCGTTTATCATTTTTAAACATATTTAGAATTATGATTGCTCTATATTGATTTATTTAATCATTGCTCTATATTTATGTTTAATTGGATTTGGCATTAGAGGAAAGTAAGATTTTAGAATTTATCAAACAAAAGTATCAAAACACTCGAGAAATAGTACTTCCACGCACATCTTCCCAGCCTGTATGCTGCAGATATCATGCAGAGTGTGCGCCTTGATGTGAGAAGTACTGGGAATCTCTGCTTCAGGGGTAACAGACATGGCTCAGATATAGATCTCACCCTCAAGGATCTTTGAGTCTAGGGATGAAGGATCGAACAGTTTCCTGTTAGGACAGTAATTCTAGCTAGAAGGTGGGTAGAGGTAAAATGCTGGAGGATGTCAGAGGGTGTGCTGAACTTCTGTCCTGGGGTTCGGGTTCAGCTTCAGTGAGGAAAAAACATTCATTGCCTCCTTCACGTGTGTCTGTCTGAGATCGGTGTGCAGAGCAGTTTAGGCAGATACAGACCCGGCCCGTTGAGAACTTAAAGCCTAGCACTGTGCATCGTGGGCTCACAGGTTGGAGGTCTGCCCAGCTTTTCTTCCTGGACAGCTTCCAGCATTTCTGAGGAAAGAGTGAGTGTGTGGGACCCCAGTCCAAGTGATCCAGTGGTCAGAATGCCTAACTGACTCCTATGAATGGGGGAAGACCCCTCTGGGTTCTCTGCATAGATAGTAGGGCTATCATCCACCTCCACCTCTAAATCAGGAGGGGCCTGCCTGGGGTGCACACCACAATGACGGATTGATGGCTTCTGGGCCCTGGGGTCCTCATTACCATCATAGCCGTCATCTTCAGCTAGTGCTGAATAACAGATGAAATTTAATCAGATACCAAAGGAGTTCTCAGCAGGAGGGTTTGAGGAACCTTGCCCGATACTTAGGCTCTAGTGCTGGAATGGAACCAGAATGATCTTTTGTGGTGAGACTAAATGTATCACGCACTATGTGAATTCAGATTTATTTTTAAAACATTCTTGCTCTCATTGGCTCCCCTTTTAATAGTCTCACTGTAGCCTGTTTATTGTTACAGATGTTACTTTTAAATGAGGTCACCGAGCTTTCCTTTCTCCCAAAGGCGGTGTTTGCCTTTTTATTGCTGGGTTGGCAGGGCTGCCTGGAGAAGAGTGCTAATATGAGATCAAGGTTGAGCTTCAGACTCCCAGGAGACAAGGCAGAGAAAAACCCTCTTCCGCGTTTACATGCACTCACGTCAGCATTGGTCCCCGGAGAGAGAGTGGTCGCCTGAGTCCAGGTGATGACCTTGATATGGCTGGCTGGCAGAGAGAGGGGATAGGCGTTGTGGTCATACACTGGCTTGACTCCCTTCTTGTCCACTGTGAAACCTCAAGCAAGTCAACAAACCTCTCTCAGCCTGTTTCCTCATCTGTAACTTGGGGTTAATAACTGTTTACTCCTAGGATTTGTGTGAGGCTACAGTGTGCTATAGCTCCTCGGTGTGTGTTGGGCAGGGTAACTGCTGAACGTTTTTGAAGGCCTCCACATAGTACATTTTACACAGCGTGGTTGGAGGACCACTGCCCAAACTGGGCTTGCCACTGATGTTCGCAAATTCGCTTTGCTGGAACACACCCACACATTCTTTTATGGATATCTGTGGCTGCTTTCGCACCACGAGGCAGTGTTGGGTAGTTGGAACCGAGACCATATGGTCTGCAAAGCCAGAATCACTGACCACCTGGCCCTTTACAGAAGCTTGCTGACCCCAAAGCCAGACTAAAGGATGGCCATGTGTTGGGGACTTCCCTGGTAGTCCAGTGGTTAAGACTCCACACTTCCACTGCAGGGGGTGTGGGTTCGATCCCTGGTAGGAAGACTAAGATTCCGACATGCTGCAAGGCGTGGCCAAAGGGGGGAAAAAAAAAGACGGCTCTGCGGCATTCAGAGCTTTATATATATATTTTTGCCAAATACGCCTCATGCTTTCTTGTTTTGCTCCATTTCCCTCTATATAATTCTTCTGATGTATTGCTTATTACAGGAGGGCTTGTTTTCTGCTCATCTTTGTATATCTTGCAACATGTAAAGCAGTACCCTACACATAGTAGTGTGTAATACATAAATGAGGTGGTGTGGAGCAGAGTGAAGGGGCATCAGAGAAGAGAGAAAGACTGTGGAGTTTTCGGGACAGTATTGCACACAGTAAGGTGGCTGCCACCCCAGCTGCAAACCAGTGGCAGGGATGCAGTGCACTTAGGAAGGGAGGCAACACCAACTGATGTAAAGAACACGGGAGCCAGGACACCCAGATTTGAATCCCAGCTCAGCCAGTTCCTGACAAGGCCTCAGCCAATTTGCTTAAGCTCTGTAAGCATATTTTCTCAACTCCAAAGTAGGGAATAATAATACCAGCTTCTGCTTTGTGACCACCTAGAGGGGTGGGATAGGGAGGGTGGGAGGGAGACGCAAGAGGGAGGAGATATGGGGATATATGTACATGTATAGCTGATTCACTTTGTTATACAGCAGAAATGAACACACCATTTTAAAGCAATTATACTCCAATAAAGATGTTAAAAAAATAATAATACCACCTTCATCCTAGGGTTGTTTTATGGATTAAATGAGATAATGTGAGGGAAGGCCTCTGTTCCAGTGCTGCCATGTTGGAATCATTCTGTAAGCTCTTCCTGAATGATTATGGTTCTCATTTTTCAAGTACTATCAATGCTGGTTCCCTCATTGTGAAGTGAACAAGGTCAAGGTCACAGGTCTAGTCCCTCGGGAGACTAGCCTATTAATATTACTGTTTTCCACAGTTAGAGAACATACCCCAAGCCAGCAAGTATACACTGGCATAACAGGGACCAGCCCATTGAGGAGAGCGATTAATGCAAATGAATCACTTATGCTGGAAAAATAATCCACGACATATAGTGTCACCATACAATGTTAAGAGTGATTGCTTCACTTGACCGAAACATTCATTACATTTTCTATTCATGGGGTATTTTTTTAAGGGACAGAAAGAAAATGTTTAGTAGAAAATTTACAGCCTTATACTTACTGGGATTTCTTCATAGTACAAACCATTTATGCAAAACAGATGCCTGAGGCACAGTGCCTGCGTGCACCTGTGGATTTGTTGGTTATATGTCTTTTTCCCCACTCCTCCAGTTCTTGCAGACAACCTGAAATCCAACCCTGGAATTAAGTGGCAGTATTTCAGTTCAGAAGAAGGAATTTTCACTGTTTTCCCAGCACACAAGTTCCGGTGTAAGGGCAGCTATGAGCATCGCAGTAGGTACGTTGACTTGCTTGCCAAAGTTTTAATTACTGCTTAAGAGTAATCTGTATAAAATATAGACTCCCCATTCATACACACAGCTCTGCCTCCAAACTGTGGTTTCAGAAACTTATCCTGAAATGATTTCATTATTTAACATATGTGGGTGTAGAAATGCCTGAGAAGGCAAATGATGAAGCCTGGAACTTTTTCAGAACTATCTAACAAGCCAAGTAAAACAAGGTATTTACTAAGAAATAAAAAATTTTGAAGCACCCAGTCTGTTTTGAGTTTCAGACACCTTCGTTAAGAGACAAATGATAATACCTTCTCTCAAGGGCAGCGCTAGAAGACTTTACAGCATATCTCAGAATAGTTTGCGATTCTCAGCTTTCCCTTCTGTGATAACATGCTTGGCCATCCTTTTGAAATTTACATGCAGATCTCAGCTACTAGAAGTTTTAAGGTTGTCCAGAAAACACTGGATCGAGGATCCTTAATATGCTGCTTTTCTCAGGAAATGACTTGAGATGCTACCACTTAGCTAGAAGGGCGGTAATGGTGAGATAATTTGTATGACAACACTCATCAATTTACAGAACCCCTTAGGCAAAGATACTTTCCTTTTTAATCCCCACAGTTTCCGTTTTGCAGTGTTAGATGTTTGATGCCAGAACTTCTGGAACTAGTGCAGGATGCCTGCTTTTCATGCCACGTTTTTTGAGACTAAACCACCATTTTAGCTTCTTTCCATCTTTGTTTTAAATTATATCTATTCACTAAACTTATTGTGGTAATCATTTCATAATGTATGCAAGTCAAATCATTATGCTGTACACCTTAAACTTATACAGTGCTGTATGTCAATTACATCTCAATACACCTGGAAGAAAAAAATAAATAAATTGTATCTAAAATTTTCCCCAAGGAAAATACTACTTCTGTGCTCTTCCTAGAGGGACATTTGTATCGTTTGTATGGTTTCTTCTCTTCCCTCCCTAGACAGCATGGTGAAGACTTGAGCATCTTGGAGACTGTTCCAGAATCCGTGACCTTGGGTGCTAGTCTGGCTCATCTCTCAGGAGAGGCCAAAGACACCATAAACCATCTAATTCTCATTTACTTCTAAGAAGATAGATTAGATGGCATTCTGCTTTTTTAATGAATCACCTGTGAGGGATGGTCCAAAAGGAAAAGCAGCACCTTGTCACAAATCAACATTCACCTACACTAGGGAGGTTTCACGAATCTCTACCTTAAATATGCATTAAATCAATCCTCAAGTCTCTGTTCCCTTGACTAAGTAATCCGAGTTCCTCTCCTCGTAGATTGCTGTCGCCGTCTCTTGACCTGTCTTCTCACCTCTGAGGCCTTTGCAAGGTCTCCACATCCTTTGAAGTGTGGAGTGGGTTTGCAGAGCATATCAGAAAGGAGCCAATCACACTATGAGGACCGCCCCAGATTGTACATATAATGCTGCTATTTATGTATCCCAGTAAAGCAGTTTTTAACAATTTATTGTGACAGTGTGAACACATATTCTGCTCTTCATTTATGTTGAGTTGAACTGGAATGGAGGGCGGGGTATGTCATTTAGAAAAAAAAAAAAATCTACTCACCTAGCTTGGAGAACTTAAAAGTTCAGTATTCGACATGGTTGTCAGTGTTGGGATAGACAGATTTCCTTATTTCCTGTTGCCTCTTTCGCTTCTGTAGCCACCGCTCTTGGATTTTTTTTATCCAGTTTCCCTACTTGGCTGAATGGTATTGACTAGTGAAAATATAGTAGTGCTTTAGTATTAATGTAGGACTTTTGGCTTGAGAACAATTAGTGTAAACTTGGCCCAATTTTGAGTTTTTTTGGTACTTTGCCTGTATTTCTTAATTTGTGCCCAGGCTTTTGTGACTCAACTGGCATCTAACATTTCACAGAAAACTCTCGTGTTTTAGGGGTGTCGATAAAGGAGAGAATTCTCTCGAGGCTGATTTGCTCTCTTAAGCTCCCTCTAATTTGTTCCAGCTTTAAAACTGTGAATAGAGACCTCATTAAGCCTCTTCTCACAAACCTGTCTGCACCGCACACTAGCAGAAGGTTGCTTTGGTGGGAGGCACTTCTCCTTTGGCGTTCCCCCCACCTCTACCCCCCCTCCCCTCCACCCCCTTTCTTAATGTTGGCAAACAAAAACCTGGCAAGAAGAGTGGCTATCACTGGCTTGGACAAATCTGATGGCACAGTTTTAAATGCTCGGATAAGGGGCCTTTTGGTGGCTGACCTGTGTAAATTGTTTCAGTACAGAAAGGAAAAGGGCCCTCCTAGCAGTGGCTTTTGTTTGGGGAGAGAGAAACCAGACCAGCTATTCAAAGCTGCTCAGTGTGCTCACAGATGACAGGCTGCCTCGGTTTTAGCCAAGTCCCACTCTAAACCTGCAGAGGACCCCGCGCTGGCTGGTGGACTTTTTTCTCCCTGCTATTCTGTCTCTGCCATCCGGGGGGCCACCAGTTCCATTTCCAGGGAGGGTGGACTTTCATATATGCTGAAAAAGCCAGCCTTCCAAAGGCTTTGCTTCTTAAATCCTTCTCCTGGGTGCTTTAATCTTTGGAAGGCAGAAGTCACCAATCCCTGTTCTGCAGACACACGCTGTTGTCTTGAGGTGTTGTTTTCAGCGCACCAGAATAGTTTCTCGTTCCGTACTGGTCTCCATCCTGTGCCAAACCCCCAGAAACACAGGGAGGCCAGCGTGCCTGCCCATCTGTAGCACTCATAGCTGTGTTAGGTTGAGACCTTTACTCTAAACCAGGACTGACCCCAGAGAGCTTCTCCCCCTTCTAGACCTATCTACGTCTCCACTGTCCGGCCGCAGTCAAAGCACATAGTAGTGATCCTGGACCACGGGGCTTCCGTCACAGACACCCAGCTTCAGATTGCCAAGGACGCTGCCCAGGTCATCCTCAGCGCCATCGATGAACACGATAAGGTGATGATGACCCCAGTGACCGCGCGCCCCCCCCCATTGGCATTGGGTCTTTCTTGAATACCTTTTTAAAAGTTCTTTATGTTTTATGATATGTATTTTTCAATTCACCTTTAAAAATGACTTTGAGAAAAGAGAGTGCTGTAGTTTTTATTCTAGTATTTAAGGGAGCAGCTGCCAACCCTGGTTCCAAATCTCTTTATAAAACCATCGCCACCAAACTGAGTCTTGCACTTCCTTAATGGCCCCTGCCTAGACTTTTAATTAGCTGTGACTTTCACACTGGAAATTATACTAAGGAGGAACAGGGCTAGGGCTTGGACACTGGTGGATGACTTGTCTTTATCTCAAGATTGATGGGAGGGAAGGGAGAAAAGAAGGCTGCTAGAGGTTTACTAATCTCTAGGATACCTCAGAGATAGGCGTGTTTACAACTAATGATAGTCTATTGCCTGTAGACATTTTCTGCTTCATCATTTTGACTTTTCCACCTCCTAAGGTTTTACTCACTAATCTAGTTGTTTAAAACAGGCACCCTGTGCCTTTACCCTCACCGCCACCTCCAGTAGGAGAATCCAGACGATTAGTACTTGCCAAGATTTTTCTGTGTGCGAAATACTGTTTTTAATGTTCTAGATGAACACTGTACTGCTGACTTCATCTTGGAGCAAAAGCCAAATTCTAGGGTCCCTGTCCCTTACCATTCCTTAACTCATCTTCTTCAAATATGATAGGTTGATGCCTCTAGGCATTTCTTTTTAAACTCTCCAAAACTGTTCTGTAGGACTTGTCACTTTTGGCGCTGTTCTGAAATATAGAAAACCTTTCCCTGGCAGAATAACAAGCTTTGTTTGTCTGTTTGTTTTCCCCTCCAGATCTCCATGCTGACTGTGGCAGACACCGTCAGGACTTGCTCACTTGACCAGTGCTATAAGACATTCCTGTCTCCAGCCACCAGTGAGACAAAAAGGAAAATGTCCACCTTCGTCAGCAGCGTCAAGTCTTTGGACAGCCCTACCCAGCACGCAGTGGGATTTCAAAAGGCATTTCAGCTGATTCGAAGCACAAACAATAGCACCAAGTTCCAAGCAAGCAAGTGCCTTTGCCTACTAATAAATTAGTTGCTCATAAACTAACAGAGAAAGGATGGCAATAGAAATATATTGTAAATTGATCACATAACTATGTCTAGAGGGATTTTTTTCTAAATTGACGGTCTAAAAATTTCTTGTGCTGTCATAAGGGTCATCTAATACTAGGATCTTAGGAGATTTTCTCATCTTTTCCAATCAAAGGTACTCAGTCTGCACGATCTCTTTACTCCCTGAGCCTCTTCTTCCTGCCCCTTTATTAGGAACATATCCCCGTTTATTTCCCAGGAGAATATCCACATCCTTTTTGATGCTAATTGTCAGCCTCGCGTCCTCAGTGACTTAGAGTGGCTGTCTGCTTGTGCGCATGTGCTCAGAAACGGGGCAGCCGGAATTCTTGCCTTGATCCTTCCTCCTTCTAACCAGCTGTCATTTAGATGAGCACAGCCCTTCAAATGTACAAAGGCACTCTAATTTAATTTTCATGTGTTAAAGAAAATCTGGAATTAGGATGCATGCTGAAGTAAAGGGAAGGATATTTGAAATACGATACATGCTTTGAAACTACTGAAAGGAATCTATGTCGTTTTCTCTTTTATATTCGAAAATCTGTTTGTAGGTTGTTTTTTTCAACGAACGTATCCTATTGAGATAAATTTAAAGAATATATTTTCAAGCTCTTCATTGTGTCTGCATTAAAACTAAGACAACATTGATAAATGCACAACTTAGTGCCTGGCACATGGTGGGCCCTTGAAAGACAGAAGCTACTGTAATTATTACAGCTAATGATGGTAAATGGCGTATCAGTTTTATGTTTCTGTGTATTGTTATCTCACAGTTTATTATCTCACAGTTGCCGTGGGTCAGGAGTCCGTGTGTTGCTGAGCTGCTTCTCTGTTTAGGACTGCGCAAGGCTGCATTCTAGGTGTCAGCCAAGTCTGTGGATTCATTGAGGGTCAGAGTCCTCTTCCAAGCTCAATGGTTGGCAGAATTCATTTCTTTGCAATTGTGAAACTCATGTCTACTTGTTTCTTCAAGGCCAGGAGGAAAGCATCTTTTCTTCAAGCCCCTGACTTCGGGGAAGGCTTGGACCCTCTTTTAAAGGGCTTGTCTAACCTAATCAGGCTTACTCTCCCTTTTGATTTAAACAGATTACTCTCCATCATGGTTAACTTATTAAGATCTTAATTACATCTGCAGAATCCCTCCATCTTTGCCAAATATGTAGCACAGTCACAAGAGTGATATCCCATCACCTTAGCCATATTCTATTGACCAGAAGCAAATTACTGGTCATACCCACACTCAAGAGGAGGGAGTCATACAGGGTGGGGGTCACTGGGGTCATCTTAGAATTTTGCCTGCCAGCCTTGGCAAGAACCAGCTATCCACAGACCATTACAGGATGGCTGAGTGTAAAGTTGTCCATAGTTCAATAAGGCCAAAGGCTAAGGCTGACCTCTCAAGTATTCAAGACAGATTGGCTAGTTGGTCAATGCCATTCACCTGTGGATGCCATTTACCAGCTGCCATCCGGCTGTCAGCATTCCTCACCAGATGTGCTCTTTTTACTTGATTCTTCAGTCATCAAACTATCTTTAGAGATGAAGTCCCATTTTGATGATTATTACACGGTTTAAGTAATGGAGAGAAACGTTATACTGGCAGCAGCCAGGCAGTGAGTGTGTCAAGTGAGCTCGAGGTAGGGTAATAAGGATTGTTTGGGGAGCACAGGAAGCTAGAGGGCGTATGCTCCATCAAGAAGGCAGCTGCTCTTCTGTTCAGCCTCTCATTGCCTTGCAGGAATGCCTCTCCAGTGTTGCCAGATCTTCTGTTTTAAGAGAAGCCAGAAATCTGGATTTTTATGTGAAACTCCTTCATTTTCAAATGTTGTCATTTGTTCCAGCTTTAAAACTGTGAATAGAGACCTCATTAAACCTCTTCTTACAAACCTTCCTGCCGTGCACATTAGCAGAAGACTGCTTTGACAGGAAACAGTTCTCCTTTGGGTTTTGGGGGGTTTTCTTAATGTTGGCGAGCAAAAACATGGAAAGAAGAGTGACCATCACAGATTTGGACACATTTTGATGTCTTTTTTCTAAATGCTCAGAGGAGTCTTTTTTAGGCCAAGTAAGATGTTTCTAAAGTTTAGCTCACAGGCCTCCACTTTACAACTTCTACTGGCTGTTCAAAGAAAAAAGAACCCAAATTAGATTGCATAAAGAAACACGTCAGGAATTAGTATTACCCAGTTTATTAAGGAGAGGTTTGAGCTGCTCTCCAGCAATGTTGCACAGTGGTTAAGTATGTGGGTTTTGAATTTCAACCAATGTGTGTTCAAATTCCTACTCTGAAATTTTTCTAAACTTGTGTGAATTATTTGATTTCTCCAGGTCTGGTTTCCCCATCTGCAAACTGGGAGTGATAATAAGATCCAGCGCTCCATCATAAATATTAAATAAATATTAGCTGTGGTTATTATGATATTCTGTTTCCTTCAAGACTTCTAGCTCTGGGGACTTCCCTGGCAGTCCAGTGGTTAAAGACTTCGCCTTCCAACGCAGGCGGTGTGGGTTCGGTCCCTGGTTGGGGAGCTAAGATCCCACATGCCTTGTGGCCAAAAAACCAAAACATAAAAAACGGAAGCAACAAATTCAATAAAGACTTTAAAAATGGTCCACATTTAAAAAAAATAATATATATATATATATATATATTTTTTTTTTTTTTAAAGCCTTCTAGCTCTGGCTAAAGGAGAGCAGATACCCTAGACGTCCTAAGTTGACCCCAAGCCCAAAGACAGTCAAGGACCGTTAGTAGCCTTGGCTACAGCATGGTGAGGGGTCTATGTACTCCTCTTAGGAGCTTGTACTCTACATCATTACTTTTGTTCACGCCACAGGCAATTATTTAGCATCTACTGTATACCTGGCACTGTTTGAAGGCCGTGGGGTAGGATTATTCCAATGAGCCTACCCTGTAGGGTTATTGTAAGGATTTGTCGGTAAATGAAAGTAAAAGTATCTGCCCCACATTGGTGGTCAAGTGAACAGAAGCCACATGGCATATATCATGGTGGCTTTGTATTAATTTGCTCTGTACTAATCAGAAAATCTAAAACTTTTATCCAGTGCTGGCTCTTTTTCAATCCCATGGTAGATCTGTAACTGATACCATCGACACATTTGGATTGTTTGTTCAGGGTTTGTCTGGAGGGTAACTGGTTGGGGAGGGTCATTTTGTAGCAGAAGGAATAAGATGGTTAGGAGTGGGAATCTAATGGCATGGGCAAAGCCCAAATTTAAGTTGTTCTTCCCCCTTTGATATTGACCCCAAGGAATGCAGGTGGCTTAGACAGGGACTTGTCAAATGGAGAGGGTTGCATTTTCTTCCAGGTACATGCTATGTCTTTGCCCTGCCCCAAGTCCCTATAATTACTTATCCCTAACATTACTAATCACAAGGCTTAATGTTCCCATGAGCGACTAGAGAGGGGATATCCTAGTAAGTAAAAAAATAAATCAGACCAAATTTGGCAGGTCTGATATCTAAAAATAGAAAAATAACTCGATTTTGCCTAAGGATAGGGCAGGAGTAGAGTCAGGGGCTGGGCAGAGACAGTGAGGATGCTTGCAGAGTGTATGTCTTATTGTTGGGACAGAAAGAAAATACACTTGGCAACTAAAGGAGCTGCAGGCTGCAGGGCCTTCTGGTTTTCCAGTTGTGGACCTGTGCCTAAAACCAGCTCTCAGTGACAGCATGTTTTATCCAGAATCATAAAGCCAAGTAAGAAAATTCAAGAGTTCATTTTAGGTCAGTCTTACAGGTGTCCAGGAATTTATCACACATAAATGACAAACCACAGGGCGATGGTTTGTTAGCTTCATGGTATATCTCTATTCCACCTGCTAGGGTCAAGTAGTATTTTCCAGTCAGAAGCTTAAGTGAGCTGTTTAGCATCCTAAAAAAATAATTTGGGCTTCCCTGGTACGCAGTGGTTGAGAGTCCGCCTGCCGATGCAGGGGACACGGGTTCGTGCCCCGGTCCGGGAAGATTCCACATGCCGCGGAGCGGCTGGGCCCGTGAGCCATGGCCACTGAGCCTGCGCGTCCGGAGCCTGTCCTCTGCAACGGGGGAGGCCCGCGTACCACAAAAAAAAATAATAATAATAAATAATAATAATAATAATTTACAGGACTGTATTTACAACACTGGAAAATGATTGACATCTAGTTTAAGACAGGGATATTCCCTAGCTTATGATATTTTTTTACATCAGCTTTCATATCTTAATTTCTGATGAAATAATATGTAATTTAAATTGGCAATTAATATTTATTAGAGAATTGTTCAAGCATCAAAATTAGCTTTAAGACTTGCTTATAGGGCTTTCCTCTTGGCGCAGTGGTTGAGAGTCCGCCTGCCGATGCAGGGGATACGGGTTCGTGCCCCGGTCTGGGAAAATCCCACATGCCGTGGAGCGGCTGGTCCCGTGAGCCATGGCCGCTGAGCCTGCGCGTCCGGAGCCTGTGCTTTGCAACGAGAGAGGCCACAACAGTGAGAGGCCCGCGTACTGAAAAAAAAAAAAAAAAAAAAAAAGACTTGCTTATATATTAAGTCTTAGTAGTAATTATTCAATTCTGCATAATAAAGGATGTTTCAGTGTCTAAAATGGAAATTTACAAACGGAAGAAAATTCTGTCATCGTACCTGATAATTGTTAGGATAATTTTTTTAATTATCTATTCCTGGGTAATAAATTACCCAACACTCACTGGCTTAAGGCAATAAACATTTATTATCTCAGTGTCTGTAGGTCAGGAATCTGGGCACAGCATGGTTGGTTGCCTCTGGCTAAAGGTATCTCATGAGGTTGCAGTTAAACTGTTGTCCACAGCTTCTGTCATCTCATAGTTCAACTTGAGAAAGATCTGCTTCTAAGTTCACTGACATGGTTGCTGGCAGATTGGATTCTGAAGGCCTCAGTACCTTCCCTCTCCATGGGATAGCTCACAACATGCTCTCTGGCTTCCCCGAGAGAGAGAGCACACAGGTGGAAGCCACTGTCTTTCTGTAACCTAATCCATCTCTTGACACCCTGTGACCTCTGCTGCATTCTGTTCACAAGAAGCCGGTCATTAAATCTGGTCCACATTCAAAGGGAGACCACACAGGAATGTGAATATCAGGAAGTGAGATCATTGGGGGACCAACCTGGAGGTTGCCTACCCCAGTAACTATAAAGCAATCTCAGATAAATGACAACCATAAAAACTTGAAGAATTAAGCATATAGCATATCAATCATTATTTCTCAATAAAAAGGTAAACATCTGTGTAGGTTGTCTTAAAAATAGATATTGAATCAGGGAATCTCAGATTAAAAAGACAGTATAAAAATCCAGCTGGCTTACTTCCCTTCCTCCATTAAAGCCATCATTCAGCCTCTGCATCTTTAATGGTAGGAAATGCACCACTTTTATTTTTGAGTAAATCCACTTGAAAGAAGTTTTCACCCTGAGCTAAAATGACTTCCCAATCATTAGCCCTGGTTGGAGAGTCATTTTACTCTAGAGTCATAGGTGCTACTTCACGCCAGTGCCAGGGTTTCGTTTTTGTTTTGTTTGTGTTGAGGTTTCTTTCTTTTCTCTTTTATCCTCTATTTACCATCACCCTTTGGTTTTCACTCTTTTTTTTAAACTATAATTGACCCTTTTTTTTAATGTTCTTTTTTTTTTTTTTACATTTAATTTTTATTTAGTTAGTTAGTTTGTTAGTTATTTTTTGGCTACGTTGGGTCTTTGTGGCTGCGTGCGGGCTTTCTCTAGTTGCAGCGAATGGGGGCTAGTCTTTGTTGTGGTGCACGGGCTTCTCATTGCAGTGGCTTCTCTTGTGGGGCACAGGCTTGAGGTGCATGGGCCTCAGTAGTTGCAGCCTGCGGGCTCAGTAGTTGTGGCTTGCGGGCTTAATTGCTCCGTGGCACGTGGGATCTTCCCGGACCAGGGATCGAACCTGTGGCCCCTGCATTGGCAGGTAGATTCTTAACCACTGTGCCACCAGGGAAGTCTGGCTTTCACTCTTAAATTAACCAGTTGATCCTCACAGCAACCCTGTGAAATAAATACTGTCATTATCCCCATTTTGTTGTAGATAAGGACATTTAGGTGTAGAAAGGTTAGGAAATGTGCCTAAAACAACCCAGACACAGCTTGAAAGTGGCACAGCTGGGATGTGAACACAAGCAACCTGGCTCCTATGTCCATGCTTTTATTGCTCTCCTACACTGATGAGTTTTAAAACAAAAATGTTTTTGGCACTACCTGGCATAGAGACAGATAACCTTACATGTCTCAGGAGACCCTGGCAGAACCACCATTTTAAAGCCTAGTCCTGGGACTTTCCTGGTAGTGCAGTGGTTAAGACTCCACGCTACTAATGCAGGGGGCCTGGGTTCGATCTCTGGTCAGGGAACTAGATCCCACATGCCACAACTAAAAGATCCTGCATGCTGCAACTAAAGATCCCACGTACCTCAACGAAGATCCCTTATGCAGCAACAAAGAGTCCGTGTGCTGCAGCTAAGACCTGGCGGAGCCAAACAAATAAAAATAAATAAATAAATATATATATATATATTTTAAAAGCCTAGTCCCCCAAAAAATGTGTGTTCCTGGGGAAGACCCTGAGACACTAAGGAAAAGGTAAATCAGGTTCTGAATCCTCCATTTCAGAAGGCAGGAAAGATGTCCGTTTAGGATGGCTAAATTACCACAACCGTAGATGCCTAAAGGAACACACCTTTTTCGATCTGGTGAACTCATTAGGAACATCTCCTTACCTGACACTGGGTAAATGAGGCCCCGTGGCCCACCACTGGCAGGATGAAGGAGCAGCGGATGCAGGAAGACGGAAGCCTGGCATCAGATGGGCAGGAGTAGGAACGGTGGACCGGGCAGGTCCTCAAGGCAGGAAAGCCCAGTGAAAGAGAAACTGAGTAGCTGCCTTTAGCCAGACTCTGATGTAACATTCAGTTTGCATGTTTTTGTTTAGATACAGACATGGTCATCATTTACCTGTCTGCTGGCATTACATCAAAGGACTCTTCAGAAGAAGATAAAAAGGCGACTCTCCGTGTCATCAGTGAAGAAAATAGTTTTCTAAACAACTCCGTAATGATTCTCACCTACGCCCTCATGAACGGTAGGTAGTGTTTCGAGATTCTTTTCTTTCAGATGAAAGTTCTGTCTAAGTGCGTGCTGCTTTCAAAAAAATAACGAAGAACCATCACAGGGTGCTTTGATGAAGGGTATAAGAAGCAGATTCCTTCCCAAGCCCGTCTTTCTCTACCTCCCATGGGTACTCAGGGTGTGTGTTAGGATGTCCCTATCTCTCCATCTCTCTCTCTCTGGCCAGCTGCTCATTTCTAAACCGTCACCAGTTACGTGGTCTTGCACAGGATTCTGTACAGATCCATTTTTTTCACTTCTCCTCATATTCTTGGATTTTGATACTGCATAGAGGTTATTAACTTATCTCATTGATTTAAGAGCAGGAAGCTGAAGTACTGACCTAGATTCTTCTGTATAACCAGGACCGTAAATATCACATTTCCCTGCAGAATCACTACCTGGAGCCTCTTGTGACACTCTCTCCACCTCCCCTTCCGTAGCTGTGTCATTGGAGATGTGAATTTATCTACTTGACAGGGTTATTGTGAAGACTAACCCCGACGAACAGTAGGCACCCAGGACAGTGCCAGGCACTTGCTAGGTGCTCATTAAGGTTGATTGTGTTGCTATTAAATCAGACAGTATGTGAGAGTGTTTAGTAAACTAGCAAATCTGAGGAAATACTCATTATTTTTCCTTCAGCAATTTAACCATCCCCCAGTCTGATGAAAGCCCAATTTTCCCGCCTCTCTGCTGTGTCATGTCCCTTCCACCTGTTAATACACAGCTCTTCGTCCTCTTCTTTGGGTCCCTTTCCCTCAGTGTTCAAAGTGGCCCCGTTCTCTTGTTTTTAAGAGAGCATGTCTTGATCCAGCAGCCCTTCCCACCTATGGGCTTTTATCTCCCCTATCCACTTTCAGATTTCCATGCAGAACCGGTGGCTTTAGGGACACCGGGTCTCATATTTTAATGGGATAAGGATATATTAGAGACTCATTTTTTAAATGCAGGCTCCCAGGCAGTAACTACAGATTTATACTCAGACCCTCTTAGATGGGGTCCAGGAATCTGTGTTTTGGCCAGCATGATTTTTTTGCAGATATTTTTGTGGACTGCATACACGTGGAAGAACACAGGGGCTGGTGTCTAGAGATTCTCAATTTCAGTCTCCATTTCCTAGCCATGTGGCTTATGGCAAATTACTTAATCTCTTGAGGGCCTCAGTTTTATCTGTAAAATGAAAAGAATAAAGTCTTCATAGGATAGCAGTGATAATAAATATACAAGATATGTTGTGTTTATTGAGCATATACCATATACAACATAGTGCACTGAGGTCTTAGAGCTGTAGTACACAAAATCTCTGCCTTCAAGAAGCCCTTGACCCAGTGAAGAAGACAGACAAGGCAGATGAATTAAATGCAATAGTACAGGAGTAAGGAAACATAAAAGGAAGTGGTCATGTCTTTTCCATTCAATTTGAAGGTCTGCCCAGGCAGATACTGAGTAAAGAAGTTTTCTTGCTGTCACCCATCTCTTCACTGTTCCGAGATCTTCCCACTGGAGTATCTTGTGCTCTTGCTGTGCCCCTGATAATTCCATTCTTTGAAACTTCTGGTTACTTCCCTCTAACTATTCTCATCTTTTTTCTTTCTCCCCTTAATCTAGCCTGACATGTGTTCTCATTGCAAGTTTTCCACCTCTCTGAGAGATATCTCTGAACGTTGTTCACGAGGGTTGACAACATTCCTTTAACTCTGTCAATTCAAATAGGGAAGCAGAGCCACTATGAAAATTTTGGTACAACAAATTTATTATCAGAATAAGAGTGTATACTGTTGGTGGGAATGTAAATTGGTACAGCCACTATGGAAAACAATATGGAAGTTCCTTAAAAAACTAAGACTTGAGCTACCATATGATCTAGCAATCCCACTCCTAGGTTTATATCTGGAAAAGACAAAAATTCTAATTCAAAAAGATACATGCACCCCAATGTTCATAGCAGCGCTATTTATAATGGCCAAGACATGGAAACAACCCAAGTGCCCATCAACAGATGATTAGTTTAAGAAGATGTGGTGTAATATATATGGAATCTAAAAAAAAAAAAAAAAAAAAGTTCTGAAGAACCTAGGGGCAGGACAGGAATAAAGACGCAGATGTAGAGAATGCACTTGAGGACACAGAGAGAGGGAAGGGTTAAGCTGGGACGAAGTGAGAGAGTAGCATGGACATATATACACTACCAAATGTAAAATAGCTAGCTAGTGGGAAGCAGCTGCATAGCACAGGGAGATCAGCTCGGTGCTTTGTGACCACCTAGAGGGGTGGGATAGGGAGGGTGGGAGGGAGACGCAAGAGGGAGGAGATATGGAGATATGTGTATATGTATAGCTGATTCACTTTATACAGCAGAAACTAACACCATTGTAAAGCAATTATACTCCAATAAAGATGTTTAGAAAGAAAAGATTTGGTGTATATATACAATGGAATATTTCTCAGCCATAAAAAAGAATGAAATACTGTCATTTGCAGCAACATGGATGAACCTAGAGAATATTATACTAAGTGAAGTAGTCAGACAAAGACAAATATGAGATCACGTATGTGTGGAATCTTAAAAAATACAAAATTATCATATATAATGTATTATATATATAATACATATCTATATATAAAACAGAAACAGACTCACAGACATAGAAAACACACCAAAAGGGAAAGGGCTTGGGGGGAGGGATAAATTAGGAGTATGGGATTAACAAATAGAAACTACTATACATAAAATAGATAAGCAACAAGGATTTACTGTATAACACAGGGAACTATATTCATTATCTTATAATGGAAAATAATCTGAAAAAATATATGTATATAACTGAATCACTTTGCTATACCCCTGAAACCAGCACAATATTGTAAATCAACTATACTCCAATTAAAAAAAAGAGTGTACACAATTATGGGGGGAAACTGTAAGAGTAAAGATGCAAAAAGAGGAATTGACAACTCAAAGGTTATTAACCAGCTCTGGTCTGGGTGAACAAGTTGGAACTTGCAGGGATTTCTGGAGGCTAGGAACACTGAAGACTGCTTAGGAGGTCTGGTGTAGAAGTCTATGAGAGGTTGTTGGCTTTTCATGGCTGCTACCCCTGTGAATTCTCAGTGAAGCATCTGGAGTGGGGTTGCCCTTGGTGAGTATGCCAGCAGTTGGGAAAGGGAACTGAACACAGAGCAGAAGAGTGGGACGAACTGGAACATTCTGGTTCCTCTATGTCTGTCTCTTAACATCTCTCTCTTCACCGCTTAAATCTTACAACACTTCACTTTTGACCACCTTTAACCTGGAAGCATAGAAGAAAGGGGATTGTGGGAAATGCAGTTTCCAGCATGACCACATTGATGATAGAATAATCCAGTCTGCCACCCTACTGACTCTCCTGCCACCCCTGCATAACATTTCATGATGGAGTGACATAAAAAAATGGAGTGACATAAAGTAACCCAATCTTTGATATCCTGTACTGTGCTTCTTTGTCTAGTAGATGTTCCTGTTTGTTACTTTTCTTGTACATTTTGAAAGAGCCATGCAGTGCATGACAAAGAAAGGAAATGTGTTTTATTGCCTTGAAGTTGTCTCCTTTTATCATTCACCCCTGTGAGTTTATCAAGGGTGTAAGATCAGGGATCAATCACGTCTTTTGTGTTGTCTTTTACTCCCGGACACGGGAGGTGAGTGTCTTTTACCACTCACCTCCCATGTGAATTCTGTGTCAAGCAAAGGCAACAATAATCTGATTCAGACTTTCCTTTAGCATTGTCTGAGTGGAGCAAAATCCAAATTATTTACATACAGCATGTGAAGAAAGAAATTATACCCATTATATCTTGCCGTGACTTTAGAAATGGACTTACAAGGCTAGAAGTATATATACTTCCTATTTAGAAATGATAAAGTCACTTAAGGTTGGTGAACCATGAACTCTTCAGATTTTTTTTAATGACTAAGCAGTTCAAGAACATGAGGCAAAACCTTTTTAAAACTCATTGGTAGAGTCTCAGTAGTGACTGAAATCATTTGAATTTGTTTACAATGGTACCCATATGGGACCAGTTACTAATCCTTTTGACTGTGTTCCAACAATAGCAAACCAAAATTTTAAAAAAGGTTTATTAAATTTATTTTTGTGCTATAGATTACAGATGTTGTAGAACAATTCAGCCCAGTATGCCTGAATCTTTTACAAAAATTTTAAAACTCTAAACATAAAAAAAGTATACTAGATAAATCAAATCCAGTATTATCCTAACAATATAAAGCATGAAAACATTTGTAAGTAAAATGAGCTTAAAGAAACAGGGTTTGGAGACACCACTCAATACAATCCATAATTCTTTCATTTAGTTGCATGAGACTTTGGCAAGTGTTTAATAGGCAAAGAGGTAAGAAATGAAATGGTAAACCTCTGTCCTTTAAAACTCTTACAACTTCATCTACTAATTTAAATTAAATGCAAACTTGTTAATCATTACTTTTGCTTTCAAATATTAAATGCAGAAAAATAATTTAAATTTTATAATTAAACTTTAAGGGAAGAACATCCTTGCTGGATGGGGTTCCTTTATTTACTCATGTGTTTTTCATCATTGCCTTTTGAAGAATTCCTTTGCCCTCTTGACTATTTGAGGAAAGATCACGCCTCCAGCTTTGTTCATCAGCAGGAACTGGTTGGTATCTGTGTCCTGAGTCCACACCGTCTCTGCAAAGACCCCCTTGGCATTGCAAGACCTCATCCAGACCCTTATTAGATCTAAATGGCAAAGTTATTATATGGATATCCACTGTTTTGTTTTACATTGTCTTCCCTTGGCTTTTTATTTTAGATGGGGTGACTGGTTTGAAAGAGCTGGCTTTTCTGAGAGATCTTGCTGAGCAGAACTCAGGGAAGTATGGCGTGCTGGACCGGACAGGCTTGCCTGTGATTAAGGGCAGCATGATGGTGCTGAACCAGCTGAGTAACCTGGAGACCACAGTTGGCAGGTTCTATACCAACCTTCCCAACCGGATGATTGATGAAGCTGTCTTTAGCCTCCCCTTCTCTGATGAGATGGGAGACGGTGAGTTTGGAGAAAACTTCCTACTAAAGGAAGGGGGAAAGAAATGGGCAGGAGTCAAACAGTAACTTTTAAATGTTGTTCAATACTTACCATGTGAGCATTAGGGAATGTGGGCAGGCAAGGGAGTGGGCATCACTTTGTCTGGTCAGAGGATTGTGTAGCCTCCTGCCATTGGTCCAGTTAGCACTGTATTCTAGAGCAGAAATCCCCAGCCCTATTTTTTCCTCATTGCCCTAGCCTCAGTCAACATAATGGGTACATCTACTAGGGAAGCTTTGTGAGGATTCCCCAAGATCTAAAGGTGAGGGATTCTGGAACTAAAGAGTAACTTTGCATAGCAGATGGTAAATAAAAGTCAGAAGTGCTTGGAATTCGGCCTCAAGGGCAAGGCAACACAATGTCGTCAAATAGATACAGGCTTGACATGGAGAGGATTTCAAATCCCACTCTACCACTTACGCTGTTGGCCTTGGTAATGTATTTAATCTTGTTAATTCACATCTGGTTATCTGTTCTAAATGTAATGACATCTTTCATGTAATACATCTTTGAGTTATTAGGTTTATAAGATTATATTACTGCCCAGCATACCTCTCAATAATGATGACTGCTGTTTATTTATTATTTTACTTTTGTTGTCATTACTATTATTGTTATCGCTATCCTGATGTCACAAGTTACCCATAATATGATGTTGGGTAAAGTGTTTAATCTTCACATGATTAAACTTTTGGTCTTTAAAGTAGAAAAAATCATATTTCCATCAAAGTAGTTGTGAAGATGAAATGCACTAGTATATGTAAAGCATCTAGAACAATGCCAGGCCAACAGTGTGTGCTCACTAAAAATACAGCTTTTTTTTTTTTCCTCCTCATATTCTTACTTATCTTTTTCCCCCACATCCTTCCCTCTCTTCTTTCTTGATAGAGAAGGTTAAACTAGACAGACAGCATCACCGTATGAGATCTTGTTTTTATGTTCCATTAACTAGGAATTTTCACAAGTATATATTCAGAGAAAACTCATGTATAAAAAGTAATAAGCCTTATAGAGACTGTGTTTTCTAGAAACTAGGTAGACATGTTCTCTTTATAAGGAAGAAATATGGTTGCTACTGCTAACCTCAATTTTTTTTTCCTTCCTAGTTCTGGCAGGGCCAACAGATGTGTAGAGAATAGAAACTCCCACCTTTAGATAAAGTTATTTCCTTTTGTAGGGAAATGTCAAGTCTTAAATGCGAGTGACCTTAAAGTGTTAACCAACGTGACTGAGTGCCAGTCAAGCATTGTGTCAGGCAGTGATGGGCAAGGCACACATCTAACCCTCAACAAGCATTTTAATCTGCTAAGAGAAAAACAGATCAACGAATCATGATAATTCTGTGTGAAAGGAACTGAGACAGATGTAGAAACTGAGTGCTGTACAAGCACAGAGGATTATGCCGTCAAATTCTCTTACCATTAGTGGTATCAGGCAGAGTAGGACCTTTGCTGAAAATTACTCTACCATCCAGAGAACTACCATGAATACTTGAAATTAAATTATGTGCAAAGCTGATGCTTTCCAAAGTGTAGTCCTTAGGGTCTGTTTTATGACTCCTATGCAGTGAGTTTCAGTGATTGGTTTACAGGTCTGCTGCATTCCCCTACTTGAGTGTGTCATTTTCATCTTTGTATCTTCAGTCCCTAGAATTACTGGGTGACACCTCCTCTAGCTCCATGACAAGGGGACCCTGAGTCTAGGGAAACTCACGTTTACGTGGCTCTAATTCAAAACCTCCACAGATTCAAGTATCAGTTACTGGACATATGTCTTTTAAAATGCAAGTCTGTGTGCTTTAAATTAAAGTAGGGAGGGTGTATGGGTATTTCATTAAGTGTAGGAAGAGCTTAGCATACTTTATTTGCCACAATGGGATAAAGAGTCTTCTGTCCAAATTGCTAATTGAAAAGTAAGACTGGGCTTCCCTGGTGGCGCAGTGGTTGAGAATCCGCCTGCCGATGCAGGGCACACGGGTTCGTGCCTGGGTCCGGGAAGATCCCACATGCCGCGGAGCGGCTGAGCCTGTGCGTCCGGAGCCTGTGCTCCGCAACGGGAGAGGCCACAACAGTGAGAGGCCCGCGTACCGCAAAAAAAAAAAAAAAAAAAAAAATGAAAAGAAAAGTAAGACTGCGTTTCTTTTATCAGGCTTGCTCTCAGTATGTCCAGAGGAGAATTGAATTTTGAAGTGAGCATGCGGTCTCCGAGTATTTCTGTTGTACTTTACTACTCTATGAAAATGGCTTTAATCTTAGACCAAAGCCCAGGGGAATGTGCTGTGCAGACTGTGACCTCTGTCTCCCTGCTGACCCTCACAGCGCTGCTCCCATCACTTGTAACCCCTTTGTCCAGGGATACCTGAGTAAAAACCTCCTCCAAAATGCATTTTTAAAACCTTCTTATTTACTTATTATTTTTAAAATGTTTTAAAACCAATACATAGCATTCTAAATGTTGACTTCTTAAAGAATGCTTTTGAAATTATAATAGACACCCATTGCATAACTTTTCTTTTTTCTTGTCTTATTGAGATGTAATTGACATACAACATAGCATTAGTTTTAGGTGTACAACATAATGATTTGATATATGTATATATTGCAGAATAATGACCCCAGTAAGCTTAGTTAATACCAACCACCTCACATAGTAATAATTTGTTTCTTGTGTTGAGAACTTGTAAGATCTACTCTCAGCAACTTTCAAATATGCAATACTGTACTGTTAACTATAGTCCCTGTGCTGTACATCCCCGAACTTATTTATCTTGTAACAGGGCATAACTTTTCACAAGGTTTTTCAGTGTTGCATCCACTTCTTTCTACCAAGTGTTGCATTTAATTGGCCTTTGCAATCACAACAACTCAGTAATACTTGGAGTGGACATCAGACATGATTCTCTCTGTAGAAGACTTCAGAGATCCAAATCCCTTTCCTGGTATTGATAGAAGAAAGGCTTTCTGATGTGCTGCAAAAGCATGAACGTGTCATCAAGTGCAGGAAAATACAAGAGCAAGATGGAGAGAAACGATCCATCGTTTTGTTTTAAGTTTCATTTAGAGCCATAGGGTTGTAGAATTGCTAGGGTCCTAGAGATCACTTTGTCTCAGCTCCCCATGTGGTACATAAAGTGATGCATTCAGAGAGGTGGAACAACTTGCCCAGCCCAGCAGTAGAACTGGAAGGACAGCCAGCTGGCCTGGGGCTTGAGGCCACGCACTGACTGCTATCCATGCCCTCTCCTTCTGTACGTCTTCCTCCCCTTGGCTTTTCCCTTTCCCTACTTATCCTATTGTTTTTCTATGGCCTGTGAGCTAAGAATGGTTTTTATATATTTAAAGCTTTGTTGGAAAAGAAAAAAGTATGTGCAACAGAGAATGTATGGCTCACAGTGCTTAAAATATCTACTATCTGACCCTTTACATAAAATTTACAAACTCCTGGCCCAAGTGACTAGAAATATATTCCTTTAGAACCTTAGTGTCTCCTTCTAAGTGGTCAGATAATAAGATTCTGTACCTTTCTAGGTTTTTTTTTCTCATCATCTTCTGTTTTTGGATAGGATTCATTAATAAAATCTAGTACCTTATAAGCTTTCCTTTATCCATAATCTCTTTCATTTAACAACCCCTAGAAATTAGTAAGGCAGTTACTACTGTGTCCTTTAAACAGACATGAAGACCAAGGCTCAAAGTTATGTCCAGTGTCACATGTGTTATACATAAGGGGCACAGCTGGGCTAGAACCCAGAATTTTAGATTCTTTGTCCAGTGGTCTTTCAAATTCAACTGAATCATCCTCACTTCAGGAAGCAGAATGATGTGTATTAAGTGTTGCTGATGTTTTGCACTGATCTGGAATAGCATGTCCTTTTAGGTGAAAAAATAGTGGAAAATATACAAATTCCCTCCATTTAAGTTAACTAAGCTATCTGAACCCCCAAAAGAGTCTATTTTCCTCACACTCTAACTCCCTTATGCTGTCTGCAAAGGCAGTGCTTGGTTACTGGATCACACGGAAAACTTTTCTTCAGAGTAAATTGAGACGGCTGATATTAGCCTTCACAGTTCCCTGGAGTACAGCGCCAGCCTTTGTTCAGTGCCTTTTCTGCCATCCTTTGAATATTTTTTGTTTTTAACCCATAGGTTTGATAATGACTGTGAGTAAACCCTGTTATTTTGGAAACCTCCTTCTGGGAATTGTAGGAGTGGATGTGAACTTGGCTTACATCCTTGAAGATGTGACATATTACCAAGATTCTTTGGCTTCCTATACTTTTCTCATAGATGACAAAGGTAATCTGCTAAAATCTAATCATAGGAAAGAATGATTTCTTTAGCATCTCGGAGAAAATCATCTAGACATTCTGATACTAACAAAGGAAAATGATAGTATTTGTAGAAAAACTGTGTGACTAGGACTACTCATAATTCATAGAGCACCTCAACGATGGCAAAATGAATCTAAAAATTATGCATTTGTTTCTGTGTTGTGTTGAGAGATAGGTAACCGTTATTTTGTAATATCAGGAAATTAGACTTGAGGATTGAACGACACATAGAATGTGATCCTTTGGATCCCTTTTTGGTCTATATTGTTTTCTTTACATTTACTGGCATTAAAGTTTTATGTGATAGATTAGAATATTTTATGAAACGAAAACCAAATGACCAGTACCTCAGAAATACTCTTGATGAGGCAGATGTCCGATAATTTAAGGTATCTTGCTACACTTCCAGAGTTTTATGCAAGAACACATAAAATAAGTTCAGTTTTTTATTGGACTGCTGAGTTACAGACTGAGAAATTGAGTGTCGGGCAGCCATCCCAGAGTATCCCGTATTTCAAACTTGTGATGGGCACTTTTCTCAGAATCAGTACTTCCTACAACATGTTTCCCATAGCATGCGTTTTTGTTTTCTTCTTTCAGGGTACACCCTTATGCACCCATCTCTTACCAGGCCATATTTACTATCGGAACCCCCCCTTCATACCGATATCATCCATTATGAAAATATCCCCAAATTTGAGTTGGTTCGGCAAAATATCCTAAGGTAAGGAAAAGATGAGGGTCGTAGTATTTTGTTTTTCTCTGAGAATAGGATCCATTGAGGTCAAATACGAGTGTTTATAATAGGATATAAAACAAGTGTACAAATTATTTTAATGGTATCAAAAGTGTAATTTTAATATAAGAATCGTAGCCAAAATTTTGTTTACTTTGTAAAACAGGTAAGATCTCTCAGAACTATTATTTGGGGGAAATGTCTTGTAAATCAAATTCTTATGTTCACGTTGCCTTTAGTTGTAAAATCAGATATATCTTATCTCATTTTTTAAAATGCTCCAGTTATATCAAGTGGAAAAATTTTGGCAAAATAAGAGGGTTAAGTTGAGGACCAGCTCCAGAGCATGCCAAAAAATAGCTTGGCAAATTAGCGTCCATTCCAAGTTGACAGCACAATCATATACAACGTTTTCTCTTGAAATAAGGAACAGATTGGATTTTTTCCCACCGTGATACATTATTTTGGCAGATGGTAACCTACAGAGAAATGGGTCTTTGTGCTCATTGGTTGTAAATTAATGACTGAGTGATTTGAGACAAGTTGGTCTCTGGAAAGAATTACAACTGGGGGGCAGGGTAGAGAGTAAGGAATGTTTCTGGTGCAGAGCTGACAGAATGCTTTTGCAAAATTGAAAATCTCACATTATCTCTTTCAAAAGTGATGAGCTTCATTGCTTTTCAAAATCAGGAGGTGGTCATTGACTCACAGCATCTTCCCTGCCTTTAATTAAGTGCTTCATTTTATCTTTTGCCTGAAGTATTGCATTCTGTTTGCCAACGCAGCCTCCCTCTGGGCAGCCAGATTATCGCAGTCCCTGTGAACTCATCCCTGTCCTGGCACATAAACAAGCTGAGAGAAACTGGAAAGGAGGCCTACAACGTTAGCTATGCCTGGAAGATGGTGAGTGAGAGGAAGCCTCCTTTGCCTGAGGAGCTGTGGGGTGCTGCGTTCTTCCTCATACGGGAATTGTAGGGAACATTGGTCTGATAAAGGTTACTAAATCAGTTTTAAAGTGACTGGAAAAAGAAGAGATTCCACAGAAATTTTATATATTTTTTTCCTTTTTTGTTTATAAAACCAGTCATTGTTCATGATGAATAAATCAAGCCATATAAAAAATAAAAAAGTGACCTCTGCCCTTTCCCCTCCTGACTTTTACCTCCCGTCTCCCAGAGGTAACCACTTTGATCATTTTCCAGAAAATTATTATTCACACACAGGCGTGTATCTCTGTGTGTGTATGTGCGTGTGCACACAACTTTAATGGCTCTGTAGTATTGCATTACATAGACGGATTAAATTTCTTTTAACAGTCCCTTGTTAATACACATTTAGATTGTGTCCAGTTTTGTTTTTATCATTTTCAACTCATATTGCGGAAGTTGGGAGTTGAAAAGGAGATATGAAACCATAAATGTCCTCTGTTGATGCCAAGGAAAAGAAAGGTTTAGATTAGAATGTGGATTATTCCCACATGTCACAAGCAGATTGACAGTGTAGCTGTACCTGTGGCACGCACTTCAGCTTTCTTTCACTAGCCTCGTTCAGATACTAGGCCTCGAAGAATCATAGAGAAATAGAATCTGACACACACTGTCCATCTTACTTGTGTTTTTGCCCTTCAGTCCCTCTTCCAAGCATAGCATAATGGGGCCCTAAATACTGTAATTGACTAAAAGAATAGTGGACTTTGATTTTCTTTATCATCAAATATTAATCATTAAACTTAAAATGCAGTCATACTTGAGATTCCCTTGGAGGACCATATCTGGTGTTTTACCTGTTGTTGACTCCAAATGGATCTGTTTATTCATCCATTTAAAAAATGCTTATTGAACATTGACTATGAACTAAGAAGAATGATATTGCCTCTGCCCTCATAGAGCATCCAGCTTAGTGGTAGATGCAGAGAATTCACCAACTCTGTACAGTGTCTGCATAGGAATGACAGGAATTAGGAATAGCCAACACACCTTCAGACATGACTCTCCTGTGACCTTTCTGTTTGGTTTTTAAAGCATCATGTGGCAAGGGTAATTTCTAAAATGGAAATGAAATTAAACAAAATAATAAAATCATTTGAGAAATACATTTACAAGCCTGATTCTACTGATATTTTACTGATAATGCAGATTTGAAAAAGGTCAAAGTCTATTTTGAAACTCCCTGAGTCAGCTCATTTTCAGGAATTTTTTTGAGAATGATTGCACCATCTGCCCTTATTTTTATAATTATACAATTTTAAAATAAAGTCTAATTGCTTAATGTTTCACATCAGAAAGAGTGAGCCAGACACCAGAATTCTGAATTAAAGGATACTTTTATATTTCAAATTGAAGATTGCTTATCTTACAGTATATCCTGATTGAAAGCAATTACAGTTACATCCTGGGAAAATATCTATATTAATGTTTGTTGGCATTAAAAGAGAAAGAAGGAAATGGAGGCATTTTAAGACCTTCTTTGTACAGTAAATAAACCTAGTGTTAACATTTTGGAAAGAGTATTATCTTCTTAAGATGGTCTTTCTTCAGTCATACAGGTAAATTCTGGCTACTCTACTTAGCCAAATGGATATAATCATGTAGTTACTTGAGGTAGAACTGTTAGTTTTCTCAGAGTTCTGAAATTGTTAAAAACATCACTATTAAGTGAAAAATTAAAGAGGTAATAAATAATGAAATAGAAGTTAAAAAGGCTTGCCTGGTTCCCCAGGAATAAGAATAAGTATGTTTAAGCTTTTTTTAGTTACACTGGAGGGGGGGGTGGATAGGTACTCTTCTTGTCCTCAAGAATAAAATGGATTCTTCTACTAAATATAATTTAAATAGATTTAAATAGATTTAGTTTATGTTGATAATAATAGATTAAACTGCTTAGCATCTGTAGATATAGCAGATACTGGTGGATTTTTTTTTCACTGAATTAATTTAAATGTAAAATGAGAGATTACGTTAGCAGTATTAAGAGATTACTACTCTGTCACTGTGTAACCCCAGTCCATCTTTGAGCATATGAGGCTTCATGCTGTGACAGAAGGAACTATTGACCATCAGAAGTATTGCAATATTCCTGTGTTACACGGTCATGGTTCACTTCAAAACATGAATCCCATGGACAGTCAGTGAAAAAAAACCACTCCCCAGTCATGGAGAGTTCTTCTAGATATGTTATACGTAGTTCCTTATTGCAAAGACTGTTTTTTCAGCTAAGAACACAATAGGAAGGAGACCTGTATTGAAATCTGTTTTCCTTTCCAGCTAAAAACTATTTATAAAGTGTTGCTTTTAGATGCTTAGGGTAATTTTTTTTTTTTCTCCCTCAGAATTGACCCAATTATAAAATTGTATTCTGGTCATTCTGGTAAAGTTTTTGCCTTTTGCTTCCTTAGAACATGCAACACAGGAAACAAACTCAAAGGATGACTGTGTGAGATGTGAAGAGGGGAAATAGTAAATGCCACTTCAGAACACTCTGTCACTCTCTCATTTGTTGGGTGGAGGAAGAGGATTAAATTTGCTAATCTAATTGAATATCCTTGGCAGCGGTACTTGAAAGCAATTCCAGGAAGATGTGTTTAAAAAGATTCTGCAACCATCTTCAGAAATCGTACATTACACTGAACTCTAACCTGCCTAGTTAAAAAATTTCTCCTTGACCGTTAAGTAAATCCTTTGAGCTCCTTTGGTTCTGACCATCTATAGTTCTGACTTAGCTGGTTATCACTCTTTTCATTTATTTACAAACCATCTTTTAAATTCTGTTCATCTCAATATAATGGACTTAGAGAAGTTTGGCTTTCTTGTATTTTTAAGTCAAGGAGCTGGAACTAAGTAGTTTGACGGCTTTTGCCTCATTAGTGGTCATTTTTCCCACCAAATTTTATTCAAGCATCCATTATTAGGAGCAAAGTGAATTTGAAAGTACTCTTGTCTCTACATAGGAGCTTAAATGAGGCCAGGCTACAACACACTTGCCTTTCCTTGTCTGAAAGGACAAGTCAGTCCAGCCTTGCAAGGGAGCTATAGGATTTGCGCTTTTCATGAGTCTGAGATCCTAGTCACCTCCAACCAAGAGAAAAGAAAGCGTTCGTTGGGAATAGAATGAGTAAACCAGATTCTGTATGGGCTGTGTTATATGGATTTATAATTGGCATTTAAAGTAGCCAATTCTCGGAACAGTCATTTCAAAACCAACTGTATAATTTAAAATGCATTTCAAACCCAGACAGAAATACGTTTTGTATTCTTATGCCGTGTCCCAGCTTGTATCCATTAACTTAAGTAAGCAAAAGAGGACTAGGGGTAGGTACTGTTTCAAAGGGACTATTTTGATTCCTTCATTGGCTCCATAATTTTCTGTTACATTCATTAATTTCCCTCGATCAAAAAGGAAAATAAAAATTAGAAAATGTAATCTTTTGCTAGAGCCATTTTCTACTACCCCATCTTCATGTCTTTCCTTCACTCATCAAATATTTTTCTATGTGGAGTAGAAGACAGAGCAGAAAATAATGTAGGCAAAGTCGCTATCCCCAGGAACTTTCATTTTCTGTATTAGAACTTCTTTCTTGATTTTTCCAGGTGCAAGACACTTCCTTCATTCTCTGTATTGTGGTGATACAACCGGAAATACCTGTCAAACAACTGAAGAACCTCAACACTGTCCCCAGCAGCAAGCTGCTGTACCACCGGCTGGACCTCCTGGGCCAGCCTAGTGCTTGCCTCCACTTCAAACAGCTGGCCACGCTAGGTAAAGCCCTGGCGCTTCTCAGCTTCCTTTGTGGTCTTCCTCATAGCAGCTCACCATGAGTATCAGTTTGAATTAAGATGTTGAATGCCTGCAGTGCCAGTGTGGGGAGGCAAATGTAAAAACAATTTGAGGCCTTGCCTGGTATCAGGTTCTCCATCAGACGCTGAGATGAAGATTTGTGCGTTGGTGATTTGTTAAGGATGAACTCTCAGAAGAAACTAGTGAGGAAGTGAAGGCAACAGGATAAGGAAGGAGGAGAAAGCAAGCAAGAGTTTGATTTTAAGTGACATTCCAGCCTCAGCCTAATCCTGTGAGGGGCTTTGGAGTGTAAATTACATCCCCGAGTTTGCCCAGACTCAAGAGAGGGAGCTGGACTTTTGTATTCCTTAGTCACTTTCAGCTTTCTGCTAGTGCTGGACAAAGAGGTTTTAGCAGCCCAAGCAATGTCCATCAAAGAGAGTGACAGGTATGGCCCACTAGAGGCAAGCACACAGATATAGGGATGCAAGGCAGGAAGTGGAGAAATGGTAAAGGGTCTAAGAGTAGCATACCTGTGTATGTATATAGCATATCTGTATCTATCACAGGTCCCTGCTTGAAAAGAGCTCAGGAGATAGGCAAATAATTCAAAGGAAGCAAAAGGGAATTTACATGTGTTCTGTGCCTGGTACTTTACATTCATCATCTGAGTTGAACTATTACAGATGAGGATGTTTGAGTTTATTGAAATACATAACTTTCTCACGGTAACACAGAAAGTAGCAAGGCTGAGATGTGGTTCATGCTTCTCCCATGCCCGATTTGCCCCTTTTATTGCATGCTGCCATGTGCAAGGCACATACTAAGGCATCCATGGTGTATGTTGTCAGTACATCACAGTGTAGTCACAGTACTTTAAAACAGGTATTCTCTTTTTCACTGTTGAAAATACTTAGGGTTCAAAAAGTGAATAAGAATCATTAGACAACTGGAAAACTGAATAGAGAGGGCACAGGTAGGAAGAGGATCAAAGATAGAAGTCACTAGTCTCTAGGTTCCAAATGAGAGTAGTTGTGTTTGGGTTTCTCTTTTGAATTCCATCCTATAGAGTTTCTGCCTGGATATGATATCAAGAGAGTAGGCAGCCTAAGTAGTCTCATCTATGACACACTCCGGTGGTGTGGACAACTTGGAGAGGGCCAGGGATGGAAACTTGGATTTTACATTGTTTGTTTGTTGTAATTTAGGTTTGTGAGGAGGGGGGTTGGCTTCTGTTTCTATATAAAAGAGTATGTATGTCCTTTAATTCATATTTTTAAGAAATGCTTACAGAGGACTTCCCTGGTAGTGCAGTGGTTAAGAATCCACCTGCCAACGCAGGGGACACGGGTTCGAGCCCTGGTCTGGGAAGATCCCACATGCCGCAGAGCAACTAAGCCCGTGAGCCATAACTACTGAGCCCGCGTGCCATGACTACTGAAGCCCAAGAGCCTAGAGCTCATGCTCCACAACAAGAGAAGCCACCGCAATGAGAAGCCCACACACTGCAACGAAGAGTAGCCCCTGCTCACCGCAACTAGAGAAAGCCCACATGTAGCAGCGAAGACCCAATGCAACCAAAAAAAAAAAGAGTTGTCTTTAAAAAAAAAAAAAAAAAAAAAAAGAAATGCTTACAGGAAAGCTGAGATATGCATGATTCCCTTAGCCACTGTGGGAACAAGCTAAACACTACTACACTACTGCTGGTGCAAATGAGGTCACTATTTTTATTTTTTTATTCTTTTTAAAAAATTTTATTGAAGTATAGTTGATTTACAAGGTCATTCTTTTTAAATTTGAGACAGTGAAGTGCAGCAGTTTTTCTTGATGAGAAAAAAGCTCAAGCCTAGATTTTTTATTTCCTTTGGATAATCGCTCATAGCTACACTGTCCAATATGGTAGGCTCTAGCCACATGTGGCTTTTGAGCACTTAAAATGTGACTAGACCAAGTTGAGATTTACTGGAAGTATAAAATACATGCTTAAGTTTTTGTATTGATTACATGTTAAAGTGATAATGTTTTGGATATATTGGCGTCTATAAAATATACTAGTAAAATTAATTTAACCTCTTTGGTTTTGCTTTTCATCATGTGGCTACTGGAAAATTTTATATTACAATTGGGGATTGCATTGTATTTCAGCTGGACAGTGCTGCCTCACAGAGATGCCCAGAAAACGTAGAGCTTTATTATCTCCCATACTTTACATAGGACTAGTGGGCTGATCCTGGGGCACACAGACAGACCTTATGCCAGTGTCTGACTTTCAACGGGTGCTCTTTCCACTGTACCACCCAACTTCACTTTGGCCATAGAACTCCCCCAGGACAATGTGTGGAGAAGTCACCAAGGGAAGTTTAGTAACAGTTGGTAATGAAAATGAAGCAGGATAATTGAAATATTTTTTAAAAGAAATGGAAAATAAGGGAAACAATGGCAAATAAGTGGTTTCCATCTAATTTCATTGATGATGGGGATTTTGAGGCAAGGTATTAAATGTACGTCAGAGCTCCCTTCAAGAGGGCTGAAGGAGGGGACATTGTCTTTCTTGGTACACAAAGAGGCAAAGAGGAATTTTAAAAGAGTATATCATCCAGTGCAATTAAGTACACAAGTATGTATATAAGTACTATGTATCTTACGTAAATTAGAGCTATGTATCTAGCTCCTGGCCATAAAGCTTTGGGTCCTATATATTGGTTTTTTCTCTCCTTCAATCCATGTCACTACAGGAAAGGCCCACTCCTCAAGTTGTCTCTCCTTCCCTTCCTCTGGCCCAACTCTTTTGTCCCTGAGACATTTCTAATATTAATGTGTTGTTCCAGTATTGTTGTTTTCCTCTTTTTTCTTTATCCTTGTCTCTCCAATTGGGTCCTAAGCTCTTTGAGTTCCAGGACAGTCCTCTCTCTCTGGCACATCCTTGCACAGAGGACCCCATGAGCATATACACATGAATTTACTGCTAGGCAACCTAACATTTTTAAGCCTCTCGCTTTCTTCTCCTTGATATGCATATAATAATAACTCCCAAGCTATACCATGATGATATGAAAGTTAAAGGAGACATAGCATTACTGGAAGCATTGTCTTCTGGTAAAGGAAGACTAGGTAATTCTGACCCAACCTGCTGGGTTCAACCAAAAATCCTAGATGGAACCTTTTTTAAATCTTTTGAAAAGTATCAGAGAACTAACCTAATCGGTAGTGGACCTAAGTCTAGGAGAATATAAGAACCCAGAGAAGGAAGCCAACCCCTAAAGCTGCTTTTACAGTGCACCTATTTATCAATACAGAAGAAACAACTGTGAAATTGTGCTTTAGGTAGCTGCTCAGGGCTAGGAAGAGAGGCCAGAATCAAATCCAAGGTTCTCAAAAGGTGAAGACTCACAAGGAAACTCCTCCCTTCCACACACACATACATGCTTTTAGCAGAGGCCCCAAAGGACTACATCTTTAGGGTAAGGGTGAATTGGAACTAAATCAGCCCTTGACATGGGATTCCTGTCATCTGAGTTGTCTAAGGAACCTCAAGCGTTCACTCTTCGTGGACTTGTTGAATACCAAAGTCTCCCAGTATAGCACTTAGGCCAGTATCCTGTCTCCTTATTGGGAGCTGTTTCCACCTTACCATCCTGCCTCATCTTGGTGTGCAGCACAAGATGCAACATCCTTTCTAGACGAAGATATTCCCATCCTGTTAAGCCTCAGCATTTCCTACAAATTTGTTAAGTACAGTGTCCAGTCAGAGTTAACCAGGCCACAAGGAAACAAAACACTGTGAGTGAGAACTAACAAAGGAATAGAAAAGGACCCACAGATTTAAATGAGATAGGACATGTGATAGTGCTTTCTAACACTTTTTAAAATATACGATTGAAGAGTAAAATTTCAGAGACAAAGATGTAGTGTTTTTGTTTCAAAATGTAATTCATTGCAAGGATTTCTGTCGTAAATAGAGAACTGGGCTTTTCCTCTTAGATAAGACCAACAATTAAATATGTGTATATTAACTACTCCATTGCCATAGATTTTGTTTATGCCATGTTTGGCTGTCCCCGTCTGTGAGAAGAATTTTTTTAGTTGCTTTTTGCGTCGACTCCACTATTCCATTTTTCCTTCTTCCTCGATAATCGTACTAATATGAACAATAAGAGTTAACACTTACAGAAGCACTTGAGTTGTGCAAGCTCTGTTCTAAATACTTTACATTTATTAAATCGTTTGCTTTGCGTAGATTAACTAATATAATACCATAACTCTATAAGGTCGTCGCTGCTATTTCCCCCACTTTGCAGATGATAAAAACATCACATGTATTACAACTTGCCCAACATCACACAGCCAGGAAATGGTGGAGCCCAGGCTCAACCCAGTCTGGCTCCATGTCTCATGCTGCCTCCTCGACCCTAATAAGTGTAGGATATTATATGGAGACCTAAGATATGTTGACTATTTGTCATTTTCAGCCCTTTTATCTCTTTAGGTTCACTCAGGACTGTAAGCTCCCTGCAGGGAGAGGATCTGACTTTTTTCTTTCCCAGCTCCTTCCAGTGTGGAGTTCTTTGCTTTCCTTAGGGAGGACTTTAAGCCACCACAGCTGACAGATGGGCAGAGCCTTAGCCATGCTTTTGTTTGGGCCTGAGATGCAGGCTCCGTGTTCTCAGGCCTGCTTTGTTTGCTTCTCTCTCAGAAAGTCCAACCGTCATGCTGTCTGCTGGCAGCTTTTCCTCCCCCTATGAGCACCTCAGCCAGCCGGAGACAAAGCGCATGGTGGAGCACTACACAGCCTATCTCAGCGACAACACCCGCCTCATTGCTAACCCGGGGCTCAAAGTGAGTGCTGTCCCGGGGCTGCATTTCTGCTGCACCCCTCCACAGGCCTGGGAGGGGGTTCTGGTAGGGAACCTTTGAAGTGGGAAGCCGAGCTCTGGATCTGTGCCTCTCAGCTGGAGAGCCAGAAAGGCAGAGTGTGTGGCCCAGGGGAGGCTGGCCGGCGAGGACCCTTCTGATGGATTAAGAAGCCCTATGGGCCAGATGAAGAATCTCTTTCAGGCCTTAGATGCACTAGGGGCTTTCTAGGTAGGGGGGTGTGAGTTAGAGACCAGTGAAACTTTCCAGCCCCATTTTTCCCAGGGGAATGAAGTAAAGTGCCCCTACTGTCTGTTGAGATAAATATGCAGTTTAAGAAGCAGAGATTTAGGGGATGTGTGTACACGTGTTTGTATGTGTGTCTGGGTGTGTATTTAATGCTGCATTATAGGATCTTTCCTCTTAAACACAGAAAGCCTAGCTAGGATGAACAATTAAGTAAATCACACGTCCACTGGCTATATTTCAGGAAGCTTTTGTTTCACCAAGTTTGGCTGTATCCATCTGCTGTGGAAAGATTTTTAAGAAGTAATTGGGCTTGGCTTCTCTGCAAGAGAGCTTTGGGAAGCTCTGCCAGCAGGCCTCTCTCTTTTCATGTGAGTCTTAAAGGATCCCTGCTATGTCTTCCTTTGTTTCCCAGTTCTCTGTCAGAAATGAAGTAATGGCTACCAGCCACGTCACAGATGAATGGATGACACAAATGGAAATGAGTAGCCTGAACACTTACATTGTCCGCCGTTACATAGCAACGCCCAATGGCGTCCTCAGAATTTATCCTGGTTCCCTCATGGACAAAGCATTTGATCCCACTAGGAGACAATGGTGAGTTTTAGGGGCTTCCATTATCAAAGGTTTCCCCCCGCCAGTCCCGAAGAGACATGATAAGTACACACAATAAAGCAACTTCAGGCAGTCATATTTAGAGAAGATACTTTTCATGACAGTGAAAATATGTTTTTGAATCATTTTTTAAATGTAGTGTTAACAAAAGCTTTGTGGGCTTCCTCTGTCTACAATGCTTTTATCTCTTCATTGAAATTTTGAGACTGAAATACTTTATACTTGACCATTTCAGTTCCTAGTGGTTTGATTCCCATCTTGTATGCAGTGTGTCCCCAGTGGGTATACTTAATGTCACTGCGTGTGATTATGGCATCAAATGACAGCTCATATGTGACCTGTGAAAAATGAACACATGTAAACTGAAAAACACTTTTTCACTTCTGGGATTTATTTTTACTCTGATTTTCAAAAGCAAAAGCTAGTCAGGTGATATAGCAGAAGGGCAACCTGGGCATGAAAATAGGATTTCTAGTCTTGTGCTGCTTAGTAACTGAGTCACTCATGAGTGACCACTAGTTTTACTGCCTGTTCCCCCACCTTTACCAATCCAGGGGACATTTCTACGTGCCCAGTTTTATTTGTTTCTACTTGATTTGTTAATTTTTGTTTTAGCCTCTAAAACATCTCTACTACAGATCTTATTAAAAGCTCACGTATTTACTGAGTTCAGCATCTTTTTTAAAGAGAATTTCATATTTTTCTTGACCCCTTGTTGCTGATGCCACAGTCAGACATAAAAGGGAGGAATCCTTTTGAACTTCAATGTAACATAAGCACAATTTATCATATTTTTTTAGGGTTACGAGCTCACTTTTCTTCGAAATGTGCAAAGTTGTTGTTCATACCCTCAAGTTTTCTTTGGTCTCCATTAGGTATCTCCACGCAGTAGCTAATCCAGGTTTGATTTCTTTGACTGGACCTTACTTAGACGTTGGAGGAGCTGGCTATGTAGTGACCATCAGTCATACAATTCATTCATCCAGGTAATATTTCAATTAATTTTTACTCATTTCTTAAACACATTAAGGATACTTTGAAAATCTGAACAGAATAGTAGACACTAAGAATTAGTGGCAAAAGTATGACCTTTGTTGTGGGGCAAGCTGGGGTTTGAATATCTTCTCTAGCTGTGCCATCTTGGATACCCTGACCTTCCTCCTGATGTCTGTAAAATGGGAATAATACTTACCTCACACGATTATCGTGTGATGGAGTCAGTCAGAAGCATCTAGCCCTGTTAGTGGCCGTGAGGTGCTTATGAAAAAGAAAAAGAAAGATGTTAGATTCAGTAAAGCAGTTCCTAGAAATGCCAGTTGTAAACCAATCAAAGAAATAGCACCAAGAGCCTGACAATTATTATTATCAGAGAGTGTTTTCCCAAGAACAGAGTAGTTTTAGTGAAGAAAAAAATGTATCAAGACTTGAGATTGTTTCCTTTTGTATTTGGGTCTCTTTAGAATTATATAGGAGTTTGTTGTTTTTGTTGTTATGGTTTTTTTGCTGTTTTTACTTTGTCCTTGCTCTCTCTTGAGGAATGAAAAGGCATTTTGAAAATTGATTTTCCAAGCATACTATAAAATGTCAGTATTACTGTAAATATATTTAGGGTGCTTTACATTTCTGGCTTTTGAGGTTTCAGTATTTAAGCTACAAATGTCAGTGAAATGTTGGGTAGAGAGGCAAGTCCAAACACATTGTTTTAATCCCTTCATTATACAAATCGCTATTTTTCCCTAGCAACCAATAAAGACCATATTTTGACTGGTATCTGTAATGATGCCTTAAAATTTATGGGAGACAGATTTTCTTGCTTAACTTTAGGCTTTTCACAGTGCTCATTATATATCAAATGGCTGACATTCAGTAGAATTCTTCTAACTCTAGTACGTTGGAATCAAGAATTGGGAAGCAGTGCTATGTGGAATTTCAATATCATGACCTGTGTCTCCATGGCAGGCAGGGCCCTGCTGCCAGCCAAATATTGATTTCTTTTCAGGACATGGTATCTGTTTGGCTCCATCACATATAAACACGTAAACATTCTTTTAGAACAGATCTTTTCAATGTTTTCATTAACAGGCCGTCTGTAAGGCATACACCTACTATTGTCTGAATAGCAAAACTTGTCATTTCTCCCATATAGTCTAATCAATTGAGAAAAATTAAACAAACGTGTTTTCTTTGAGGGGGCAGCAGTCACCTTGGTCTTTGATGACAAGGACATGGGCCGGAATTGGGCTCTTAAAGATGTTGCTGGGGGAGCAGGGAGAGAATGCCTACCTACCTGTGTGTGTCTTACTTAGGCTTTGACATTCCACCTGGCTTCTCCCATCTGCCACTCATTATCAAGAGCCATTAGCTTTTCCTTCTACACAGTATTCTTTTTGTTGGGCGGGGGGAGGAGATCACAGAGAGGTGCAGATTTTTATGCTCATATACATGTTTGTATTAGAATTTGGATGGGTGGAAGAATTTTCTTTTCGTTTATTTATAAATATTTATGGTGTCAGCCCAAATGATACATGATGGAAATATGATGGGCTTTCAACTTAGAAAAAACCTGCGTTCAATTTCCTTATTTGGTTACTGTTTATTGTGTATTTAGCCCACACAAGTTTAGCTATTCGAGTTTAACAAGAGTTAAATGGCCATTTAAATCCTGTCCATCAGTCACTCAATGACAGTATATTTCAGGAATAGGTATCTGCTCTTGCCTTGATCAATATGCAGTCCCATGGACTTGACCATTTGAACATTTTCCTTAGCTGAGCGTGTTTTTATTATTTAAAGCCATCTATTTCATTCATCATGATTTAGAATGCAAGTCAATTAATGCTTCTGGTTTTCAACCAAAGCAACTATAGCTTTAATGTGTATAGGTGGGCTCTGCTGAGGTACTTTTTCCAAATGATTACCAGTGATTTTGGTCTCATGTGCCAACCTGAGAACCTGCCCTCCTCCTAAGATGTGATTCCACTCTGAAAAAGCGGATTTGTCATTTACTGTCTATATGACTATTAACAAGTTCCTTTCTGCCTTGATTTCCTCACCTGTGAAAGAGGGCTATTAGGGCCTATCTCAAATTATTCTTTAAAGATTACCGTAAATAATATACGTGAGCCTCCTAGAACAGTGTGTGGCCCATGGTCAGGGCTCAATAAATGTTAAATACTTTTATTATTATTATGTTCCATGACTCTCTGAGCCTCATATGGAAAACAGAGGTAACAATGCCCAAATTGAACTAACATAATGAAAATTAGAGATAATGCATGTAAAATGCTTAGCACTATACTTGCCAATGTGAAATCCCCAATAAATGGTAGTTATTTTTATTATCATGCTATTCATGCTTTAAATTTCTTGCATATTAATGGGTCAGAAGAGGGAACTTAAGCCAACGTTCAACTTGTTGTGAAGCACTCTAATTCTTCCTTGGTTTTCAGAAGCGGTTGGGCTGAGAGCTTGAGGACAGGTTTTTTCAGTGCTCACTTATCAGTTAAACAGTTTCTTTCATCAGCATTATTAGTGGCCTGAGAATCTAGGTATGCATTCTTTGGAGGATGATAATGTGGTAGTGATGATGAAGTACAGTCAATGGTTAAGGGACTGGTTAGACAAGTCTTTGGCAGTGAAAATCTCACCAGAGCGCTGCAAACAGCATGGACCGTTGTGCTGAGAAATGTAGGCTTAGTTTGATTTTTCTATGGTATTCTTTATGGGTTGCTATGGTAACCATGTACATTTTTTAAATGCAGGTGAAAATATGAATGCTCGACTTCCATGGGCAATATATAATATATGCTTTTACTTCAGCACATTTATCATCAACAGGGGCAGATGGCAATCATACAGGGGAATTTTAGAAACAAAATCAACTTGTCCCACAAAACCTGAATTGTATTTTTCACTGAGGCAACTGTAGTATTGTAGAAAGAACCAGATTTAGTCTCTAAACCATAAATAAAAGGTGATCAATCTTCTTTAAGTCTTTTAACCATTCTAAACCTAATTTTTCATTTATAAAATAGGAACTATAATTCCTTTCTGATGTATTCACAGGAAATTAAGTAGATGGTTTAAAATTGCTTGGAAACTCTTGCGTACCATGCAGATCTAAGGAAGCAGAAACCCTATTGGTTAGGAATATATGCTTTGGAGTTGAAGGCACTGAGTTTAAATCCCTGCTTCTACTAGTTATTCACTGTGTGACTTTAGCCAAATACTTAATCTCCCCAAGCTTCAGTTTTCTGGAAATAATGCCTCATAAGGTTTCTGTGAGAAATCATTGAAGTGATATATTCAGATGCCTACCAGAATGCCTATAAATTGTGAACATTCAGTAAATGGAAGCCATTACTATTATCATAATGATGGCTATTGTTTAGACTCATCACTCTTTCCCGAACAATCAAGAGAAGTTTAGACTTCTTCTGACTAATACTTCAGCAAAATATTCTTTTCTACAATGCACAGATCCCGTAAGGTAACTGAGTCTTGGAGCTCTTCCATGGTAGAATTTAAGTTACTTAAGTAATAATAGGGGCTCTTATTGAGGCAATAGCCTCTCAAAGGCAGTCCCACAACATGGTCTTCCCCCATCCCATGCCAAAAACAGCTTTGACAGCAAAGCTCTGATAGAAATTTCATTATGGGTCATGGTCCCTTTTTCTTGTTGTTTGTTTGGTTTTTCTGGTTTTTGGGGTTTGTTTGTTTTTTTTTTTTGATGGGGGTGGTGAGTGGTGAGTTGAGTTAATATGTTAGTATCAGTGTTGTTGTTAGTAACCAGTTGTCTACACAGCAAAGCTAATTTCACTCCCAAGTTTTGATTTTCCCAAAGAGGACTTTACTTTGGGAAGTTTCTTCTGAGCTATTATTAACCCCATTTTCAGATAAGAAAACTGAGGCTTAGATAGGTTAAGTAGCATCCCAGGAGCCACATAGATAGAAATCAACAAGGCCAAGTTTTGACCCCAGATCTGATTGATTCCAGAGCTAAAAGGCTAGCAAGCATCATGTTGTATTGCCCAGCTTTCTCTTCCTTGGTGCTTCTATTTTTGAGAGTAGCATTTTAGAATGGAGACAGAACTGGCCTGTGAACCAGGAGAGTCTCGTTCTAGAATGTGAGCTGGGTTTTGAGTACAGCCAACTTTAGTGTTATAGAAAGAAAACAAAACGTTGTTTTCACTAAGTTTTGTATGACCTAAAACTAATTAACCTTTGAGAGCTCTATAAAATGAGATGTATAGATTAATAACTATAGATTTATCATGATCTATAAAATGAAGGAAATAACTAAGGACATCACTCAGGCTCCTTGTCTAAAGTTTCCTTGTTAGAGACTGGTGGTTGCCAAGGGGGAGGGGTTTGGGGGAGGCATGGAGTGGGAGGTTGGGGTGAGCAGATGTAAGCTTTTATATATAGGATGGATAAACAACAGGGTCTTACTGTATAGCACAGATAACTATATTCAGTATCCTATGATAAACCATAATGGAACAGAATATTAAAGAAAGTATGTATAAATATGTATAACTGAATCACTTTGCTGTACAGCAGAAATTAACAACACTGTAAATCAACTATACCTCGATTAGAAAAAAATAATTGAAGGAAAAATAAAGGTTCCTTGTTGGAAGGAACCTAACAGCCACACATTAAACCTCCCAGCTGATGCCTATCCCCCCAACTACCCCCATATTCTTGACAAAGAATAATCCCACCATTGTCTGAACATCTATAGTTAGGACTAGCCATATTCCACAGCTGCCCATGTTTTGGGCTAGTCTTATTTGGGAAGTCCTACTTTTAATCTTACATTTTTCTCTTGTCAAATCTCCATGTTATGCTAAGTTAGTCATTTAGTTAATTGTTTCTCCAAGGGTGGAAAGTGCGGAGAACAGGAGGCATGTGTTTCTGATACCATACAATGTCCTTATGAGTGAACATAGCTTTTGCCTTTAAATAAGACACACCTCTTATTCTCACTGATCATTTTCACATGAAGTACACAGCTGTCTTCCGGGCATACTGTGGCTGTGATGGGCATTGACTTCACGCTTCGATACTTCTACAAGGTTCTGATGGACTTATTACCAGTTTGTAACCAAGATGGTGGCAACAAAATAAGGTGAGCCCTTCAGGGACCCCATATCCTATCTAGCTGCAGAATACAAAGAAAAAGATGTCAGGTATCTCCAGTTGAATGCCAAGCACATTGTCATAGTCAGCGTCAGAAATTGAGTCCATTGCCTGGGTGTTCTATTAAGGAGGTTTTTGTTCTTTTATTTTTCTAAGATGCATGCTGTTTATGACTTAGATGGACAGATTTGGCTTCTAACAAGAGTAACTGTGACATAGAATTCTCCAAAAGCTCTTGTTTCTCTATGAGTCAGTAATTAGAGGTTTCCCATATCTTGGGTGCTAGAAAGACCAGAGGGAACTCTTGGGTAGTACTTTTGATGTGAACTTTGTTATTATACCAAAGTCTTTGTGAGATTTTCAGATGCTTAGACTGTTCCTTTGTACATTTCCCCAGAAAGAGGCTCATGGAACCAAAAGTCTTTGCCACCTGAATTTCAAAAGAGCATGTCTGATCAAAGCAAGGGCATTCCCTTGATTTAATACAGGCCACTTTTTTAAATAGCTTTCTTATTTCCAACTCATGGCCCATGCTTCATATCACTGCTAAATTTCACACTGGCCCTTAATGGGGAAATGCAGGATTCACAGCAAACTGTTATGATGAATGGAAAGTAAAATAGAGCAGAATATAATCTTGATTAAAGCAGTTCTAGCTTCACTTATTTAGTGTTTCCATCAAATATGTTTTTGCGTGTCCTCTGAACGTTGTATTTTAGGTATGTTTGTCATTGAAAGAGGAAATTGTATGGTTTATCTAAAATTTGTGCCTGTAAATACCCAAGACTGCTTCTTTCGGAATCTCCCTCCCCAGAAAAAAGAAAAAAATGTCCCACTTTATACATTCTTGCAAAAGATCTTTGAGCCCATCTTACTTAGTCTGGGTGGTCACATTCTGTACGAAGTATGTAGGTGACCTCAGAGTCAGGTGTAACTCTCTCGCCTTAAACCGTATGCCAGGTAATCCAACGTCTTGAGAATTAATGTGTCTGTCACCTGACTGCCAGCCTTCCTTCATTTCGTCCATGAATATTGAGAACCTGATAAATGCAGTTGGTGTCAGGGCTAGTAAGATAGATGCTTTCCAAAAGCATAGAACAGCAGCTTCTGTAATGAGGAATGTCATTGTCTTGGCACAGGTGCTTCATAATGGAGGACAGGGGTTATCTGGTGGCGCATCCAACCCTCATTGACCCCAAAGGACATGCACCCGTGGAACAGCAGCACATCACCCACAAGGTATTTGTCACGAAGCTAGAGTCCAGTTCTCCAACGGGCTGTGGCTCACTAACCACATGGCATCTGTCTTGTGTTCTGCTTGGCCTCGGTAGGAACCCCTGGTAGCAAATGACATCCTGAACCACCCCAACTTTGTAAAGAAGAACCTGTGCAACAGCTTCAGTGACAGAACGGTCCAGAGGTTTTATAAATTCAACACGAGCCTAGTGGTAAGTTGATTCCTCAACGCTCTCTTCTCCCATCCGGCTATGGAATTGCAATGGAGTCACGGTTTGTGTCTGAATGTTAGCTATTACCGGCTGTTTCATTGCCTGGGAATTAGAGTGATAGGACATGACAGACCTTAGTCCAACTCCCCAGTCTGATGGTTGTGGGATATAAAGCCCTGAATGGAGAAGTGAGTGTTTTAAGGTTTCACAGTTGGTATTTTGCTTTGGTTTTGTTTGTTTAAAGACTTACCCAATCTAAGCCCTTTGAAATGTCTGCTGAAGTCTGTTCCCACACTCTTGTATAAATATATGTGGCACCATGTGGTCCTCTCTTCCTGTCTTCTAGAGATTACTCAGTCTCCCTAAATTCTTAAAGCCAAATTAGGTTAGTTCTTGGTCATCCACCCTGTTAGATGAGAGCTCTTATGTAGATCATCCAAAAGTAATTCCTTTTTTTTTTTTAAGCTTAGAATACTCTCTTGTGATTTGAGATGCTACAGATTTACCTGGATATGGTTAGAGATCTTAAGGATATACTTATTAATTTGTAAATAATCCTAGCTGAGAGAGAATGGGTCATGACAGAACCAACATTCAAAAAGTTATTCACAAGAAGTAAATGTATTCACAAATCATTACATGTATTATTAAAAAGATAATCAAAAGATGTATTGAGTTAGTACACCTGAAACTAACACAATATTGTAAATCAACTGTACTCTAATAAAAAATTTTTTAAATAAATAAAATTAGCTTGAAGTCAAAAACAAAAGAGGTTAAATGAAAATCCTGAACTTAGTCGCAGAAAAAGTGATTGCAAAAACAATTGTGTAGGGGACTAGAAGAGTTTTAAGAATGAATATATTAATAGGATAGTGTGTTCAAAGCAAGGGCAGTCATTATGACTCTGTTCAACCCCCATACCCATTCTGATGAGCACTTTCTGTAAAGGAGACATTGACAAACATGAGTGTAATCAGAGAGAGGCTGTCAGGTAAAGTTGTCATATGAAAGTCTGCCTTACTCTGTGTATCTTCTGTCATTTGTACAATGATTTCCTGAGTCTTCAGCAGAGAAGCTAGGATATTCCAGTAGAAATTTTTCAGACATGCAAATTTTAGTGGAATATGAATTAGAATAAATTCTTAATGGCCCAAGTTATTCCAAAATGGAATTGGAACATTCCTGGTTATTGGAGCTAACAGGCTGATAAGCCTATGTTATTGCTTATATTGTAAAGGTGGGCATCTTCCAGGCAGTAAAGAATTCATCTAGACCTCTAAGAAACCATTCAGTGCCATGATTCTCAGGGTTAGGCTTATCCTCACCATGCACACATAAGGGATAACTGGCATGGAAACCAACATGGGCTTAAATAATTGGCCTACTACACATGACACGTGCAGAAAAAATGACCATACTCAACTTTACAATGCTGCTTTAGAATCATTGGCTTTCAAATATTGTAGACATTTCACAAAGCCAGGTATCACATTTTCTTGTTATAGAAGGAAGAAAAGGATGCTTGCTTTAGTTGGATTGAACTATATTCAGCAGTTGGTTGAAGGGTTGTTTTCAGGATGGTAGAGCTGAATCTTTGCATTGTTGTCTGTCACTTCTGACAACTCTGTTGTCTATAGGGGGATTTGACGAACCTTGTGCACGGCAGTCACTGTTCTAAATACAGACTGGCGAGGATCCCGGGAACCAATGCATTTGTCGGCATTGTCAACGAAACGTGTGACTCTCTTGCCTTCTGTGCTTGTAGCATGGTGGACCGGCTCTGTCTCAACTGTCACCGGTAAAAATGGGACGGGTCATATTCTCTGTTAACCATACTACTGAATATTTTAACTGATGCCAACTGCAAAATAAACTTGAAGTGTTCAGGTGTGTCCTAGAGGAAAGGAAAGTCCTGGTTACAAAAGCATTTAGAGCTGTGTTGTTCGTAGCATCCTTGTCCAAAGAACAATGGATTGAGGTCAGTTGTGTATTTAAACCTTCAGTGATAACTTTTACTGTCCCTTTTAACTAGCTCATGGTGTCTTTATTTCATTTCAGTCAGTGCATATACAATATATAGCTTATCAACCCTCTGCATACTTGCTTTTTCCTTTTCAGAATGGAACAAAATGAATGTGAATGTCCTTGTGAGTGCCCTCTAGAGGTCAATGAGTGCACTGGCAACCTCACCAATGCAGAGAACAGGTAAATTTAAAATGTGTGTGTATGTGCATATTTATAATGGGAGTCTTGTTTATAGATTTGTTTCGAGTTGGAAGTATAAGAAGGTGATTCATTCTAATGATGGAACTGTTCAGTGAGCCAGTTTTCAAACTCCATAGTGTCTTAAAGTGAAGTCCACTTTCAGGTTTGAATATAAATGCTAAAAAATTTTTGAGTATATGTGCTACTTACAAAAAATATGAGACTGTTACAAGCATTAACTAAGTGCCTAACATGTGTCAGATACTGTATGCCCAGTAAGTCACTTAGTTTTCTTTCTTTCTTTTTTTTTTTTTTTTTTTTTTACTTTATTTATTTTTGGCTGCGTTGGGTCTTTGTTGCTGCGTGTGGGCTTTTCTCTAGTTGTGGTGAGCGGGGGCTGCTCTGCATTGTGGTGCATGGGCTTCTCATTGCGGTAGCTTCTCTTGTTGCAGAGCACGTTCTCTAGGCACCCGGGCTTCAGGAGTTGTGGCTCAAGGGCTCTAGAGTGCAGGCTCAGTAGTTGTGGCACATGGGCTTAGTTGCTCCACGGCATGTGGGATCTTCCTGGATCAGGGCTCAAACCCACGTCCCCTGCATTGGCAGGCAGATTCTTAACCACTGCGCCACCAGGGAGACCCTGTCACTTCGTTTTCAAATTAACCCTTTGATAAACATGTAGGAACATTTCACACACACAGATGCTCGCACATAATATAGCATTATTTATCTCAGTGACAGATTTTCAGGCCAGATTGGCCCAAGGTTTCATAGAGCTAAGTGGCAAAGCCAGGATTCAAACCCAGATCTGTTTGACACTCTCAGGCGCCAGGGGCATGATGAGTTTGGAATATGGATGGTATTGGTCCTAACCTTCACACTTGCTCCTACGTAGAAACCCAAGCTGTGAAGTACACCAGGAGCCAGTGACGTACACAGCTATTGACCCTGGCCTGCAGGATGCTCTTCACCAGTGTGTCAACAGCAGGTGCAGTCAGAGGATGGAGAGTGGGTAAGCAGGGCCCGGTGCTGATTTCACGTCTACATCATAGCTCCAGGAGCAGAACCTAGTAAAGAATAGGGACCAGCAGCCTCGTCGAGCTTTTCCAGATGGTATTTATCATCCCCATTCTTGATGTTTTAAAAAGATGTACCAGTTTTTCAGATCCAGAACTGATTTTGATAAGCCTTTTATCTACCAGGTTTAATGTTATTTGGTTTCCACTTGTTACAGCTATTTGGCACATGTACCATATCTGAGTAGCCTCGTCTGTGGATGGGAAAGTTATTCTTGAAATAAGAGGAGTAAGAGAGGAAATGGCCTGAAGAAGCAAGGGCAAGGGGGCAGGAACTCATGCGTTCTAGAAACAGAACCCAGCTCTATGTGTGATACATTGAAGCTCATCAGTTCTTTCTTAGAAAGCAGATATGCTTTACAGTAGTGTTGAGAACTAAAAACCACATGCTCCTTGCTCCCTCCCCCTCCTCCCTAGGGTGTTTGGAGCTAAACAGCTGCAAGCTGCCATTTGATTCAACAAAATTAGTGGGTAAAAGGGGCAGCCAGTTTTACTTTCAATATGTATTTTAGCAAAGGAATGGTAGGGCATCAGATAGATTAATTCGGTGTGTTATGCAGTAACCCAAAGCCTATTAAGCTTGAGAAACACTGTGTCAGAATGCACTCAACATGTTAAAAGTTCTAAGAAACCGGCAGCAAAGAAATCTGTTTAACTTATCCACTGTTTCCCCAACTTGTTTGATCAATTTTTCCTTCCTTCCTTTTTCTTTTTTATTTAATGACCATATACCTGGGGGGTGTTAGGCCAAAGTCTAACAAACCTTGGGGCCATGTGGTCTTTTAAGATGCTTTTGAGTGACCCTGCACTAATCCATGATGTGTGGACTTCATGGTTTTATTCACAGAGAGTAGTTCTGTTTCTCTCATCTCCAAGTTGTTGAGGGACATTAGACAGCTTTTCCGTGGCAGGCTATGGCTGTTCTCCTTTTATAAGGAAAGGAAACTCAGGCTCCAGGAGTTATAGCAGTAGTGAGTCATGGAACCCCTGAGAGCTATCTGATGCCCAAGTCCATGTGTTCTCCCCTGCATGACACCGCTTTCTGGAACATTCAGCGTTGTCTTTCTGGCAGGGACTGCTTCGGTGTGCTGGATTGTGAATGGTGCATGGTAGACAGCGATGGCAAGACCCACCTGGACAAATCCTACTGTGCACCCCAGAAAGAATGCTTTGGGGGGATCGTTGGAGCCAAAAGTCCCTACGTTGATGACATGGGAGCAATAGGTATGTTTTTGGGGAACCCAGAATAATTTGATTCTTGAAAACATATTTTCTTGCCTCTATACTAGGACAAAGATCTTAAAATAATTCTCTACCCTACTTCCCTGATTTCTTTGCCAGTAGTTTTTAGTTGCAAAACCAAGGCAAAGAATTACTTTCAAAGCTGGCTAGCTCTACTGTGCAGAGTAAGCAGCCATCTTTCCTGCCAGATTTTGCAAGCCTGGAATTCATTCCCATAAAGCTTGTTCTGAGAAATATCAGGCCTGATTTCTGAGCAACTGAACTGTGGGCTTGTGTGAATGTGAATCCCAGCTGTCAGAAGCACAGGGCTGGTAATGGGCGGAGTGACCCGTGCATATTGCTTTCCTGCTGCTACCTTCCCTCACAACTTTTGAAGGCAGAAATCTGATGGCTACAAATTAGTATTTAGGTCCTTGAGGTCGGCAAAAGCCAGAGCTATCCAGTGCAGTGGGGTGGCTTGTGGGTGGGGGACAGGGACATTGTTGGGAGGATCACCACAAGGATTAGGCCCCAAGACCTCAAAAATACTACCTGCATACCCACCCTGAGACCTTCTCAGTGTCTTTCTGGAATTACCACAAGCTCCTCAAGCTTAGTTGGCAAGTGAAAAGATATTTAAGCCTTTAGTGAATGCCTGTTTTGACATCTCCCCACATTAGCCTGTCTGTGGAAGAAAAGCTTTTCCTATGTGAGGAAGGGTTCTGAGCTCTCGTATGACTACCGGACCAGGTTAGGACACGGTTGAAGTGACCTTGCTCCAAGAAGTCACTTTATATGCCCACCTGCACTTTCCTATCTGAAAAGTGCAAATAGTGTCTTAAAGGGAACCCAATAAGCTTTGAAATTTGATCCTTTTTGGAGGTCCCGTGACTGAGCCACTGAAATAAATGACACCATGTAGAGTAAATATGTGCTAAGAGACCCACGTTGCCCTGCCTCACCTCTGTAGTAAGAGTAGCGCACAGCCCAGGGCTGGGCCCTTAGACTGGGCACTGCATGTTTAAGGGATCCTCAACCACTCACTTATTTCGCAAGTCCTTGCCAATTGTGTGCTCTGCAAGCAAGCAACATTTCATCCGAGAACCAGAAATTAAAGGAAGCCCTGTTCCCGCATCCCGGTGGGTCTTCTTTAAGGGATGCAAAGCTTAAAGCAGCCGTTCTTACATATCTTCACTAAACCCCTTCCCACTGCATTCCTTCCCATCCCAACCTCCGTCCCCATCTCCTGCTACACTTGGGAAATCTTTATGAAGGACATCTGTTTGTTTATTTTAATGAAGGTGATGAGGTTGTCACATTGAACATGATTAAAAGTGCCCCTGTGGGTCCAGTGGCTGGAGGCATCCTGGGCTGCATCATGGTCTTGGTCCTGGCTGTGTATGCATACCGTCATCAGATTCATCGCCGGAGTCATCAGCATATGTCTCCTCTTGCTGCCCAAGGTGAGCTTGAAAGGAATCCCAAAGCTCCCCCAGGAGGCAGCAGGCTCCCAGGGTTGTTCCAAGGCGAGAAGGACAGTAACCAGTTGTAAGCCTTTAAGCGACTGTAAGACCAGTGCTACGTTTCCTGCTACTGTGGAGTAGATTCGGAGGTCCCCAAAGCCTGCTTCCCTCCTTTAGTTCACAGCTCATTCTTTAGGGCCTAAATCCTGCAAGCCCCATTTGATTCCCCAGAAAAATCCCTAGATTATCTCTCTCCTTATACAAGCGTGAGCCCGCCATAGCTTGCCTCTGGAATAAGTCAGGGGAGCTGGGATGCTGAGTGGGAAATTTTGTTCTTCGCTAAGCTCAGATAGGCTGCCTTTGCTGTTCCGAAAAGACGGGCAGACCAAAGATACCTCAGGTCACTACTGGCAAGAACATGAATCTCTTCTATTGCAGCTATTATTATATTGTGTGAATGAACACACATTCAAAGGAATGATCACATCTCTTAAAACAGGATAAGGACTGTCCAACCTGGATAAGGACTTGAAGTCAGATACAAAATGATTAATTGGTAATTATGGCTTCCATGTCAAGAGTTAAATGTGGTATCTGTGCTCGTTTGCAAGGAACAAAACCATTTAACAACCATCCCCATCCTCCCTAAAAACCCCTTGGGATGTGTTACCCTGACCTTTGTGGAGATAAGGCTCACTCATCATTTTTCCTGGACTTGGTCAGGAGCCTGGCAGCAGTCGTGATTAGTTGATGTTGGGATATTTCAATGTGGTCGCAATCCTGTCGGGGGATCATGGGATCGTGTTGTCTGATTTAGTAACTGAGCTGACCACAAAGCTCTTTTCCTCTTGGTAAGGTTTGGTTTGACTGAGGATGACTGCCATCCAGTGTTACCTTAGACCTGGCCTTTTATAGGATTCTGTAGCACCATTTTATCAGCACAGTCAGCCCTGGTTTTAGACCCCTTCCTTCCGTTTCAGGTACTTGAGGAGAGGGTTAAAGACCTGTTAGCCTCAGTCAACATCTTTTCTCCTCTGTCTCCAGAAATCAATCTCAAGTGCCCCTCTGGATTATTCACCTCTTGTTCTCTCTTCTGATTCCTGCTCCCTTCCTCCTTAAAAAAAAAAAAGAAAAAAAAATGAGATGGGGCATCAGTTCATTGATGGAATGCTGTCATCCAGTCATCAAATGAGCACTCTGCAGGGCATTAAAGTGGGTGATTTTGTTTGATTAAATAGTCATGTTTCTCTCTTTTGAATGATGGGTAGAAATGTCAGTGCGTATGTCCAACCTGGAGAATGACAGAGATGAAAGGGATGATGACGGCCATGAAGACAGAGGCATCAGTGAGTATCCAGGCTGCTTCCATGCAGAACGTGGCAGCAGGAGGCTAATCCAGAATAAATGTGCTTTCTCGTATTAAAGTTTAAGATGCTTTGGCATGGTGGGGTTCTTTTTTCCCCCCATTTTCATTAGGAATAAGCATAGGTATTTGCTTTGTTCTAGTACATCTCAGAAGATTTCAGGGTGTTCTTTGTTGCATTAAGTACTTTGGCCTAAAACACCTTACTCTTCCCTTTCTTTCTCCTCCTCATTACTTTCCAGTATAGCATTTTAGAAAGGGAGTCATCAGGTATGCATTTCTTTTAAATCCCTTAACTAATGTATACAACTCAGGGGGAAAAAAAAGAACATTTCTCTATCAAAAGAGAGCTCCATGTGTGTTGAGATACTTTGGCCTTCAACTATACAGAGTATATCTCCTTGATGCATGTCGGAGATATGTCATTAGGGACCTCTTGCTGCCCCAGTCTCCTAAAACCAACTCCCCTAATCCTCAGAATTGTTAAAAAATTACTCATTCTAGCTCTGCAAGGAATAACTCCCCCATCATGTGAAAGAGCCTACTTAGCACAAATGCGCTTGATACAATAAAGATACTGGCCTAAGAGTGACTAACCATCCTTGCCTTCCACAGTCAGCAATACTCGATTTATAGCCGCGGTCATCGAACGGCACGCACACAGTCCAGAAAGGAGGCGTCGCTACTGGGGTCGCTCAGGAACAGAAAGTGATCATGGTAAGGTCTGGCTTCCTGCGCTTGAGGCCCTGAGGATCCTGGTGCACTTATGGGCCAGTGCTCACAAGTTATTTATGCATAAATAACCTTTCTCTCTCTTTCCTGTTCCATGCTCAGGTAAATTATTTTGACATAGTTTTCAAAAAAGATACATTCCAACATGAAACTTTTATAAGAGCCCCAGGAGAGTTTGGCTTATGGCTCAGCGTTCCCAAGCATACATGAGATGACCTCTGGGCACACAGATTGCCTCCTGGGTTTTCTCCATGAATAAGCATTCAGATCATCTCGATGGTACCTGCTTACCTATTCACTGAGAACCAGTGGTACCCCACTTGGTTCTCAGTGAATCGGCTTACTCATAGGTCCTGCTGCCCAGTGATGTTGGTTGGCAAACACCGGCATCGACAAGGGCTCTCTTGGCCACATACTCTCAGGGCCTGGCAAGAATCCATGCTGTCATCTGGTGTCCCCTGCCCTGACCTCCTGCCTGGCCTGGAGCCCCAGGGAATGCTTCACCAAAGAGACAACACTTACCCTGGGCCTTGAAGGATGATTAAAGAAAAGCGAGGGACAAAGGATATTAGAGGCAAAGGAACTGGTGTGTACAAAGTCATGGAGGGGCCTAAAGTGCCTGTAAGATGCTCAGGAAGGGTCGGGACTGAGTTGTGAAGAGACACTGGGTGCTAAGTGAGCTACCAATTATCAAGTCCATGGCTGTACCAACAGCATGGCCACCACTGTACCTTCTCACATTCCCAGTGTGCCCGTATGGCTTATTGTCACAGAGAACAGCAGACGTGTCCTACTGTCTAGGCATCGCTGCCACTGTTGCACAAAAATATAACAGAAGTGTGCATCCTTTCCTGTAATTGTCAGATATTTTTGTTTTTCATATAGTTGTTTAATTTACCAGAAATCTTTCTTTTCTTCCCAGAATCAGGTCTTTTTTTAATGCATAAATAATGCCTTTATGCTTTTTTTATTCTGCTTTCTCCACATCTACCCTGAAAAAAAAAAAAAATGTCTTCAAGCAGTGTGCTTCCACACCTGTGCTAAAAAATGCAGGAGTAGATATTCGTCAAAGCAACCAATGTCGCCTTTTACACGACAGCCAGGTATTCAGACTCCCTTTGGAAAACAGGAGAAGCCAAAGGTCTGATTTTTAAATTGGGGACTCTTAATTTGGGCTCTGAATGACATTGTTCCCACCAACTAAATAGAAACTTCTGGTTTCTATGGAGAGTCAAAGCAGAACTTAAATTTCTCAGTTGCTTTGACTTTCTGCCTTTTTTCCAGAAAAACCTTTGAACCTGCATAAATTCATTCTGCCAGGCAGTTCTGTGTCTCTTCTCCTTTGAATAATAAAACAGGTTTGAGGCTACTAAAGTTCAACAGAAATAATTTCTTATTCAGCAGAAATACTGAGTTCTTTCTCTCTCTCTCTCCCTCTCCGTCTCTCTCTCCCTCTCTCTCTGTCTCCCTGTCCGTCTCTCTCTCCCTCTCTTCCCTCCCTCTCCCTCTCCCCGACTTCCCTTTCCCCTGGTAGAAACTGCTTCAGTACAAAATTGGAATTCTGAGTGATGTTTCTAATGTTCCATTAGCCCTCCCATCATCTTAGTAAAAATGGCATATGAAGCAACAGCTGAGATAAAAGGAATAGTGCAGTGGCAGCATCCAAAAACCAAGGAATCTAGCTAAGGGCTTGCTTTCTTTCATTTTTCACAATAATTGGATCCCTGTTATCCCCAAAGTTTCTCATGCAGACAGAATGCAACGCCAGAAGAAGTGGAAGACATTGACATTCCACGTAATTCCAAATGTACCACAAAGTCAACAGCATTTAACCGAGTGTTGTCATATCCCTGAACCTGTATGGTGGGTCACTAAAAGTGGTGGCATCAAGCTAATGTCCCTGTGGTACCTAGAGGATAAGCCATAGGTACACATTAAACACGGAAATCTGATCTAGTTCTTTTGTGGCACATGACTTGCTCAAGCGTGTGCTCTCTTATTTGTTGAAGGTATCAGGCGGGCATCTGCTGTTTGCTTGGCAGAGAGGAAGGAGTTGGGGAAGGGGGCAGGATGGGCCTTATTTCTGCCAGGCAGCGTGGTATAGAAGAGCTGATAAGATAGGTCAAGCAGAATTCACTTGGAATTCCACCTCTGCCCTTCTTTCCAGGTAGTGAGACCTTAGTGAAGCTACGTGGACCTCAGTTTCCTAATAATTAAAACAGGATTAGAAATTCCTCCCTGGTAAGGTTGTCGTGAGGATGAAGTGAGATAACACATGGCAGGCATGAGCTCAGAGCTGACCTCACCTCCATACCCCCTCTGCCCTCAAGGAATTGATAATCCAGCAGGAAACTGTAAATGCATGCATGTATTCACAAGACTGATAAAAGGCTGAATATGACAGCTTCCTTAAAGAAGTGGAACAAAGTAGAAGATGGGGAGAGAGTTCACTTTTATCTGCAAGTAAATCATGTAAGACCCTGGTGGGGAGAAGGGACACGCACAAAAGGAAACCTCAAAAGAATAAAATATATAAATATATAAGTATGGAACAGACCAGACTTTCATGGTATGGTTCAGAGTGGTGATATCCCCAGAATTAAAACTAAATGTTACCAAGCTAAACTTGGAGCCTTGAGGCTGCATTTTTAACTAGAAATATTTCATGTGGCCAACAGAGTTTTGTATTTTAAAAGTACCTAATTTGGGGGGCTTCCCTGGTGGCGCAGTGGTTGAGAGTCCGCCTGCCGATGCAGGG
>NC_041217.1:129111413-129115760 GCF_002837175.3 Physeter macrocephalus | reverse complement strand
GTGCCCCGGTCCGGGAAGATCCCACATGCCGTCGAGCAGCTGGTCCCGTGAGCCATGGCCGCTGAGCCTGCACGTCCGGAGCCTGTGCTCCACAACGGGAGAGGCCACAACAGTGAGAGGCCCGCGTAACGCAAAAATAAAATAAAATAAAAGTACCTAATTTTTAATTTTTGTATCTTAAAAGAAAACTACTCAAAATAAGAATGGTTTCTGAAAAGTAGAATCATTTTTATCAACATTCTAACACCATGTAAAATGATTGTTTTCCAGCACTTGACTCTTAACAGTTACACTCTGCTTTGCCCATTATTTCTCTGGAAAATATCATATTCTAACTAATCAATTGGCTTATTTTTAAGTTAAAAATCACCAGTATGTATTTGTTCCTTGTGAATCTGTGTTTTAGTTACCATCTCATTAGAAACATTACAAATGTACATCAAGCAACATTTTTTTCTTTGTAAAAGGGAATTTTTCCCCTAGTGAAGTAAATTCCAAAAGACTTAAAATGCAAATACTGAACCTTGAAAATCTGGTCCAAAACTACATAGTGGAAAAAAAAAAAAAAAAAAAGCTACATAGTGCACCACGAAACCATTTTTAGAAGTGCAGAGATATTCTCCTGCAGTTACTCGCTGTGACCACAAAGGGGTGATGACCACAAAGTGGCTATGACCACAAAGGGGTGAGTGAGTCCCTAGAGCGACCCAACAGCCCTTGCCATCAAGAGGGTTTTCTTAAGAACCGTCAGATAAATACATTAGCAGAATGCCAAAGAGCAAAAGCCTAATTTGACTCTTCTATTCCTTATGGATGCCAGGCCTCCTTCCTGAAGCCTGTTTCGCCTTGAAATTGGCTTTGCAGGAATTTCTCTGCATGCACCTTTGGATAGTAAAGAAGTCTTTCTTTGAAGGTATTTGTAAATGTCCTCTGTGTCTTAAATGGTGCCGCTTCCTGCATGAGTCAGAGACAGTGTCTGTCTTATGCATCACTGTTCCCAGCACTCCACAAAATTGCCTGGCGCTGAGTAAAGGCTCAGTTAATTTGCTAAGTGAGAGCATGTGTTTGGCTTTCTCCTGCTTCTCTGAAACATGCTACTCCCTCCCTCCAGATTTCCATGAATTACTGAGATAAGAGGAAGCCTGAGTAAGTTACAGCGGGGTTGAGCAATAGTGTCCCACTGAGGAAATAAAACAGAATTGCCCCAGAGGGGTTCCCTTCGGAGGGGTCCCTGCTGGGATTCTCATCAGAAAGCACCAGGAGAAACGGGGCTGCCCCCGAGTTGCCTTGGGAATGGCTGCAAGGTCACCACCCACCTGGGCCTGTGACCAGCCAAGTTCAGAGCACCCCTGGACTCTTAAGTCAGAACTCCAGGCGGGGCCCAGTGAATCCTAGAATGTCTTCATTATTAGATGAGACTGGTAAAATGTCACACCAGACAGAACCACAGATTGCTGAAAAAATTATGTGATTTCTCTTTTTTAAGTGCATGCTTTGTGTAAGGCATAAGTCCTCGTACCTTAAGAAAGAGTTTGCTAATGGGCAAGACAGCCCTATATTTTTTTGTAATATGGTAAAATCTAAGATAGGGATGTGCACAGAATACCATCTAAACTCACAGAAGAGACACCAGAACCCCTGTAGGTTGGTATGACTGGGTGGGGTAGATGTCGGGTGGGAAGGTTTCCCAGAAAAGACCTTCAAACATAACGTGAAGCACAAGAGCAAGATAAGGGAAGGTGGGAGGGTGAGGCAGGCAGAAGAACCACTATGAATTTTACACCATGAATGTGAAAATCAGTTGTCAGTTCCGACGGGTGCTTGTAAATGAGCAGAGTCAGGAAGGCATCCAGGAGGCAAGATGAAGACAGCCTAGCACTAAAGGTTGGCTAAAAATAATCAACACAGACACTGAGATTTTGCTAAAATGTGTTTTCTAGTACTTGAGTCTCTTATGTGTAGAACATTTGTAACTGAGGTTTTAAAGCCTACATTACATTCTAGACTTAGCACTACTGAAGCTGAGAATCTTGTTCTGGCTCCTGATCTCTGAATCTTGGGTAAAGGCATCACCGTTCCTCCAGCATCTGAACCTAGAAACCTCAAGGATATTAACCCTCTTGGCATCTTCACCAGGAAGTCCATTTGGTCACCAGAGCCAGCCCTTCCCTGAACTTGAACAGCTGCTTGCTCCACTTAAACACGGCTAATGTCCCACTTCACGGCCTTGCCATCGGTCTTCTCGGGCCAATGCTCAGTCCCCTGTCCTCTGAGCCTCAGATCCCTCCTTCCTTGTGGCCAGCCTCCTCATTGCCACAAGGGATCATCTTAAAGCACACGTCATGTTATTGCCATCTACCTTCCCCGTGCCCTTTGACCAGCCTTCCTGGTCTGGTCTCAGCCTGCCTATCCAGCCTCATCTCTTGCTCTTTTCTCCTACACGTGAAGCTTTTCCCCATTCCTCAAATCCATGGAGCCTTTCAGTCTTCTGGTCTTTGAATATGCTCATCTCCCTGCCTGAAGTACCTTCCACCCCATTCTTTACCTAGTGAACCCCTCTCTCCCGTGAGGGCCACCTTAAGTGTCACTTCCTCAAGGATCCTAAGCCAAGTTCATCAGCTTTGGTATTCCTTTGTAATGCCTCTGGTTTCGCACCTGTGTTTCCCCTTCTTGACTGTGGGCTTCTCAGAACCTGGGGCCTCACCTTACCCCTTTTTCTGTTGAGCCCCTAGCCTGGCATCTGGCACCAAGAGGGCACTCAGTAATGATAGACACACAACAACGAACTCTCCTTCTTCCGTCCTGATTTATGACCAACGTGTCTGTTTTTCTGGCGGGGTATCTCTACATATGTTACTCACAGACTCTCAAAATCAAGATGTGCAAAAACAAAATTCGTTTCCTTCCCTGAGACTCAGGATCTCGGAGTCACCCTCTCTTATCATCCTGACTGTAAGTTGCAGTCCTCTTTAACCACCCCTCATCCCCCAGCCCCCCACATCAAATTGCTGATGAACTACTACTGTTTCCACCCCAGAGCTGTCTGTCCAATCCCATAGTTTTAATTCAGCAACTCTCAGCTGGGCTGTTGCAATAACCTCCTAACTGCTGCCCTCTCTCTCCTTTTTATTCAGCCTCCAAACTGCCACCAGAACTCTCTCTTTTTATATATATATATATATATATAAATTTATTTATTTATTTTTGGCTCTGTTGGGTCTTCATTGCACGCGAGCTTTCTCTACTTGCAGCGAGCGGGGGCTACTGTTTGTTGCGGTGCGCGGGCTTCTCATTGTGGTGGCTTCTCTTCTTGCGGAGCATGGGCTCTGGGCACGTGGGCTTCAGTAGTTGCGGCACGCAGGCTTCAGTATTTGTGGCTCGCTGGCTCTAGAGCGCAGGCTCAGTAGTTGTGGTGCACGGGCTCAGTTGCTCCATGACATGTGGGATCTTCCCGGACCAGGGATCGAGCCCACGTTCCCTGCATTGGCAGGCGGATTCTTAACCACTGCGCCACGAGGGAAGTCCCAGAACTCTCGCTCTTTTTTTTTTTAATACAGCAGGTTCTTATTAGTCATGAATTTTATACACATCAGTGTATACATGTCAATCCCAATCGCCCAATTCATCCCACAACCGTCCCCACGCCCTGGCCACTTTCCCCCCTTGGTGTCCATACGTTTGCTCTCTACATCTGTGTCTCAACTTCTGCCCTGCAAACTGGCTCATCTGTACCATTTTTCTAGGTTCCACATACATGCATTAATATACGATATCTGTTTTACTCTTTCTGACTTACTTCACTCTGTATGACAGTCTCTAGATCCACCCTTGTCTCAACAAACAACTCAGTTTCGTTCCTTTTTATGGCTGAGTAATATTCCATTGTATATATGTACCACAACTTCTTTATCTATTCGTCTCTCGATGGACATTTAGGTTGCTTCCATGACCTGGCTATTGCAAATAGTGCTGCAGTGAACATTGGGGTGCATGTGTCTTTTTGAATTACAGTTTTCTCTGGATATATGCCCAGTAGTGGGATTGCTGGATCATATGGTAATTCTATTTTTAGTTTTGTAAGGAACCTCCATACTGTTCCCCATAGTGGCTGTATCAATTTACATTCCCACCAACAGTGCAAGAGGGTTCCCTTTTCTCCACACCCTCTCCAGCATTTGCTGTTTGTAGATTTTCTGATGATGCCCATTCTAACTGGTGTGAGGTGATACCTCATTGTAGTTTTGATTTTCATTTGTCTAATAATTAGTGATATTGAGCAGCTTTTCATGTGCTTCTTGGCCATCTGTATGTCTTCTTTGGAGAAATGTCTATTTAGGTCTTCTGCCC
>NC_041217.1:129110454-129110917 GCF_002837175.3 Physeter macrocephalus | reverse complement strand
TCTCCAGCTCCGTTTTTTTCCCTCAAGACTGCTTTGGCTATTTGGGGTCTTTTGTGTCTCCATACAAATTTTAAGGTTATTTGTTCTAGTTCCTTAAAAGTGCTATTGGTAATTTGATAGGGATTGCATTGAATCTGTAGATTGCTTTGGGTAGTATAGTCATTTTCACAATATTGATTCTTCCAATCCAAGAACATGGTATATCTCTCCATCTGTTGGTATCATCTTTAATTTCTTTCATCAGTGTCTTATAGTTTTCTGCATACAGATTTTTGTCTCCCTAGGTAGGTTTATTCCTAGGTATTTTATTCTTTTTGTTGCAGTGGTAAATGGGAGTCTTTCCTTAATTTCTCTTTCAGATTTTTCATCATTAGTGTATAGGAATGCAAGAGATTTCTGTGCATTAATTTGTATCCTTTGGTAGGTTTATTCCTAGGTATTTTATCCTTTTTGTTGCAATGGT
>NC_041217.1:129108881-129109883 GCF_002837175.3 Physeter macrocephalus | reverse complement strand
TTCATTTCTAATTTTATTGGTTTGAGTCCTCTCCCTCTTTTTCTTGATGAGTTTGGCTAATGGTTTATCAATTTTGTTTCTCTTCTCAAAGAACCAGCTCTTAGTTTTATTGATCTTTGCTATTGTTTTCTTTGTTTCTATTTCATTTATTTCTGCTCTGATCTTTATGATTTCTTTCCTTCTGCTGTCTTTGGGTTTTGTTTGTTCTTCTTTCTCTAGTTCCTTTAGGTGTAAGTTTAGGTTGTTTACGTGAGATTTTTCTTGTTTCTAGAGGTAGGCTTGTGTAGCTATAAACTTCCCTCTTAGAAATGCTTTTGCTGCATCCCATAGGTTTTGGATTGTCGTGTTTTCATTGTCATTTGTCTGTAGGTATTTTTTAATTTTCTCTTTGATTTCTTCAGTGATCTCTTGGTTATTTAGTAATGTATTGTTTAGCCTCATGTGTTTGTGTTTTTTACGTTTTTTTCCCTGTAATTCATTTCTAATCTCATAGCGTTGTGGTCAGAAAAGATGCTTGATATGATTTCAATTTCCTTAAATTTACTGAGGCTTGATTTGTGGCCCACAATGTGATCTATCCTGGAGAGTGTTCCGTGCGCACCTGAGAAGAAAGTGTAATCTGCTGGTTTTGGATGGAATGTCCTATAAATATCAATTAAATCTATCTGGTCTATTGTGTCATTTAAAGCTTCTGTTTCCTTATTTATTTTCAGTTTGGATGATCTGTCCATTGGTGTAAGTGAGGTGTTAAAGTCCTCCACTATTATTGTGTTACTGTCGATTTCCTCTTTTATAGCTGTTAGCAGTTGCCTTATGTATTGAGGTGCTCCTATGTTGGGTGCATATATATTTATAATTGTTATATCTTCTTCTTGGATTGATCCCTTGATCATTATGTAGTGTCCTTCCTTGTCTCTTGTAACATTCTTTATTTTAAAGTCTGTTTTATCTGATATGAGTATAGCTACTCCAGCTTTCTTTTGATTTCCTTTTGCATGGAAT
>NC_041217.1:129044380-129107791 GCF_002837175.3 Physeter macrocephalus | reverse complement strand
GGGTTTTATCTTGTTCCTTCATCTGGTACATAGCCCTCTGCCTTTTCATCTTGTCTATCTTTCTGTGAATGTGGTTTTTGTTCCACAGGCTGCAGGATTGTAGTTCTTCTTGCTTCTGCTGTCTGTCCTCTGGTGGATGAGGCTATCTAAGAGGCTTGTGTACGTTTCCTGATGGGAGGGACTCCAGAACTCTCTTTTTAAAATACAGAAATGATCATGCTATTTTTCTGGTCTGCTCAAAACCTTGTAAGTTAAAGTCTCTCCTCCATCTACCTGCTAGCACTCATCCTAGCCACGTGGTATAGGAATAGCCTTGTGTTTCTACACCTCTTGGCCATACTCGTCTGTTCATTTACTCCTAGCCACTTCACCAAACTCCTACTCATCCATTTAAGCCCAACTAAAGTATGAGTTCTCCTGTGATGCTTTCCCAGTCCTCCAGCCAGAATTAGTTAAGCCCTCTGCTGGATTTCAATTAAACCTCCATTATAGCACTTACCATTATCCGTACTAGAATAAGCCTAATTTTGTAAATAATGTGTCTCTTACTCAGTGGTGAAATCCTTAAGGAAAAGGGACATCTCTTATTCGTGTTTCATAGTCTCTCCTTTCAGCCTCCTGATGGTCTTCAATAAATGAATAATTGAACTGAGCTATGCTTGTACTTGTTTTATTTCTCAAGCACTAGCGTATCAGCTCCTTGTGCAGGGATCAGGTTTTCGTCTCTGCGTCTCCTGCAGTGTTCAACACAGTGTCTTATACATAGTAGGTGCCTGATAAATATTTGTTGAGTGGGACTGAAAGAATTATGTTGTTTGAACAACATTTCATTCAGGACTGAGAATTGCCTTTCTCATTTTTGCACGAAGCATAACATTTTCAACCACAAACTATTCCTGCTTGGTTAGTATGCAAGCACGTCAGTTTTGCAGCCACGGATGTGACTAGAGCTACCCACGGGTGAGTGCTGATTGATGCTAACTGTAGATGCAGCGGAAATATTAATGAGCTGTCACTTCTCAAAATTCTTAAAGGGGATTTTTTTTTTGCAATATTTAAAAACATGCCAAGGTTCTTGGAATGAAATCCTTTGATCAGCAAGGGCATTTTCTTTTGAAACATGTATTACTTAGAATACCAAAAGAAATTAATCTTTAAATACAGTGAACCAGCTTACACAGAGAATAGCTGATTCTTTTGCTAGTTGCTATGAATGTATGCAGAGTTCGTGTTTTGTTAGGGACTGGAACTCAGCCAAGTTCATTAACCTCTCTGATCATCATTTCCCTCACCTATAAAATGGACGTTAAAATACGTGCCTTGTTGGTGTGTAGGAATTACATGACACCAGGGCTGCCATGGTGGCAGCTGTTTTTGTTCTTACTGTGGCCTCACATTCAGGCATTTTGAGGCTCAGCTTCCCCCACCAGCCCCCAACTGATCTGAGTCCTGTTAGGATCTTTGTCTTGAAGCTGTTTGTTTTTTTCCCTCAAAAATAAAAAATAACCTTAATCTTATCTCAGGGAAAAGTGTAGGAGGATATTTCCCCAAATGTCAGTTGTGGGGTCTATGGATCAGAAGGGATTGGGGTGATTTTTGGTTTGGTTTTGTTGGTTTGGGCATTTGGGGAAAGGGTTCTTGTTCATATTGTCTGAAATGATTATGTATTTATTGTGTAATTGCTTTAAGGCAAGAGCTAACAAAAGATCTCTTTAAAAATAAGTCACTTCGAGGTCTGCTGACAGTCTGCAAACATTGACACTTATGTAACACAAAGGTAGGAGCGCCTCCCAGTGCCCCAGAAATCTGCAGTGACGTCTCCTCCCTGCATCTGGAAGCTCTCAGCTGCCTGTTTGTTATGTTCATCTTCTAGGTTACAGCACCATGAGCCCACAGGAAGACAGTGAAAACCCTCCGTGCACCAACGACCCCTTGTCGGCCGGGGTGGACGTGGGAAACCACGATGAAGACTTGGAGTTGGACACCCCACCTCAGACTGCTGCCCTCCTAAGTCACAAGTTCCACCACTACCGCCTACACCACCCCACACTGCATCACAGCCACCACCTGCAGGCGGCCGTGACCGTACACACTGTCGACGCGGAATGCTAACCTCCTCACCTCCATCAGAAGATGAGATCTGGGAGATATGCAATGTTCTGGAGGGAGAAAGAGCCAGCATCAAATCCACTTGTGTCTGTGCTTTGTCCAGAGTCGTTTAACTCGTTTACCTGCCTGTTCACATATTTCAAAACAAGAGAAACAGCGACAAAATCACATTTGTGAAGATGCGAGGCTGGTTGTGAAATGGAGGGGAAATAAGTCTGATCAGTGAAACTGCCATAATACCAACGGAATGAACAGAAGCAAACCTCTAAACAGAGATGGAACCTACAAATGAAACATTGGGAGCCTTGGTTAAGCTGAGCCAGGGGAATGTTCCGAGGAGCCCGAAACATTCGGCTCTCCTTAACTGGAAGAGAGAAAAGTATGCTCCAGTGGAGACTGGGAACATGGCACATGCAGAGAGAAATGTGTGCTTTGAAGATTTCGCCTGGTTTCTTAGCGGTACCTAGATACCACAGTTGCTGTATGGAACTCATGTTAAGCTCTAAATGATGCATCTCAAAATTTCTAAGTAAAGGATTATTTTTCTACTATTTATTGAACTTTCAAACATTCTCAAACTTTGGGGGAAAGAAAAGGAAACACATGACAAATTTTCACCAATTATCCCTAGCTGTTTTGTGTGTAATGAAGTGGTTCTTTGATTAAGGAGTTCTAGATCTTATTTAACTGATACCATCCCACTGCCTCACTCCACAAAAATGGGGAAATGAAGAAATCTTTCTCTCTGACTTGTTTACATACATTTTCTTTAGAACATCATTTCATGGAAATAGATCTTGATTTGCAATGCAGTATTCTTTTCTGTGTTTGACAGAGGTGGTGACAGAGGTGTGGGGGTGGGGGTGCAGAGGAATCCAGGAAGCTTTTAAAGAAATATTATGTTTCTTTTTAACTAATTTCCATTTCCCATACAGTGCTTTCCTTAGGTTTCTACGAAACCTAATATTACACCCCCAGCCTTTCAGCTACAGGAGGGTTGGATTTATTCTCCTTGTTTTAGAGACTATAAATTTTTTAATGTCCCATTTTGATTCTGAGAATATTGAACGCATAAAGGAAGAAGTTTTTCAAATTCAAAATTTTGATTCTTAAATAAAGATTTCTTTTGAGATCATAGTTAAAAACTGCTGCCAGTCATCCAAGAAGATACCCACCAAACTGCTTTGTGATGTATACAGAGGGTAATCAAATCTGGCTAATATAACATGGGGCATTGTAATTTTAAAGTAGTGTTCTAATTACAGTGATGTATTTTAGATTCACATTTTGTGATCCAAATATGTTATAAAGACATTCTTGCACCGTGTGTGTGGTAAATCTCCGTTTATATGTAGTTGGAAAAAATTCACTGAATAATGTTTTAATGATAGGGTATTACGATATAATGTAAAAAAAAAATAAAAGTGGTTCTTCAGCAGTACAGAAAGTAAACTATATGTGTGCTATCAGGAAACCTCTTCATACTGTGTATAAAATTGCAGTCTAGTGAAATAAACTGTATGAACGGACAGTCTTAGTGGCTATAGTGATTTGTTAATGGACCACTTCTTGTGCCTCAAGGCAAATTACATTCACTTTGTAACCTAGCAGATCAGTTGCCAAACTGAAAGTAGGCCTCCTTTCAGTGCCACAGTCAACTTCAGGGGCTTCTTGACCATCTTGACTATGCAAAGAAATTTAAGACTCTAATGGGATGAAATTAAAAGCAAATAAAATGTGTGGATCATAGCTCCCCCTTTCTGAGCATCTAAATTCGTGTCATTAATAATAAATAAATGGCTGTTCTCTAACTGCGGGAGGGAATGAATGACTTTCCTGTCTTCCCAGAATATTAAACCTCTCCATGGAACACTGGGGTCATTTCTCAAGTTGAGAGCCTTTGTGTTATGACACTAGCCTCTTGATGGAGGGGAACCTGGTTGTTTTCAAGAAAAGAATCACAAAACTTAGAGCTTAAAAAATAAAATACAGACAGCCTACTCAAAGACAATGAGAGAAATGTATTTTGTGTCTTTTGTGATAAGAATCTCTCCCCATCCTGAACTTTCAGGGAAAGTGATTGAATACTTATACGTGAATAAGAACATAACCAAGTTTTGCAGTTCCTGGAGGATATGACATACAGGTTTGTGCAGTTTGGGTTGAAGTTTTGATCTGCTAAGTTACCTTTTGTCTTTTTCCCCAAGCATTGCATATAATGTTGTTTAAACATTTCTTGTTTGTGTTCTTGTTGTTATTTAAAAGGAAAAATATGGTTTTGGAAACTATTCATCATGGCAATCAGTATTGACTCCTTTTGCCCCGCAGATTACATTGCTTGTTTAAGTAATTTTTATTGCTGTATAGTTGATTTACAATTTTGTGTGAGTTTCTGCTGTACAGCAAAGTCAATCAGTTATAATATACATATGTACATCCCCCTTGGTAGCCATAAGTTTGTTTTCTACATCTGTGACTCTACTTCTGTTTTGTAAATAGGTTCATTTGTACCATTTTTTTTAGATTCCACATATAAGCGATATGATATTTGTCTTTCTCTGTCTGACTTCACTCAGTATGACAATCTCTAGGTCCATCCCTGTCGCTGCAAATAGCATTATTTCTTTGTTTTTTATGGCTGGGTAATATTCCATTGTGTATATGTACCTCATCTTCTTTATTCATTCTTCCATCAATGGACATTTAGGTCACTTCCATGTCTTGGCTATTGTAAATAGTGCTGCAATGAACATTGGGGTGCATGTATCCTTTCAAACCAAGTTTTCCTCCGGATATATGCCCAGGAGTGGGATTGCTGGATCATATGGTAGCTCTACTTTTAGTTTTTTCAGGGATCTCCATACTGTTCTCCATAGTGACTATACCAATATACATTCCCACTAGCAATGCAAGAGGATTCCCTTTTCTCCACACCCTCTCCAGCATTTATTGTAGGTTTTTTGATGATGGCCATTCTGACCAGTGTGAGGTGATACCTCATTGTAGTTTTTTGTTGTTGTTGTTTTTAGGTAAATTAAAGCTATTGTGTTTTTATTTTTAACATTTTTTTAATCTTTATTTTTTTTAGCATCTTAATTGCTTTACAATAGTGTGTTAGTTTCTGCTTTATACAAAGTGAATCAGACAGCTTGCGTCTCCCTCCCACCCTCCCTATCCCACCTTTCTAGGTGTCCTCAAGTCCATTCTCTACATCTGCGTCTTTATTCCTGTCCTGCCCCTAGGTTCATGAGAACCTTTTTTTTTTTTAGATTCCGTATATATTTGTTAGCATATGGTATTTGTTTTTCTCTTTCTGACTTATTTCACTGTATGACAGACTCTAGGTCCATCTACCTCACTACAAATAACTCAATTTCGTTTCTTTTTATGGCTGAGTAATATTCCATCGTGTATATGTACCACATCTTCTTTATCCATTTGTCTGTCGATGGACACTTAGGTTGCTTCCAGGTCCTGGTTATTGTAAATAGAACTGCAATGAACATTATGGTACATGACTTTTTTTTTTTTTTTTTTTTTTTTGCGGTACGCGGGCCTCTCCCTGCTGCAGCCTCCCCCGCCACGGAGCACAGGCTCCACACGCACAGGCCCAGCAGCCACGGCCCACAGGCCCAGCCGCTCCGTGGCACGCGGGACCCTCCCAGACCGGGGCATGAACCCGCGCCCCGTGCATCAGCAGGCAGACCACCAACCACCGTGCCACCAGGGAAGCCCTTTCATGACTCTTTTTGAATTATGGTTTTCTCTGGGTATATGCCCAGTAGAGGGATTGCTGGGTGGTTTGGTAGTTCTATTTTTAGTTTTTTAAGGAACCTGCATACTGTTCTCCGTAGTGGCTGTATCAATTTGCATTCCCACCAACAGTGCAGCAGGGTTCCCTTTTCTCCACACCCTCTCCAGCATTTATTGTTTGTAGATTTTTTGATGATGGCCATTCTGACCAGTGTGAGGTGATACCTCATTGTAGTTTTGATTTGTATTTCTCTAATAGTTAGTGATGTTGAGCATCTTTTCATGTGCCTCTTGGCCATCTGTATGTCTTTTTTTTTAAGATTTTTATTTATTTATTTTATCCACTCCATGCAGCATGAGGGATCTTAGTTCCCCAACCAGGGATCAAAGCTGTGCCCCCTGAAGTGGAAGCACGGAATCTTAACCACTGGACCACCAGGGAAGTCCCTATCTGTATGTCTTCTTTGGAGAAATGTCTATTTAGATCTCCCCATTTTTTGATTGGGTTGTTTATTTTTTTGATATTGAGCTGTATGAGCCATTTGTGTATTTTGAAGACCAATTCCTTGTTGGTCGCTTCGTTTGCAAATATTTTCTTCCATTCTATGTGTTGTTACATTGCTTGTTAAACAAGTCTCTTCTGACATCCTGGAGGGGGATCCAATCAATGCCTTTCACTCACTAAGGCCTCTTACCACCTGTAGCCAACCTTGCTTATCAGTGCGGACAAATACCAAGAGCTAAGGGTGTTTCAGGTCACTTTATACAGCTAGACAAGGAAATTTCCTATTCGTGGCCCCAACCAAACAAGGTTCAGACTCACACTAGTTCTTGTGGCAGACATTCATCTGCTTTTTGGATACATTTATTTTAGAAATTTTGGAAAATATGTGGTAATTTTTCTTCCTCTACTTCTTGATTGAATTTGAATGTTCAACTAAACTTCATTAATATTTTTATTTGAAAGACTTTGTCCAGTTTACTCAGACAGGCTTATTTTGCCTGTTAGAGTGACTGGTATGTGGAAAGAAGTCCTGGAAGGTCACTTAAGCTCATTTCTCTGTGGCAATGGCCTGCTGTAGTGATTACATTTTTTAGAATGTATATCTGCTAGAATAATCAAACACAGCATCCTAGAGGCATCTGTGTTCTCTGTGAACAGAGGAGTGGTAATTTTCCTGGCTGAAATCCAATGCCATATTCAGATTTTTTTTGAATTTTTCAGTAAAATGTTGGAAGACATATTTCTGTGACTGTTACTTATAACTGTATAAGATGCTTTGTTTAATAGCCAAGGTGGGAGTATATCAAAATATGTAGATATAAAGACATCTGAGATTTTCCTGGTTTTCCTCCAACCTCCCTCTTCAGTCCTAAACTGCTCATTAAGCCTCTTCATCCATTAATTCAGTGTTTCTTAACTTTTTAAGAATTCATTATTGTCCCCCTCCTAAAAAGAAAATTTTGATTTAATTAAAATTCACCCTAACAAGAGAAATTAAACACTAGAGGGTAAGATTTGTCTTGGCTTTGGAGAGCTACAAACTATTGTAATACCTGATTTCTTTTCCTCCCCCGAGAATCAGTTTTCACCACTTCGTGGGCAGTATCTACCCCATTTGAGAATGTGTGCCTTAAAGTTCTGTCTCAGCCCCCTTTTCAGTACTTCTTGGGAAGGTAGAGCATTGAAGTGAAAGCAAGGGGGCCTGGGACTCTGATCCCAAGCTCAGAACTGTCTTGGACTTCCTCATCTCCCTCTCATTTCACATCTGGTCAATCGCCAAGTCCAAAGTCTTTGAGCAAACAATATCACTCACCTTCATCCATCCCTTTCCTTTTTCTGTGACTGATTTGTAAGCTATCTATATATCTCCACTGAATCGGTAGCCTCTGAACTGGCTCCTAGACTCTCTTCTCCAATTTTTCATTCATTCAACAAGTGTTCCCTGGGCTCCTACCACACATCCGGCACTGCCCTAGGAGCGAGTATACAGGAAGGAATTAAACAGCCATCCCTTCTCACGCTGCATGTGGAGATCTCAGTGGACAATGGGGCTGGCTCCGGTGTTTATCCCTCTCTTCCTCCATTGTGAAGCAGTGAATGTGACTCCAAGAGCTGACCTAAATCATAGCGTTGGATTTCCTGTTAATTCCACTGCAATCATAATAAACTCATCCTACGTATTTAGTCATAAGCTTAGACTTAAGGCAACCAACATAAGGCATTCCTCCAGCACAAGGGAAGATGTGATCTAATCTGAATCCCACCCTCCCTCTGGATCCTTCTTTGTGTAAGACCATTTGAGTTGACTTTAATACCTGCACCTGAAAGTATCCAATATCGGCATTAAACAAGCAAATACAAAAATATAAGTATAATTTCAAATATGGCTATTTGCTGTAAAGGCAAAGGAAGGAGGGTGGACAAAGTAACCCATGGGGGAGGGTGTGGGCAGGGAGAAAATCTGCTTTAGATTAGATGCTCAAGGAGAGCCTTTAAGAGAGTGATGTTGAAGCTGCTACTGAAGAATGGGAAAGAGCCAGACAGCAGGGCAGGGGGACAGTGGTAGGCTGACATTTCCAGCTGAGGGACTAGAACATGCAGTGGGCTTAAGATAAGAAAGAGGATCGCATCTAGAGCATTGGCTAGCAAAGGGAAAGTGGAATGTGATGAGAATGAAGAAGTAGGAAAACAGGGTCCTGCAGGCCATGGAAGAAAAATAGTGAGATAAGTGGGAAGCCAGTAGGATCTTTTAAGGAGAGGGTGAGGCTATCTAGTCTATATTTAAGAAAGACCATTTTGAGTTGAAAATTATTGTGGGGTAGGTAGCAAAAATGAAAATATGGACAGAAAATCATTGCAGAAGTGTAGATGAGAAATGTAGGATGATAGCAGTAAAGATGGAGGAAAACAAAGTGGTGGAAAATACGTTTTGGAAGCAGAAATGGGGGGGTGCTTGCTTGGTTATGGAGAGTAATGAGACAGGGGTTCCTGATTTGGACAATTACACCAATGGTGGCATCACTTTCTGTACTAAGAGCAGGAACAGTTTCAGAAGGAGTAAGGAATGTTCTATATGCTGGGTGTGAGATAGCTAGAGATGTCAAGTTCATCCTGCATACTCCCACCCAGTAATTACTGATGACTGACTCACATGGAGCATTTGTGACAGTCACTGTGGTAAGGTGTTCTCATGTGCTAACTCATTTCATATAATTTAGCTCTGATCAGTCAACACCATATAAGAGCTTTCAGGCTTACCTCTCTACCTAATCCTCTTAGTGGCATGCTCCACAGTTTATATCCTGCTTAAGTTCAGAACTTTATCCTACTTACCCCATGTGTACCTCTGCTGTGTTCCAGCCAATTGGTCTACTGGCCAAACACCTGACTTCTTGATGTAATGTATGTCTTTGTTCATGCTTTGTGTGTGTGTATGTGGTTTTTATTTTATTTTTTTCAGCTTCACTGAGGTATAATTGATATATAAAATTGTAAGATATTCAAAGGGAACATCATGGTGATTTGATACATGTATTCATTGTGAAAGGATTTCCCCTTAGCTAACATCCATCATCTCACATATGTCTTTTGGGGGAGGTGGGGGGTGAAGGTGAGAACATTTAAATTCTACTCTCTTAGTAAATTTCAGTTGTTGTGGTCAAGTATAGTCACCATATTATCCATTAGATCCTCAGACATTATTCACCTTACAGCTGAAAGTTTGTATCATTTTACCCACCTGAGCCCATGGCAACCATTTTTCTACTCTCTATTTCTATGAGTTGGACTTTTTAAAAACTATTTCACATGTAAGTGATAACCATGCTGCATCTGCCTTTCTCTGACTTATTTCATTTAGCATCAATATCTTGGCCTATAAAAGGCTACCTATATATTATAAAAATAATTTTTGACATCAGTACATATCTAAAAGCAAAAATAATTCCTGTTGGCTAATTTATATGTACAGTTACTTATCTAATATGCAATATGGTTTTAAATAGCATTTCTTTAAGAAAGAGCTTACATATGGAAGGTTTTTAAATCTTTCTCATAAGACTTCTTGTATTTCTTTCACACTCTTCCCATTCTATTTCTGGGTGCTGCTTGATTAAAGTGTTTTATGTAACACTATACCCACCAGGATTACTGCCTTAGTTCTTCCTTTGGCCCTAGTGCTTTTGGAAAAAAAAAAAAAAAAAAAAAAAATTACGTAACAGAAGCTTGGCTCCCGGACAAAGGTATGTTCTTGACTTTCAGGACTCCTTGGCAATCCTTTATCCAGTCCCAGTTTACTCTGCAGTGCGCTCTCCTGAAAACCCACTCCGAAATGTTTCCACTGTCTCCAGCCCTGTGTCCGGGCCTACCACAGCCCTCTGCAGCTGCCATATGCTCTACCCTCAGCTTTCAATAGAAGCCCTACAACTTTTACATCTTTACATCAAAATGGCTTTCAGACCTCATTCTCTTTATTGGTTCTCAGAGGAAGAAATGTTCCTGCTCCTTACCACAGCCAACCCTTATGCTCTTCAACCAGTTGCATCAAACATGGACATCCTCAGTTCCCCTTCCCCAGTCAGTGGCCTCATAGCCTACAAATACAAACCGTCCTTAACCTTGCTTTCCCCTCAGGTTACTCTTAGGTGGTCCTCTGTCTGTCTGGACCAATATTTCAAAATTGTAATATTTACTCAAGACCTCACCCAGACCTCCTTGCTGCCTCCCCTCCCCCAGTGAGCTCATCCTTTGCTGTGACTTCAGCTAGAAGGTTTAGACACACCCTCCTCCCAAGTCTGTGCCCCCAGCCTCGGTGTTCCCTCTCTTCCTGAAATCCTGACCCCCTGTCCATTTGCCTGTGACTCGCCACGTGGATGTTTCCCAGGCCATTCCAGCACCCTACTCCAAGTTGCTATCCTTTCTCACCTGGACCCCTGCAGCAGCTTCCCCACCGTTCTCTCATCTCCATTCTTGCCCCCTCCACTTCATTCTCTATGTGGAGGTCTGAGTAATCTTACTTTTATTGAGTTAAATTTCATGTACCATAAAAGTAACCATTTTGAAGTATACAATTCAGTGGCATTTCGTACGTTCAAAATGTCATGCAATCATCACCTCCATCTAGTCCCAAAACATTTTTGCACCCCCCAGAGGGAAACTCTGCACCCATCAAGCAGTCACTCTCATTTTCCCCTTTTCCCTATCCCCTAGAAACCACCAATCTTTTGGTCTCTGAATTTACCTAGTCTGAACTTTTCATCTAAATACAAGGTGACCTTTCGGGCTTTTATCACTTAGTATCAAGTTTTTGAGGTTCACCCGTATAGGGTGTATAGTAGCTTGTATCAGTACTCGATTCCTTTTTGCGGCTGAATAACATCGATTCCATTGTATGGATATACCACATCTTGTTTATCCATTCATATATGATGGACCTTCGGGTTCTTTCCATCTTGTGACAATTGTGGATAGTGCTGCTTTGAGCATTTGTGTACAAGTATTTGTTTGAATACTGGTTTTCACTTCCTATGGGTATATGCGTAGGAGTTGAATCGCTTAGTCATATGATAATTTTATGTTTGACATTCTGAGAAACTGCCAGACTGTTTTCTAGAGTGGCATCATTTTACATCCCCACCAGCAATGTGCGAGAGTTCCAATCTCTCTACTTCCTTGCCAACATTTCTTTTCCTTTTTTCTTTTTCATTATAGACATCCCAGTGAATGCAAAGTACTAGCTCATTGTGGGAGAACAATCTTTTTTAAAATGTAAAATTAAAACCTGTACTTACTTGCTTAACATGTTTTATTTTTTGCCCTTGCCTCCACTCCCTTTCTGCCCTTAGAATGAATTCACCCTGACACCACTTGGCCCCCTTTATTCCTGGTGTCTTCTCTTAACTTCCTGAATAAGCCTTTCTCTAGTCTACCTCAGGGCCTTTGCATGTGCTACTCACACTGCCTGAGACACTTCCTCTCCAAGCCCACCTCTCCCAGCCCCATCCCTCATCTGGATAACCACTGCCCCTCCTTCAGATCTCAGCTTCAGTGCCACTTTCTCAGTGACTGCCCATGTGGCATTAGCTTACACTGTTACATTACTCTGTTGGGGGAAAAAGGTGATTTAAACCCCAAACTAACAATGGCTGCTTCTGCCTGCTAACAGAGAGGGTAGCATAATCCTTATCAATGGGAAAAATCCATCTTTATACTGGCCCCTTCCACTTACAGAGGGGAAAAAAGAGGCTGAAACTCTGAATCCTCTGCCAGTTTTTTCTGTGCTGCAAAACGATGAGACTCTATTGTGTGAAATTGATCTGTGTAGTAAACTGGGGTAAATGGAGCTTCTGAAGGGATTGGAAAACAAGAAGGTGGGAGATGTATAGGGAGTCTTGAGGCAGAAAGAGGACACCAAACATAAAGGCTCTGGGACCCACAGAGAAAGGTGACCACTGAAAGATGCATTAGGCACCTGGTGACCAGGAGGCTAAAGGAGTGTTGGGTTTCCATTTGTATGTCACACATACACACCCATCTCCCCACAGCTTCACCAGAGTTTCATAAACACAAGCCTTGAGTGAGAATGAACCAAGTTCCCACCAGCCCGGACACAGCAGAGAGAAGAGGACAGTTGTGGGTACAAGAGACAAGCAAAACAACTGACTGAAGCAAAAAAACTCAGAGCCAGAGGCAACAAGAGCCCTGAGGAATTCACAGAAATCTTGGGACAGTCATTGGACTTCTTACAGGACCTGGGATAAAAGCTCCAAGCCAATTTTAATTAAGTCTCCAAGCACAGTGTGACCTCAGCTGACATCTGGGTACCGCAGCACCGTCTGCTAGATGTCTCCTTCGCTCTCATCACACTCTTGTTTTATGTCTGCCTTCCCCGCCAGACTGAGTGCTGTTCAGTCCTGGGTATCTTTCTTTCTTCATGCTGCATCCTGGTACCCATCTCAAGCAGGCACCTAAAGATATTTGTTGAGTGAATAAACTTTTTTTCTGACCAGAATTTAAGGTGGTTTAAAAAAGAAACAAAAGATACTAAAATGGGATCATTTCTTATTTTTTATTTAGACACACCCTGAACTGGAAATAGAGTGAAAGACACAGTTGAAAATGGAAGATGGCTAACATGATAGGAATCTAAGTTTATTTGCTAAAAGATTGGAAGAGATTGGAATTGGCTTATCAGAATGTTTCACAAGCACATCAAAATCAACCTGTCAACTATAAAAATATCAAAAAGAACTAAAACCCTGTGCTTCTGACCTTGATGAAGACTTTCTTAAACAGGGCCTGAAAAAGCAGAGGTCATAACTCAAAGATTGGTTTAATTTAAAATTTCTATGCTACAAAAGTAACAGAAAAGAATTTTAGTTGCAAAAAATAGAACAGACAAAGACTTGGCACTAAGAAGAATAATATGTATTAAAACTAACCTATTCGTAATAATAACCTAATAAAATTAGTAAGCAAAGGAGAAGTTACCTAATGGAAAAACCAGGCCAGGAGTTCCTCTTCAGTGAAAAGAAAACATAAGTAACAAGTAATCATTTAAAGAAGCGTTCGACCCTTCTAAAATTAATGAAATACAAATTGAAATGAGGTAAGATTTTTTTCACTTATAGATTGGCAAAAATTTCAAAGTTGTGTAACACTCTAATGTAAATTGGTATAGATACTTTGGTAAATATTAAAATTTAAATACACCCTACCTCAGAAATTCTACTTCTCTGCATCTGTCTGACAGAAATACTAACTTGAGTGTGAGGAAACTTGACAAATATGTTTACCGAAGCATTTGAGCATTTGCTGGAATGGAAAGAACTGGAAGCAATCTCAGTTATGACTAAATAAAATGTGGAATATCTATATCATGAAATACTATGCAGCAGTTTTAAAAATAAGGTGGATCTCTGCACAAACACAGTTACATCTACAAACATCTTGTTGGGTAAGAAAAGCAAGTTGCAGAGAGTGACGTATAATGTGGTGCCTACTGTTTTGAAAATCACAAGAAACAATCTTACGTGTTTTCTACTGGGACATATACATGCATGTGACTGCACAGAGCAGGAAAGATTACAAGGACCTGCTCTAACAGATCCCAGTAATTATCTCCAGGTGGCAAGAAGGGGTGGCAGTGACCACAGGATATTAGACTTCTTACCTATAATGTTGCAAATTTTTGCAAGAAAAAAACCATATGTTGTTTGTATTGTTAAAATAATTTAAAATTAAGTGCATAACAGCAAGACACTACTGAGCAATGGAAAGAAAATGAACCGCTGAGACACACACATCATGGGTGAATGTCACAGGCGGTAGCTAAGCAAAAGAAGACTGATGCAAAGAGTGCATTCTGAGCAAGACCACTGAGATGAAGTTCCAGAACAGGGAGAACTAGTCTATATGGGAAAAGAAAGTCAAAGCTCTGGTTTCTTCTGAGAGTGGGGAGACTGGTGAGGGGCACTAGAGGGAAGGAAAGATGTGGGTCATGTGAATGAATCCGTTTGTTAAAATTGGGCCGTTGTGATCTGTGCATTTTTGCGTGTGTAAAAAAAAATTAAATTAACAAAACTATGCATAGTTTTGTGTCTTTCACGATACCGTGTTTAAATTTTTTCATTTTGCCCCAAATTAGATCAGCCCTTCCTCAAACATGCTCATCCTGTTTTTCCCATCTCTGCCATCCTCTCATTGATTACTGTTCACCCAAGCTCAGCCCAGACTCTAGACAAGAAGGACCAGGCAACTGTGGGCACCCCCCAGCAGCGATGGTTTGAGGAAAAGAGGGGTGTGTTCCATGTGTTGAATGGAGGTGGTGGGCAGGTGTTTTACTTGTGGAGAATGTGTGTTGTGTGCTGCATGGCCAGCGCCATGAAGGAGACCCAGGACAGGAATTGTGAGTCATTTCCTGTGCTAACTAATCAGCATTTGTTTCGTGTTCAGGAATCAGTTTACAGAGATGGGAAGCAGAATAGATGAACAGAAAGATACCAGTTCAGCCTTTTAATTATGGAAAAGTTGGAAAGGGCAGAGACACAAAGCAAATGGGCGTGTGTTCTGGAGAGAAAAAGATGCCACCTTAGAACAGTTCTCTGTTGACCTTCAAAGGGCCACAGCCTTTTCAGATTAGGTCCTTTCTTCATATCTTACAAGAGCAGGATGTAAATGTGGAATTTCAGTAAAGAAGGGACCTATGCTCTGGGGTGGGAAGACAGACCGGGCAAATACCCTCCTCGCAGGCTGATGACTGGCATTCCTAGCAAAGGATACGAACTTTCAACCAAATTAATGATAAGATTTAAAACGTAAAATACTTGGGAGTTGTTATGAGGGTTAAACGAACCTTTGCATTAGGAAAAATTCCTGGCATTCAATGGCAGTCATAAACGTTATCTAGAAGTAGTAGCAGCAGCCCAAGCAAACTGAGATTGAGATTATTTTTGCTTTGTTCAAACATTTCTTAGTTAATTTTAGTTTCAAAAACTCCAACCTATCTTAGTTGGAAGAAAAGACAAAGAGAGAAAACATTTTTACAACTTGGTCCAGATTGATAGGGGCTGTGGTAGTTTAGAGATGAAGGGTGTAAGCAGCCTGGAGACCCAGTCAGTCTCTGACATGAGGGAGGCTGAGACAGACAGTGAAACAGTATCGAAGCAAGAAGGCTAAGAGAAGCATGGAGACCAGAGCACCTCTGCATCACAGCCATTCAAGTTGTAGGCTCTTCTCCCCTCTCCTCACTGCCTCATTCATTAATAGACTGGCTGGCTGACCCCTGGTATAAGAAGACTGGGTCCAAATCTATGCGGATACTTTCCTTTCTTTTTTTTAATTGAAGTATAATTGATTTACAGTGTTGTGTTAGTTTCTGGTGTACAGCTTTATATATATTCAGTTTTATATATATATTCTTTTTCATATTCTTTTCCACTATGGTTTATCACAAGATACTGAATGTAGTTCCCTGTGCTATACAGTACGACCTTGTTGTTTATCCATTCTATATATAATAGTTTGGATCTGCTAGTCTGAAACTTCCAATCCTTCCCTCCCCCACACCTCTCCGCCTTGGCAATCACAAGTCTGACCTGTATGTCTGTGAGTCTGTTTCTGTTTCGTAAATAAATTCATTTGGGTCATATTTTAGATTCCACATATAAGTGATATCATATGGTATTTGTCTTTCTCTTTCTGACTTACTTTGCTTAGAATGATAATCTCTAGGTCCATCCATGTAGCTACAAATGGCATTATTTCATTCTTTTTTATGGCTAAGTAATCTTTCTTATGGCTGAGATATATATATATATATATATATATGTACACACACACACACATATATATGTATATCACATCTTCTTTATCCATTCACCTATCAATGGACATTTAGGTTGTTTCCATGTCTTGACTATTGTGAATAGTGCTGCTATGAACACAGAGGTGCATGGGATACTTTTCTTTTTTAATAGACAGATTTTTATTATGATTAAATACATGTAACATAAAATTTGCCATCTTAACCATTCTTAAGTGTACAATTCAGTGGCATTAAGTACATCAGCAATGTTGTACAACCATCACCACTATCTATTTCCAAAACTTTTCATCACCCCAATGTGGGAGTATCTTTTACCTCCTCTGACTTACAAAATGATAATTCCATCATTGAATACTAGAGCTGAAGGACCTTGGAGGCTATCGTCAATAACCTCATTTATACAGATAAAGAAATTGATAATCAATAAAGGTTTTATTCAAGGTCGCAAAGCTAGGTGATAGCAGAGCTGGAACTCAATCCAGAATTCTTGATTCTTAATCAAGAGCTCAGTCCCCGGGGAGTTCTTTCTGCCATACACTCTCTTCTGCTTCAACTATTTTTAGTCATTCAGATCAATTAGTCTACTGCAGAGGTCATAATGCCAAATGCCCACCAAAGCCTACAGGCACAAGACAGACATTCAATAGATGTTTCTTGGATAACTGAATTAGTATATCTGACAACCTGAAGGGGCTAATAAATCCCCCTATCTAAATGAGGACAGCCAACTGTAACATTATTGCCATATAGATTGCCAGTTTTTAAAAGAAAAGCCAAAAATTTAGATTTGTATGTAAAATGTCTTAATATTGAACACTATTGGTATTTGGACGCGATAGTCATTATTCAGACTTCTGTACCTTCAGAAATCCAGGTGTGCTGTGTAAGAACCATCAGAGAAATATGAGTCCCCAGTAGCATGTAATAGATACTGGACAGATGTTTATTGGATAAGTGAATAAGCATCACGAATTCACACCATCACATTTCCTCCTCAGGCTAGGACACTGGAGGTATTCAAGAAAAGCCTTTAGGGCTTTCCTGGTGGCGCAGTGGTTGCGCGTCCGCCTGCCGGTGCAGGGGAACCGGGTTCGCGCCCCGGTCTGGGAGGATCCCACCTGCCGCGGAGCGGCTGGGCCCGTGAGCCGTGGCCGCTGGGCCTGCGCGTCCGGAGCCTGTGCTCCGCAACGGGAGAGGCCGCGGCAGAGGGAGGCCCGCGTACCACAAAAAAAAAAAAAAAAAAAAGCCTTTAGAAAAGATTCTTGTGTTTAATGGGAAGTTAGGAAATCGACCAATGAAGTCATTTATTTACTTATTCATTGATTTACTGATTCACGAATTCATAGATCATATGTTGTATACCAGGCACTGTGCTAGATACTGGATATACGAAGAACAGAATACACAGCCTTTGCCCACCAGGAACTCGCAAGCTCTCATAAACAACTATAAGACAATGTTGTAACTTATTGGAAAGATGATGCCCAGTGCAAGTGTAAAGGAAATGCACAGGTAGGGAGTGTTTGAGGGGCCCAGGGGAAAGGTGGAAGAGCTAAAAAAAATGAGGAACAGTTTACCAGTGACAGGCTGCAAATGGAGAGTGAAAAAGAATAGGTGGTTGGGTGGATGGCTACTATTACTCTAAAATTTGACATTTTTCTTGTCTATATTAGGAGTGTTGTTCCTGAGGTGTGGTAAGCCTAGTTGTTTAATTAACCTTTTACTCTACTTCCCTGAGAATATAGATATCTCTAAAACTTTATGTTTTTGTTCCCTTTTTAATGACTAAATGTAATAATTAGACAAGTATGTCAAGATGTATGTACAAGGATATTTACTGTCATATCTCATTTTTTTAATAGTAAAAAATCAGAAATGAGAAAATCATAGAAAATTTATTAAAGAAGTTATTATGAAATGAACTACCTTGCAGTTATTTTAAATTGTTTTTAGGGCTTCCCTGGTGGTGCAGTGGTTGAGAGTTCTCCTGCCGTTGCAGGGGACAGGGGTTCGTGCCCCGGTCCGGGAAGATCCCACATGCCGCGGAGCGGCTGGGCCCGTGAGCCATGGCCGCTGAGCCTGCGCATCCGGAGCCTGTGCTCCGCAACGGGAGAGGCCACAACGGTGAGAGGCCCGCGTACCAAAAAAAAAAAAAAAATTTGTTTTTAAAGAATAAATAATTACATGGGGAAATGCATCAGATGTAATATTAAGTTGGAGAAATGCATAAGATGTAATATTAAGTCTTGAAAAGAATACAAAATTATATGTTTACTATCAGAGTTAAAATGTATATCTGGAGAGAAGTTTACATAAAAAAAGAGTTAAAGTAAATATTCTAAAATATTAACAGATTTTTTATTGTTGTAATTACAGATAGTCATGTTTTCCCCTCTGTATTTCTTTATTTTTCAAACTTTCAACAATGACTATTATTTTCTTGGTTTAAAAAAAATTAGTTTGCAATGTTATTTTGGATGTATATTGGGTTATCCGTCCAGCCAGACAACTTGTCTGGGAAGTGTCCCCAAACTTTCGCTCTAAATCCACAAAGTCATTGAGGTGACTCCTAAGACCCAAAAGTGTACAAAGAAAACCCTGTCCCCTTGGCTACAGTCAGTTGGTCCACAGGTGGGCATCTGACCCAAGCTAGGCCAGTCAGATTACATTTACTGAAAATTTGGAGATGAAAATGATTTGCAAATCAGGCGTCCTTTTGAAAGGAAGAGATAAAAATGAGATCTGGAGGGTGACCGTTTTTTCTCTTTGTAAATAAACTAAGGAGTAGAGAAAAGTAGTCCCCAGAGGAGGAAAGAATGTTGCCAATGTGCAGAGAGAAGGAAGAGAGAGCCAGCAACCAGGTGGGGTCAGATTCCCATGACATGTGGCCCTACCTCTCATCCTTCCTGAGGCCCTCAGTGCCACCCTTAAATTCCGTGAGGCAGCTCTATGCCTTACAAGAAATTTCCCTTTTTTGCTTAATCTGAATTGATTTGGATTTTATTTCTTGAAACCTAGGGGTCTATCTAATACAAATATCTCTGGTAACGTAAGGAGAGAAGCCAGGCTCCCTAAGAGAGCTTCAAAATGACACTGCTACTCTGTGAGGCCAAGGACTGCATTTCTCAACTGAGGTTCCCATCATCTGACCCAATGTCAGGTACAGGGCTGGTGCCTGACACAAGCTCACTGCGTGATAGCCTGCAAGAATGAATGTTGTATTGCTCTGCCTTTACCCTACTTGGTCTACATTGCTTCGTAATAATTAGAGTGTATCAGGGGTAGTGAAAGGACATTTCCGAGCGCCCTTCCCTTCTTCTTATAGGAAAAGTTCTCAATATATGTGGCCTGGGAAATATCATCTTTTGTTCAATTCCACAATAATTTCATCAGCACTCAAATTCACTTGTAATTAAAGGTTAGGCATAGCTGAAAACATCTCTTTCATTGCTAACAGACAAAAGGCCTCATTTGGAAAATACAGAAAGTTTCTTATCAAAGCAAAAGAATACAAATTGACATATAAATGTAATCAGAAGGCACTTTCTACAATTTATTATTCATCTGTCAGACAGTCAAGAGCAGCCACAGGGTGTAACATGTTGCCAAGTCATTCTCTATTTTAAACATCATGGTGAGTTAGAGAAAGTGCAGAATCGTTTGAATGGAGCCTTTTCTCCAAGGCAATAGGGCAAAATATGTATGGTATATAAATAGGGTAACTTGTAAAAGTTTGAGGTTTTTTGAAATGATGAAACCAGGTCAAATTTCCAAAGTTTCCTATAACTCCAAAATCTCACTTTGGAGATAGGAACACATGTTTCAAAGCCACGAAACCAGTGGCATGAACAGCATTACCGAATGTTGTTAACAGTGCAAAGTCTTTAAGTTTTCTGACCTACTAAATTTAAATAGGAGGTTTAAAACGTTCTGGAAATTGTATAATGTACAAATTGCAATGTCAGGCTGTCAACTGTTAGATTCAATTGCTAATTGAAAACTCTTCTACCACATGTATGGCTTATATAACCCTAAAGGAAGACGATGGTAGGGCCAGTAGCAAGAAAAAGTAAACTGTGAATCACAGCCATCCAAATATTTTAAATGCATCAGCTTTGACGCTTTGGGAAATAGACCTGTAATTTTCACTCAAACAGAGCCTTATGAATTGAGGGTTAATATCTGTGTTAAATTTCCTCTCTAGAATCATGAAGATGCAGGCTGAGAACTGGGGATACAGTGATGAATGAAAAGGACAAACTCTGCTCTCACATGGCAACCTGATAAATGACCTTCAAGTTGGGATCTGAAGCATGAATAATAGTCATGCAAACAAGGAAAGGGAAGGAGTTCCAGGCAAGGAAAGAGCATATTAGAAGGCCTGAATGAAACAGAAAGCGCCTTGAGTTATAGTTTTACATACATGTATGTACCTGTATTAATTATATTTTTTTATTTTCTGTATTTTATGGTGCTTTGACATCTTGGGGACCAGGGGAGGGACTGCCTCTGTCAGGGTTAGCTGATTTCTAGAGAGTGCAAGCTTGTCTTTAATATGCAAACCAACTAATCCTGAGTCCATGCCTCCACCTACCTTGTTTTATCAGGCTCTTGCAGTCCAGGATACTGTCCCCCTGTTCTAAATCATCCCAGAACCAGGGACAACTAGGGACCACCTCTATAGCCCAGAGCCCACTGAAATTATTCAAACTAGCTAATCCTAAATCTGCTTACCCTGCCTTGTCTTGCATTTCCCACAGAAACCACGATAAACACTCATGGCTCTATCTTCTCCATATCCCTTCTGCCTCCTGACCAACCCTGGTGTTTCCCCAAGTGGCCTTGCATGGCATGGCATGCCCCTTTTCTTGGGAACTGTAAGTAACCCTATCTTTTTTTCCCCCAACCTTATTGAGATGTAACCGACACATAACATTGTATTAGCTTTAGGTGTACAACATGATGATTTGATATATGCACAGACTGCAAAATGATTTCCACAGTAAGTTTAGTTAACGACCATCAAACTGTCTCTGAATTGGTAGCCATCTCTTGATCTGCTGGCCTCACCATATCTAAATAAAAACAAAATCCCTGGTGCATTTTAAAGCAGTAACTCGCATATTGTCATGGAATAACCAAAACTAAAAGAAAAAAAAAACAGTCTCAGAATAAATACTGACAAAAGAAATATTAGTACATACACTACTAAAAATATTTTGAATGAAAAACTGGAAAATATCTCCGAAAAAATGCCATACAAAATAGAGAGACTGGCATTCATTCAATCAATGTGTATTTGTTGAACACACTATGTGCCAGGCACTGTGCCGGGTACTTGGATACAATAGTGAACAAAACAAAGATCTCAGTTCTGTGGACCTTGTATTCTAGTGAGGAAGGGAGAAAAGAAAAAATAACCATAAAATTGGTAGCTATAAAAACATGTTGAGTGCTAAGGGAAAAAATTTTCAGGAATGTGATGATTAGGGTGGGCCTCAATTGAGGAGGTGAGATTTGATCAGAGACTTGAAAGAGATGAGGGTCATGCAGGTATCTGAGGGTACAGCCAATGAAAGGCCCTAAGATGGGGTCAGGTGTGGCTGTTCAAGAAACAGCAAGGCTAGAACACTGTGGCTGGAACAAAGTGAATGAGGGGCGGAAGACTGACCAGGTTAGAGGAGTGACAAGGATAGAAAAGCAGGAAGTAGGAGATGGGGGAATGGCAGATCGTGTCAGGCCTTGTGCCCCATTTTAAGGACTTAGGCTTTTACTCTGAGTGAGCTGGAGAGTCATCAGAGGGTTTGGAGTGACATGATCTTAGGTTTTTAAACAGTAACCCTGGGTCCCATGTTGAGAATATACAACAGAGTGCCGGGGAGGAAGAAGGGAGCCCATTGGGACAACTACAGTAATAATTCAGGCGAGAGATGATGGGCATTCAGACTGCACTGGTAGCAGTGAAGATGGCGAGAAGTGATCAGAGTTTGGATGTATTTTGAAGGTCAAGTCAAGAGAATTTCCTGGCAAAGTGGATGTGAAGTTTGAAAGGGAAGAGTCAAGGGTGATCTCAAAGTTTTGGCTGAGCAACTGGAAGGATGGACTTGCCAGCAACCAAGATGAAACAGATTGTGATGAAGAGACAACTGGGCGTTCAAGTCTGGAGAGGAGAGCGAGGTCCATGTTGATGATGTAATTTGGGGAGTTGTCAGCATATAGATGTTTACAGTTACAAGACTGGTTGAGAGTGACTGGAGATGGGGAAGAGATGTCCAAGGACTCGGCCCTGGGGAGAAGAATCTTCATTCGTGATGAAAATTAAGTCATCAATAGAAGGAAATTATGCTTATGGATGTGAAGAGATAGTAAGAAGCCATTAAAAATGTTTAGAGCTCACAGAATTTTAAAAAATATTTATTTCCATGGGAAAAAAGCAATATACAAAATTATATCTAAATATGACACATCATTGTAATACATGTATAGATATAGATATGGATATATGTATAGGCATATATATGAATTTATGAGAAAGAGAGGAAAGACATACAAGATTGTTAACATTATTTTTCCCTGGGTGGTAAAACTACAGGTTACTTCCCCCTACTTTCTAATTTACTGTATTTTCAACATTTTTTTCAGTGAATATGCATTATATTCGTAATCACGGAGGACTTTTAAAAAAAAACTTCTTTTCATTTTCAGAAGTAATAAAAATGTCACTTTTCCATAACGATCATATTTTTTCTTTAACAATTGTTTTCAGTAAAGTACCTATGGGTTAATTTAGTATGTTTATGGACACTTTGTCAGTAATTCAATAACAGTGGATTTTTAAAAACATGAAACATATGTCTTTCTCTTAAAGTGAAACATTGGTGCCACATCTTGCCCCATGGGACTCCCCTGACTGTCCAGTGGTTAAGACGCTGTGCTTCCAATGCAAGGGGCACGGGTTTGATCCCTGGTCGAGAACTAAGATTCCTCACGCCATGCGACACAGCCAAAAAAAAAAAAAAAATCTTACCCCACCAAAACTACGAACTAATTATGCAGAGCTTCTAATCATCCCCAACCTGAAACCTAGGCCCCGTGAAGTCTTTCCCCATGGCCATTGATGACCACTGCATTCTTCTAGTACTTCAGGCCAAAAATCTGGGAGTCACCCTTCATTTCCCTGTTTCTCTCACATTCCATCCAATCCATCAAGACACTCTCTTGGGTCTATTCTCAGAATATATCCAGATCTGATCACTTCTTATCAGTTCTGCTGCTCTCTGGTCCCAGTCATCATCACTTCCTCTCTGGATTACTTGAAGAAACTAGTCACCGTTGTCCCTGTTGCCTCCTTGATCCCCTGTTGCTTCCACACAGCAGCCAGAGTATGTAAAACTGAGCTCAGATGATGGCACTTCTCAGCTTCAAACCCTGCAGTAGCTCCCATCACAGTCAGTGAAAGTCAGAGTCTGCAGTGGTCTGTGTGGTCCCACACAATCTGCTTCCCTGCTCACAAACTCCCACCCTACTCCCAGTTAAGTCTTTGATGTCATTCACAGCCGTTTCTCCCCATCTCACTCGCTCTACTCCAGCGTGCTGGCCTTGCAGTTGTTTGAACATGCCAGGCATGCACAGTGCTCTGTCTTAGGGTCTTGGCACTGCTGGTCCTGGCAATGTCGACTCCTCTTATCCCTTTCATGTCTTTGCTCAAATGTCACCTTCTAAGTGCAACCAGTCCCTTCCACCTGAACTCTAAATTCCCTGTATCCTGCTCTCTTTTTTCATCAAATATTTATTATCTTCTAACATATGATACAATTTACTTATTGTTTATTATGTATTTTCTATCTGCCCCTACTAGAATGTAAGCTCCACTAGGGCAGAGATTTTTATTTTTGGTCACTGACATATTCTGTATGCCTAGGACAGTGCCAGCTTATAGTAAATATTTATGGTTGAATTACCCTATTACTACAGGGTGCATTTTATACAGGCCCCTTAGCAGCCCATCAATTACCTGTTGACCCCTGTGATTCTGGTACACTAGAAAAGAGATAATAACCCTCAAATAAGTTAAGATAATAATAACAGCTAAGTGCTCACCGTGGGCCAGACACTGTTCTAAGGGCATCACATGTAGCAGATTATTTAATTCTCTTAATAAGCCTGTGGGGTGGGTGCCATCATTGTCCTCCTCACAGAGGAGGAAGCTGAGGCACAGAGAGGTTAAGGGTGATATCCAGAATCACACAGCCTCTGAAAGGCAGAACTAGCATTTAAACCCAAACAATCTAGAGCCAGAGTCTGTGGTCTTTGTGACTACTTTCTATACACCTCTCAGACGCACATGTATTCAGGGAATAAAGCCCCTACATGATTCCAGATGCTGGATGTAGCATGAACAATATTTGCTGAAGGAAATGACATCCTCTTGGCATCATCCCCCAAATATTAAAAAATTAATCAGAATTTTTTCATTCATGGAATTTTAAAAGATCTGGTTACTAAAGATTTATTTCAATATTCTAACGCTTCTTTGCTTTTTTCTCAGTAGAGGACAAAACTATTTTTCCCCACACTTCTCTATTGTTCATTTATTTCATTCAGTAAATAATTTTCCCAAATCAAATTCTTGCTTTTGTTTAATACTTTTTGCATTAATTGGAAAATGATTTTTAAGGGAAAGCTGATATTGTGTTAATAGTAATAGTAAATTGAATATATATTCTGTAATATAATTGAACACATATGACTTAGAACCATTTTTTGACTATGAGAAAAAAGTGGTACAATGTACCCAGCAAACTTATTTCCACAAAATGGAAACTGGTCTTTCCAGTACTGTTTGGATGTTTTTATAGCTACACTAGTGGGAGGATTTATATAGTTCTTTCCTTCTGTGTTCATCTGCCATGATGATTAAAAATTTAAATAAGTTTGCCAGTAGCCCTGTTTGGCAGCTGTCGTACCTATTAAATAGAGTGCATCTTTAGAGCATTCCATTCACTGCTAAGTGGAAAGAATTTTAAAGAAAACTAACCTAACTTCCTGGGGAGTGAAGAGGTTACACACGATTCAAGTGAAAGTTAAGATACATTGTAAATAGGTATTATTGTAATAGGTAAGAATTTCAATTCTAGTTATAACTTCCTAAATACATTTATAGTGTGATTTGAACTCCTTTAGCTGTGGCGAATCCAGCTATGATAGTAGTTGATGTACCTATCTTTCTGCCTCTCCAAACTCTGGATTCACCATGAGCTGCTTGAGAGTGAAAAACTCCATTACCTCAACACTTGGTCCATGTGAAATATCTAGATACCATAGAGCTAGGCTATTGCTGGATGGTTTTGATGGCATGTAAGTAAGTTTTTATGGCCTCTTTGTAATCTATTTTCATATTTCTCAGAGGAATAAAAAATGCTGTTCCTTCTTGAGAGAGGCCCTATAAATGTATTGATATTTAGGAATTATCAGAATAGTGCTCTGGTATTAAAGCTACTCAGATATATAAGTAATATACAATTAATACTAAGAAAAATTATATCATCATATATAGCTAGTGTTTTATCACTAACATTTAAGGTATGATATAAGGAAAATATTCCTAAAATTGGAGTTGGGCTGGCTAGATAAGAATCACCCAGAGAGCTTTTTAAAAATGCAGAGTCCTGGGGCCCACTCTCAAATATTCTGATTCCATAGGCTAGGGTGGAGCCTAGGAATCTGGATTTCTAAAAGCATGCCCAACTAATTCTAATGTATAACCATGAATAAGAGCCAGTGTTCCAAGACACTCATATAGTCCCATTATAGACCTCTAGTCCCTAGCCACCACTATGGTGGTAAGCAACTTGAGGAGAAGGATCGTCTTACCTATCATTACATCCCCTTCAGTGCCCAGCACACCAAGACTTGTTGAGTTTATTTGAGTTGAATTGCTTTGACATGGCAAATCGTGCCTGGAAGTGAACACATAGTCACTGGAAAGCTTTATCCCCTCTGCAAGTTAATTGGCCTTTGGCACAAAGTGTCCTGTTAGGTAGATGAGTCAGTTATTCCCCAGCCTAATCACCCCTTTGGGAAGGAGCCTGTATTTGAGAGTCAGACAGACCTGTGTATAAGCATTGATTCTGCCCTTAATGACAAGTGTACCATACATTTAACCTCTATCATCCTGTGTCCTAATCTGTTAAATGGGTATAATACTAACCATACCATAGGACAGTTGTAAGGATTAGGTGAGAAAATGTATGTTAGGTGCTTGCTACACAGAACGTGCTAAATAAATGTAAATTGCCTATATTATATCTCCATTTTCTTTTGTGCAGAGCTGAAAATCATGGTTCTATGATGAGAATAGTGAGAGAACAGATTCTGAACCAGGGGTACCCTACCAAATCAAAAGCTAACCTGCCTCTGGATTACTATAGGAATTGTAATCAAAATGATATAGTAACATGACTATTATAGCTATGCTGTGTTAGCCCTCAATTTCAGTAATAGCTATACACAGAATTTAACTGTATTCATTTCCTAGGGCTGCTGTAACAAATTACCCCAAACTCCATGTCTTGAAACAACAGAAATTTATTCTTCCACAGTTCTGGAGGCCAGGAGTCTGAATTTAAGGTGGTGGTAGAGCCACCCACCCTCTGCAAACTCTAGGGAAGGATCCTTCCTTGGCTTTTCCAGCCCCTGGTGGTTCCTGGTGCTCCTTGGCTTGTGGCAGCATCACTCCAGCCTCTGCTTCCATCTTCACATGGCCTTTTTCCTCTCTGTCCTTTCCTTTGACAGTAAGAATACCAGTCATGATTTCATCCTGAGGTTCTTAACTAATTATATCTGCAATTATAATTCTGAGGTTCAGTGTGGACATAAACTTTGGAGGGGCATTATCCAACCCACTACACTAAACATCTATGCTATAGATTGCTAAATATTCCCCAAATCTGTTCCTCCTTTCTTAGTAATATAAACCTTAATTTCTAGTTAGATACAGAGGTGTCCAGAATAAAGACTCCATTCGTAACGTCACAGCTAAAAGTATGATCATGTGACTAAGTTCTGTCCAATAAGATGTAATTAGAAGTGCAGTGTGAACCCTTAAAGGGAAGGAACTTACTTGTCTTCCCCCTTTCTCCTTCTTGCTTCTTTGAATGTAGACATGATGAATTGAGCAGCCACTTTGGACTATAACATAATGACACATGTTGAGAGTAAGAGCCTGGGTCGCTGACAACTTCCTAAAGCTGCTCTACCCTGAACTGTTTCCTATTGAACTTCTGTGTAACAGAGAAAAATACTTATCTCTTGCATAAGTCAATGTTATTTGGGATTTTTCTGCTACAGATAGCTGGACCTAATCCTAGCAAGTACACCATCTGTCTTCTCTTGTATGATAGATTTGAGATAAACTCAGACTAAAAAATCAGAATTATATTGAGCATTTTAATAAAAATTTGGATGGTTCCAAAGGGATCCAGCCCTTCGTCTCAGGGTCTTATTGTCATTATAACTACATTAACTTAGTGAATAATTTAGTGAAACATTATGTTATACTTATTGGTTTTGTTTCCTTCCTTTGAGACAAACCAAATAAGATCAATTTCCTGCTGTGCCTCTAGCACTTGGCTGGGCCGGGTATTGCCAAAATCTAGGTGTATCCTTCACAGTGTAGTCTCCTCAGTGGTACCTCAGGGTATCACTGCAGTGTGAATAGTGACCCCCGGGGGTGTGCAATGTGGTGGCTCTACTGCTAGGCTTCATACGCTATGGAGAAATAAAAGAAGTAGAAGATGCTTTCCCTCATTTGAGGAGCAACAATGATCTCATAAGCTTAACAGTGTTTAGTTTTTAAGCTGTATGTCAGTGTCATATTCCTGGAAATAATTGGTCGGGGCTCAATCACAGACAATAGGATTCACTCAACACAGTTTAAGGAAAAAGAGATGAATTACTGGATCCACAGGATGGCCTGGGATGTCCTGCAGTAACCAACAGCCCCCAAACCTCATTTTTATAAAACAACCAAGGTTTATTTCTCACTCATGGTACGTGAACATCATGGGTTGACTGGGGATTCCATTCTGTGGCATCATCATTCCAAGCTATTGGAGCAACCACTTTCCAGAACCCAATCATTGGAAGGATGTGGAGGAGGGGCTCTAGTTTGAGCTTCCACAAATGACTCTCAGAACAAGACTGCAGAACCGACAAATTAAGGGTGCTGCTGCCTCTGACATGACTGGGAAGCTGCAGCCATGGCAGCTAACCCTAGGACCACACTGCCTTAGCCACCCTGTTTCTGAAACACTCTGCTAGGCTTTTAAGGTGCATCATTAACTTCCAAATACCCTCACAGTTAAGGACCAGATACTAGAACCTCAGCTACCACTGCTGCAGGAAAGTCAAAAGCCTCCAGACAGAGCTGGCGGATGCATGCTTTCCATCTCACAGTGGTCACTTCCATCTTCCAGTTTTTACTTTGCTGTATCTACTTGGTGGAAGTGAGGTCATACATGGAAAATGAGCTCTAAGGAAGTCTAAACTGTAGCTTTGAGCTTTCTAGCCTCGACTGCTCAGTAAAGCACTTGACAAGGGGGTTGGAATGGAGTTGAGTGAGACATTCTCTATTATCCGCTACACATACAATACTACTTTGTTCTTTCATACATTCCTCCTACTGTTTCTAGGCACAGTATTAGATGGTGGCGGTAGAAGGAAGTTGGGGAGCATGTCAGGGACTGAGATGAAAACAATGGCCTGGTTTTTAATTATGATCTATGAACATCTTGAGATCAAACTTAGCAATCCACACAACTAAATTTGGAAACAAGTTTGAAACGGAGTTGTGGGAACACATCTTTTTTACACATACCGCAGGAAGTTACTTTAAAAAAAATCATCCCAAGTTAAATACTTTAAAATGTGTAGAAATCAAAAGGTTCACACAAGCACCATCAGCATTCATCGGAGACAGTGTTCCAGTTCTTCCTTTTGTTCTCCACAACCACCACCAATACAGGAAAGCGCACCCCACTCCCTACCAGCATCTTTTCAGGGAATTAAACACCTATTATGTGGCTTCGTTTTCTTTCAGAAATGAACATTTACTGATTGAAAACCTTTTCATCAAACATTTAATCTCTCATTCTCAATGAGTTCCTTTTTTTTTTTTTTTTTTTTCTTTTTCTTTTTGCGGTACGTGGGCCTCTCACTGCTGTGGCCTCTCCCGTTGCGGAGCACAGGCTCAGGACGCGCAGGCTCAGCGGCCATGGCTCACGGGCCCAGCCGCTCCGCGGCATGTGGGATCCTCCCGGACCGGGGCACGAACCCGGGTCCCCTGCATCGGCAGGCGGACTCTCAACCACTGCGCCACCAGGGAAGCCCGAGTTCCTTTTTTATTAGCACTGAAACACGATCAAGTCTCTCATCTAAAGGAAAATAATCCTTCCTCTTAACCCCATGTTTCCCTCGAGCACCACCTTCCACCTCTCTGCCCTTCACAGCCACAATTCTGGTGTATGCTTGCTGTGGTGGCTGTCCTCACTTCCCTTTCACTCTCAGCGCTGTTCCACGACTCTTCCCCCACCCTTCTGCTCAAACCATCCTTGGAGAGCTCATCACACTTTCCCCAAAATCCAATGGACAATTTTATGCCCTTATTTTTCTTGGTTTCTCAACAGATTCAAAAACAGTTGAACACTTCCTTCTTCTTTTTTATTTAATTTTATTTTATATTGGATTATAGTTGATTTACAATGTTGTGTTAGTTTCAGATGTACAGCAAAGTGATTCAGTTATACATATACACATATCCATTCTTTTTCAGATTCTTTTCCGGTATGGGTTATTACAGAATACTGAGTAGAGTTCCCTGTCCTATACAGTAGGTCCTTGTTGATTATCTATTTTACATATAGTGGTATATATCTGTTAATCCCAAACTCCTAATTCATCCCTCCCCAACACCTTTCCCCTTTTGTAACCATAAGTTTGTTTTCGAAGTCTGTGAGTCTGTTTCTGTTTTGTAAATAAGTTCATTTGTATCATTTTTTTTAAAATTCCACAATACTTCTTTCTTTTTGAAATACTCCTTGGCTCTCAAGACCATATAGTCTCCTGGTTTTCTTCCTATCTCTTTCATAGTTTGTCTCCAGTACACTTACAGATGGAATAAAATGCTAAATGGGATTTGCCCTGGTGTCTCAAATTTAAGCTGAAACCCAAGGCTAGAAACAAACAACATGTACCTCCAAATTCAGAACAGAAGTATTGATATTATAATTTGCTAAGAGTGGACAGATCTTATCCTGTGCTCAGCTCATCTAGAGAATCGCTAGAGGGAGAGGATTTTTTGGAAGAGAGTGGCTGGACAAATTGGGAGTGCAGCAGCACTTTTTCTCTCCTTCCATAGAGGGGTAAGGGGCAGGCTACCTCATCTCAAGCCAAGTGAGAGAGGCCGTAAGTGAACACTCAGAGAAATTTAGGCTGAGTGCTTTCCAGAAATGAACACTGGCCTCTTACTCCCAGCTGAAATGCAAAAACTTCTTGTTTTACTTCTAGGATCATACTAGGGCCAAGCCCAGTTCTATGGAGAGCCTGACGTGGGATTCAAAGAGTTTAAAAGTCTATGTGATAAAGACAGAAACTGCCTGGAAAGGCTCTGTCAGTGGAGGGGGCGGGGAAGATGGAGAGAGATAGTGGGGGCAGCCCATGTTACCAGGGTTTGGAATATTTCCTCCAGGCCAACTGGACCATGTGGGGATGTGTCAGTCATTAGGGCTGTTTGAAAATTTTCCAATTCTTCTCTTTATCAGGGCATGTGGATGATACTTCCTCACTCTCCTTCAAGTCAGAGTTGGATAGATACGTAGATTTAGCCCATGAAATGTGGGCAGAAGATATGTGTCACTTCTGGGTAGAAGCTTGAAGAGTCAGCACAGGGTTTGCCATGTTTTTTTCCACCTGACGTGGTGATCACAGAAGCATGAGTCAAGAGGGAGACTCTTATCAGCCTGGGTTCCTGCATGACTACAATAAATAGAGCCCCCTGCTAACCCACAATGGACACCTAGATGAGTGAGAGTAAATTTCTACTGATTTAGGGGCTGTTGTAGCATAACCTGGCCTATCTTGACTAATACAGGAAAGCGGCACAAACTTGCAAGAATCCAACTCAGGAAGGGGGCTGTGTGGGAATTGGTTACCCAGCAGAAAAAAAGATGGCGGTTGGGGGGAATTGTGAGAGGTCATTTGGATAATGGATTTTCTGAGTTAAGGAAGAACACACTGTAGATATTCCCAGGTGTTTGGGGGAAGATGAGGGATAAGTGTCTTTAGAGAGCTTACAAAGTCCCCATGGGAGGAAGACCATTTTAACGTCTGTCATGGGAAAGGGCAGTTGACAGACAACTACAAAAGAAACACTTTTGTTATGTTTTCTTTTATCCCGCCTTCCTACATTAACCTGGAAGGAACTAAGAACCGGAGAGGGGATGGGGGAAGTATGGTGCAAAAAGAGTGAAAGAACAGACCACACCCTTTCTCTACTCCATGACTAGGAAACTATGTCAGGCTGGAGCTAGAGGAAGAAAGCTTGGACTGTATGAAGCTTTTATATTTTCTGGGGGGACAGGGGGAGCTAATTGAAGTGTAGTTGATTTACAATGTTGTGTTAGGTTCAGGTGTACAGCAAAGCGATTTAGAGAGATATATGTTATTTTTTTCAGATTATTTTCCATTATAAGTTATTATAAGGTACTAAGTATAGTTCCCTGTGCTATACAGTAGGTGTTTGTTGGTTATCTATTTTATATATAGTAGTGTGTATACATTAATCCCAAATTCCTAATTGGATGGAAGCTTTTTTTTTTTTTCTGGCTGTGCGTTTCGGCTTGCGAGATATTAGTTCCATGACCAGGGATCAAACCTGGGCCATGGCAGTGAAATCACCAAGTCCTGACCACTGGACCACCAGGCAGTTTCTCTGGATGGAAGCTTTTAGATGGGAGTTTTAATTTAAATTGGTCTGGACATTTTAGTATATGAAAATAGGACTATTTGAGTACAGAGAAGTTGAAAAAAATTAATGGAATATGTTCAAGATATTGTCCAGGATGACAAGATATTGTCCAATGGTTTGAAGACATTGATGGAAGAAGAATGAAGCTATTTTCTGAGTATGTCCTACCAAGTTCAACCAATTCAATAAACAAGTTCTGATTCCTCAAAAAACATCTTAAATGTGGATAATCTTCAGGGTTTTATCTTAGGCCCTCTTCTCACACACTACTTTCATATATTTACATGGCTGAAAATTTACATGGCTATGCTTTTTCCCAAACCTGTTTTTCAGGCACAGACCACTCTCCTGAGTTACAGAATTGATATACACAATTTCTTGCTGGGCACTGGCACTCGAATAGATCTTGGGAATGCATACCAACTGGACTCATTAACATCCACCTTGTGCCCTCTTAAACCACTTCTCCTCAGTGATCCCTTTCTGATTTCAGTGCCCAAGGTGGAACTCTTAACTTTTGCCCCTGCAAATCGCCTAACATCCAATCAATCACCAAGTCCTTTCTGCTCTGCCTCCTAAATATATCTCAAATCTGTTCACTTCTCTCCATTGCCCCTGTAACTACATTGGTCTGAATCATCTTCCATCTCTCATAGGAAGAACTGCAGTGGTCTCCATCTGGACTCTCTGCTTCTAGTCTTACTGAATTCCAATCCATTATTTTCATTGCAACTACAAGTGATCCTTGTAAAATGAATTATTTGTCCAGCAAATACATATTGCACGCCTATTGTGCACCAGGACCATTTCTAAGTTCTGGGGATAGAAGCAGAGCACAAAACAGAGTCCTTGTCCTCATGGAGTATGCATTCGAATGGGAAGAAGGTAGTATTAAACACAATTACCTATAACAGTCTTCAACAAAGGATTTTGAAAGCTGTAATTATGTAGTCAAGTACACTTGGAACTTTTCTGCATATTATGTGTGTGTTATATTAAGAGAAATACAACATATAAATTTAGTGGGTTTAGGAGAACTTGTTGGGCCAATAAGAAAAGATACAAGATAAATAGACTATAAATTGTTTACGTTTTTGCAATCACATAATTGAGATAAACTCAGAGTAGGAATTTGACAGCGCGGAGCAGGAGGTCCTGCTCAGGCTCAGTCGCATAGGGACAATTCCCAGTTGCCTCTGTTACAGGCCTTGTATCCCCCTCACCCCTCCCATATTAATTAATGATATCTTACTTAGTGAGAAGAACCACATGCAAGTGAAATAAACTATAATTAGGGTGGAGTTATCTCCAGAATTTCTAGGGATTGAAGACCTGTTATATTTCCCACAGATTTGATCATATCTAGTGTAAACAGACTAGGTCTTTTAAAATCTACTGTTCTGCCTGGTAGCATCACTTCCTAGAAGGAACCTTGGATTAGAAGACAGAAAAGCTTACTATCCTGATAGCTTTTTTTTTTTTTTCTTTAAACCTAGCAGGTATTTATTAACATTCATTTCCCCATTAGTTTTTTTTTTTTTCTCATCTTCCACCCTACTTTTTTTTTTTTGTACATCTTTATTGGAGTATAATTGCTTTACAATGTTGTGTTAGTTTCTGCTGTACAACAAAGTGAATCAGATATATGTATACATATATATATATATATATATATATATATATGTATATATATATATATCTCCCCATATCCCCTCCCTCTTGCATCTCCCTCCCATCCTCCCTATCCCACCCCTCTAGGTGGTCACAAAGCACCGAGCTGATCTCCCTGTGCTATGCAGCAGCTTCCCACTAGCTATCTATTTTACATTTAGTAGTGTTTATATGTCAGTGTTACTCTCTCACTTCATCCCAGCCTCCCTTTCCCCGCCGTGTCCTCTAGTCCATTCTCAATATCTGCATCTTTATTCCTGCCTTACCAATAGGTTCATCAGTACCATTTTTCTAGATTCCATATGTATGTGTTAGCATACAGTATTTGTTTTTCTCTTTCTGACTTACTTCACTCTGTACAACAGACTCTAGGTCCATCCACCTGACTACAAATAACTCAATTTCGTTCCTTTTTATGGCTGAATAATATTCCATTGTATATATGTGCCACATCTTCTTTACCCATTCGTCTGTCGATGGACATTTAGGTTGTTTCCATGCCCTGGCTATTGTAAATAGTGCCGCAATGAACATTGTGGTACATGTATCTTTTTGAATTACGCTTTTCTCAGGGTATATGCCCAGTAGTGGGATTGCTGCGTCATATGGTAGTTCTATTTTTAGTTTTTTAAGGAATCTCCATACTGTTCTCCATAGTGGCTGTTTCAATTTACATTCCCACCAACAGTGCAGCAGGGTTCCCTTTTCTCCACACCCTCTCTAGCATTTATTGTTTCTAGATTTTTTGATGATGGCCATTCTGACCAGTGTGAGGTGATACCTCATTGTGGTTTTGATTCGCATTTGTCTAATGATTAGTGTTGTTGAGCATCTTTTCATGTGTTTGTTGGCCTCCTGTATGTCTTGTTTGGAGAAATGTCTATTTAGGTTTTCTGCCCATTTTTGGATTGGGTTGTTTGTTTATTTTGATACTGAGCTGCACAAGCTGCTTGTGTATCTTGGAGATTAATCCTTTGTCAGTTGCTTCATTTGCAAATATTTTCTCCCATTTTGAGGGCTGTCTTTTTCTCTTGTTTATGGTTTCCTTTGCAGTACAAAAGCTTTTAAGTTTCATTAGGTCCCATTTGTTTATTTTTGTTTTTATTTCCATTTCTCTAGGAGGTGGGTCAAAAAGGATCTTGCTGTGATTTATGTCATAGAGTGTTCTGCCTATGTTTTCCTCTAAGAGTTTGATAGTGTCTGGCCTTACATGTAGGTCTTTAACCCATTTTGAGTTTATTCTTGTGTGTGGTGTTAGGGAGTGTTCTAATTTCATACTTTTACATGTACCTGTCCAGTTTTCCAGGACCACTTATTGAAGAGGCTGTCTTTTCTCCACTGTATATCCTTCCCTCCTTTATCAAAGAAAAGGTGACCATATGTGTGTGGGTTTATCTCTGGGCTTTCTATCCTGTTCCATTGATCTATATTTCTGTTTTTGTGCCAGTACCATACTGTCATGATTCCCGTAGCCTTGTAGTATAGTCTGAGGTCAGGGAGCCTGATTCCTCCAGCTCCATTTTTCGTTCTCAAGATTGCTTTGGCTATTCGGGGTCTTTTGTGTTTCCATACAAATTGTGAAATTTTTGGTTCTAGTTCTGAAAAAAATGCCAGTGGTCATTTGATAGGGATTGCATTGAATCTGTAGATTGCTTTGGGTAGTAGAGTCATTTTCACAATGTTGATTCTTCCAATCCAAGACTCCATACTGTTCTCCATAGTGGCTGTATCAATTTACATTATTCCCACCAGCAGTGCAAGAGGGTTCCCTTTTCTCCACACCCTCTCCAGCATTTATTGTTTCTAGAGTTTTTGATGATGGCCAATCTGACCGGTGTGAGATGATATCTCATTGTCGTTTTGATTTGCATTTCTCTAATGATTAATGATGTTGAGCATTCTTTCATGTGTTTGTTGGCGATCTGTATATCTTCTTTGGAGAAATGTCTATTTAGTTCTTCTGCCCATTTTTGGATTGGGTTGTTTGTTTTTTTGTTATTGAGCTGCAAGAGTTGCTTATAAATTTTGGATATTAGTCCTTTGTCAGTTGCTTCGTTTGCAAATATTTTCTCCCATTCTGAGGGTTGTCTTTTGGTCTTGTTTATGGTATCCTTTGCTGTGCAAAAGCTTTTAAGTTTCATTAGGTCCCATTTGTTTATTTTTGTTTTTATTTCCATTTCTCTAGGAGGTGGGTCAAAAAGGATCTTGCTGTGGTTTATGTCATAGAGTGTTCTGCCTATGTTTTCCTCTAAGAGTTTCATAGTGTCTGGCCTTACATTTAGGTCTTTAATCCATTTTGAGTTTATTTTTGTGTATGGTGTTAGTAAGCTTGGGTTGCAAATTGATATCTTGATGCCTCATTGCCTTCACAGCTGGCGCCAACCCAAGAAGTGTCAAGCTTCCCCAAGGGGAGTAAGGAAGATATCATAATAGACTAGGTTTGCTACAGCAACCAATAACCTCCAAATTTTAGTGGCTCAGCGCATACAGTAACAAATACACATATTTGTTATTCACACTAAGTCTGTTGTAAAGCAGACAGACATGCTCTGTTTTACATAGTTAATCAAGCCCCCAGGTGGTGGAGATTCTACCATTTAGAATGTTGTTGGCCCCCTTGTTCACCCTTCATTAGCTTCTACTAGTTATACAGCCTAGATTATTTAAAGGGGATCCAGAAAGCAAAGCCTTTCATATACTCAGGTAGGAAAGCAGTAGTGGATTTTGGTAAGCATTAGGGAGTCTTCTACCTAAGCCCACAGTCATTTTGTTCAGAAAGCCTTTTCTTACCAACATTCACCAGTTTCCAGGTAAGATATTGCTTTGATATGTTTCCATAGTACTTTTACATCCTCTGACATTATCAGCAGTAGTCCCCCCTTATCCACAGTTTCACTTTCCACAGTTTCAGTTACCCATGGTCTGAAAATATTAAATGGAAGATTCCAGAAATAAATAAGCCATAAATTTTCAATTGTGTGCCATTCTGCATAGTGTGGATGAGATCTCCAGCCGTCCTGCTCCATCACATCTAGGACATGCATCATCCCTTTGTCTAGCAGATGCTGCCTGTTAATCCTTCAGTAGCCATCTCAGGTGTCAGATCAACTGTTTGCGAGACCTCAGCGATTATGTTCAAGTAACACTTATTTTACTTAATCTTGGCCCCAAAGCACAAGAGTAGTACAGCCGGCTGTCTGGATGTACTAAAGAGTAGCCATAAGGTTCTTACATTAAGCTGAAAGGTGAAAGTTCTCAACTTAATGAGGAAAGAAAAAAAGTGTATGCTGAGGTTGCTAAGATCTATGACAGGAGCAAATCTTCTCTCCATGAAATTGTGAAGTAGAAAAAGAAATTCATGCTAGTTTTGCTGTTGTACCTCACACAGCAAAAGTTGCAGCCACAGTGCCTGATGAGAGCTTAGTTAAGATGGAAAAGGCATTAAATTTGTACAATAAGATGTTTTGAGAGAGAGAGAAAGACTACATTCACATAAATTTTACTACAGTGTATTGTTAAAATTGTTCTATTTTATTATTAGTTATTGTCATTAATCTCTTACGGTGCCTAACTTAGAAATTAAGCTTTATCATAGGTATGTATTTATAGGAAAAAACAGTATATAAAAGGTTTGGTTCTATCCACAGTTCCACCATCCACTGGGGGGTCTTGGAATGTAACCCCCATGGATAAGGGGGGCAACTGAACATATTATTTTACTTCTTGTTTAATTGTCATCTTAAAAGAAAATAATAAAATAAAATAAATTGTCTTCTTGCTTTCTTAGAACTTGTCCTCACCAACCCCCCTCCTAAAACACACTTGCCCTTCTACTTCACCTGGCTAACTCATATTTATTCGGTAGGTCTTAGTGAAAACTACTTTCATTAGTCACGGGAAAAAGATATAATGTGAACCATAGTTCACATTAACCATAGTTTTTCACCTTACAAAATTTTTAAGTAAGGGAATTAGGGCTCCTCAGAAGGTATCTGATACCAGATCTCAGAGGAGGAAAGAGCAAGAAGAGTCAAATACATCTTGTTGACAAAAACTGAAGATTTTTTTTTTTGTTAATACCTAAATAAATGTTAACAATAGTACAGACAGGAGAGATTAGTCACTGGGCAAAGGTGATAAATTTGGCATAAAAAATGACCACAGTAATTGGAAGGTATTGAGTCTGTCAAAGGAGACATGAGTCCATGGTAATTCTCAAAAGGTAGAAGTGATTTTTTAAAAATCTGCTAAAAGGATGGTTTGAGATTTTAAAAATATTTATTTATTGAACGAATGAATGAGTTGTATTTTGATTAAAATAGAAAATGGTCGTTAACATGAAAATAAGCAGTTGCAACTTAGAGAATGTGTTTACTCGTTGTATTAAAAAAACAAGAATTTTTAACCTTTGTATCAGACTTATAAAAAAAATTGATTTAAGCTGTAGCAGGGGGATTTGTATATTCAAAGAAGAACTTCCTGGCTGTGCTCATTGTTAAACGCTAGAGTGAGGTTGTTGACTCTTGGTTGGGAAGCTTTTTCCTCTCTGGGTGTTTATGTACAATTCTTCCCGAAGGCGGGAGAATACAGCACAGCTGATTTCCTAAAACTCCTTCAGGTGTTCGGCTTTCTAAGGTGGTCATTATGAGGCAGATATAGATATGCTTGTGCTGTGTTAGACTCAATTCAGTGAAAACTTGCGTGAGCTTTGTGAATGGACATTCCACAAGTGAAATATTTACAGTTGTATTAAGTATGCATTTGCATCAAAGATGTAGGTTCCTGTAATTATGAGCACCTGGGAAACTCTTCAACAGTGTGTATGGAATTAGCACTAACCTACTTTACTGAGGTTTTCTTTGTCATGCCTTATCTTGGAATCTTTTTCTGTGAAAGAAATGAGTTCGCCAGCTGAAAAGTATATTAGGAAAAAGGTCTGTGCTCATGTGAAAACTATTCTAGAATTGTACAACTTCAAAGGTTGGGTTTCTCTTACTGGATGAAGAAAAGCAAAATGCTGCCCATAAATGGACAATTGAGTGCGAAAGCAGAAGGGGTAATGAAATATTACAACCAAAAAAGAAATGGAAGAGCTGGCAAGAGAACTGGAATACAGCAAAATGGAGGGGTATAAAATTAGCTGAAAACAGAGGCAGTTGTAGAAAAACTCCTTTGAGTGGGTAGCTCAAATGCTAATGATTCTGATAAAAATCCAGGCTTTGACTAGAGAAAACTAGGTATTTAGATCCAGCAATATATTTGGGAAGGTATGGGGAGAACTAACTTGAAAACCGCACCTCAGTTGGCTCAGAGGGGAGGTGGAAATGTAGAATCTGTGAAGGAAAGTTTAATATGTTTTTTTTAAAGCTGTCTGCTAAATGAGACCAGATAATTTATGCATTGACGATGTGAAGCACTTGTTAGCTTGGCTTCAAAAGCAATAATTGTCCAAGGACTGTAATCCATTACTAATCAGTGATAAAGACTGTTGTCAGGACTGAGCTAATTAGATATGGTCTTAAAAGTGTGTTTGAATGCCAAATTCCAGTATAGATTGACAAACATAGCATGGAAATGTGCCAGGGGCAGGGGACTAAAGGAATAAAACTGAAGTGAATTAAACAAGATGGCAGAAGAATAAAACAGAAGGATGAACATATATCAAAGTTTGTAGGGAGTTCTAAACATATCAAAATTGAACAATTTGTCTCAGTTTGGGTCCTCCAAGAAGCAAGACCCCAAAATAGAATGAGATGGGAAGGAAATGCTTGTGAAGGAGGAAGGGAACAGGAGTACTTGGGGTGGGCTCCCTGTGGAAGGACAGAGGAAAGGAAGGAGGGTCTTGTAGAAGGAGCCCCAGACTGCAGCGCAGCACGGCGGATGGCAAGTGCCCTAGCCAAGGTTGCCCACTGGAGCAGTCATGTGCTGGGGAGAAAGGGCCCAGCTCTAGCAGTGCCGCTGTGCTCAGGCATTAGCTGGGAGCAGCCTTCGGGGAGCCTGGCTTGAGCGTGAATGCTGTATTCACAAAATGCAGCAGCTAGAGATGGTCAGCCGACCACGCTGCCTACAGCAGGTTGTTTGAAAGGGAGATCTGAGTGGCAGACATGCGTGGCTGCTCTGGCCCACCCCTCACGCCTCACAGCTACACTTTTCCACATGTTTGGGGAACAGCTCTTCCACGGCTCCTGTGAGCCTCTCTTCCTGTGAGGAAACTTTCAAGAGGGAGATTAGGGGGATAAACTGTACCCCAAGATGCTGTAGCTGGTTTCAGCTGGAACTGGTATTCACAGTCTCCCCACTCCCTCTGAATTCCCCTCACCCTCAACTCATCTCTGTTGTTCCTGGTGGCTTATCTGATGGTATGACCCAAACCTTCATTCCTGAGGGAACTGATTCCGTGGAAATCATACCTTCTCAGGCCAACATTGCTACACACGTCCATTCACGGTTCTAATGGTCAAGAAATTTATCAACGGGCATCTAAATGGATCACCTTGTTGAAATGCAGCCTACTTCCTCCGGTTGTTCTGAGTCTGCTACCCTGGTGAAGACGGTGATTTCTCTTCTTGCCTGCTGGTTACTGGAAACAAGGAGTCCAAATGCTCAGGCAGCAGCCATAGCCTGTGATTAAGTCGAACCATGGCTGTCCCCCTGGCAAGAGTATGCTCCTTTGGGGGAAGAGAACCTCACCCCCTCTGAGGTCAGAGTTGTAGGGACAGGAAGCAAAATGTCCTCCAGTGTCATAGAGAGTAATGATAAGTGGACCACAACTGCCTCTACCCTTGGATTCCCGTGCCTGTATATTCTTTCATTTGGAGACCCAGTGGCACATAGGGGTCCCTGATACAGTATATACTGTGTCCTGAATGATGTCACCTACCCTTGCAGAGTATTGCCTTTGCGATTGTATTTCAGCTGTGCTTTAGTCAGCTGTTCCAACATTCTATCAGGCTGGCTACTTAATGATGATGAGAGATCACTGGATTCCATGGTCAAGAGCCCAGTCTTGCAGCTCCTTCACTGTGAAGTGGTTTCCCTGGCCAGATGCTATGCAGTGTGGAAATTCATGCCCATGAATCAAGCATTGTGTATGCCCTTGATAGTGAGGCTCTTCAGGCAGAAGACACAAACCCAGACCTAGAATAGGTATCTATTGCTGCGAGGATGAACTGCTGGCACTTCCTGAACAGATGAGCTCAATGACACCAAGTGGCTGTTGGTCTCCCTGAGGACTAGTGCCAGATCAGGACTCAGTGTTGTCCTCTGTTGCTGATAGGTTGGATATTCTGAGGCAGCAGTAGTTAGATTGACCTTAGTAAGTAGATATTCATGCTGCGTGGGCCCCTACATAGACCCCATCTTTGATACCATAGCAATTTTATTCATGTGCCCGTTGTGTCACCTCTGGGATGGCCAATGATGAAAGCTGGCTAAAACTGACTAGTCAAGTAATTTTAACTAGTTGGTTCTTCAGTGCCTTTTCCAAGGTAGATGCTCTCTGCTGAGTATTGTAATACAAAAATCTTCACACTTCATGTCCATTCCCATATGTCTGTCCACATGTTTCCACTGCAGACCTCATCTCTCAAATTCCAGGAGTAGGAATGTTTGAGCTACAGGCTACACTTGCTGCAAAGCTCTTTTATGCTCCAGTTTCTCCTCAAAGCTGACAGCCTTCCATGTCACAAGGTCTACAGGCTGGAATATAATTAATACACTTCCAGTATTAGGTGTAGATCAGTTTGCCTCCTGAACCCAAAGAAATCCACCAGGTGTTGTGCTTCCTTGTTTGCCCCAGGAGATACAAGGTGCAGCATTTGTCTTTTACTTTAGAGGAGATGTCCTGGCTTGCCCCTGGTCAAGGAACTCAAAAACTTTCCTGAAGTGGTAGGTCCCTGAAGCTATATGAGTTTTTATCTCCCACCTTCTGATGCTCACATACCTTACCAAGGCCTCCAGCACAAAACCCAACTTTTGCTTGTCCTGCCAGATCAGCGTCATACCACTAATGCTTTGGATCGATGTGATGATATAGACTCTTTGAACTATGTTATGACAGAATCCGGAGAGTTAGCACAGCCCTGAAGCAAAACCATAAGTGAATCTTGTTGTCCATTCCATGTCAAAGTGAACTATTTCTGATCCTTTTTTTCTGATTGGTATAGAAAAGAATGCAATCATCAGATCAATAGCTGCATATGACAAAATTGAGGGCTTCGCGATCAGCTTTACCATCAACAAGTCTGGCACAGCAACTGCAATGAAGCTACTACTTGGTTGAGATTATGGAAATCTGTAGTCATTCTCCAGGATCCATGTGGTTTCTGTAGGTGTCAGACTGGTGAATTAAATAGAGATAGGATATGGACTACCACCATGCATCCTTTAAATCTTTAATGGTGATTGTATTAGTCAGGGTTCTCCAGAGTAACAGAACCAAGAGAATATCGATAGATGATGATAGATAGATAGATAGATAGATAGATAGATAGATGATAGATAGACTTATTTTTAATAAATATATTTTAATAAATACATTTTAAAATTAAATTTTAAAAAAAATTTAAAGAGATTTCTTTGGCTCTTGTGATTGTGGAGGCTTGGAAATCCAAAATCTGATGGAGGAGCTCAGCAGGCTGAAGACTCAGGACCAAGTTCTAGTCCAAAGGCAGTCAGCTGACAAACCAAGAAGAGCAGAGGTTACAGAGGAAGTCCAAAGGCAGTCTACCGGCATAATTCCCTCTTGCTCAGGGGAGATCAGCTTTTTGTTCTATCATCAGTTTTCAACTGATTGGATGAAGCCCATCCACATTATGGAGGGCAATCACCTCCACTTAAGTCTACTGATTTTTTTTTTTTTTTTTTTTTTTTTTTTTTTGGTATGCGGGCCTCCCCCTGCTGTGGCCTCTAGATAGATAGATAGATGATAGATAGACTTATTTTTAATAAATATATTTTAATAAATACATTTTAAAATTAAATTTTAAAAAAAATTTAAAGAGATTTCTTTGGCTCTTGTGATTGTGGAGGCTTGGAAATCCAAAATCTGATGGAGGAGCTCAGCAGGCTGAAGACTCAGGACCAAGTTCTAGTCCAAAGGCAGTCAGCTGACAAACCAAGAAGAGCAGAGGTTACAGAGGAAGTCCAAAGGCAGTCTACCGGCATAATTCCCTCTTGCTCAGGGGAGATCAGCTTTTTGTTCTATCATCAGTTTTCAACTGATTGGATGAAGCCCATCCACATTATGGAGGGCAATCACCTCCACTTAAGTCTACTGATTTTTTTTTTTTTTTTTTTTTTTTTTTTTTGTGGTATGCGGGCCTCCCTCTGCTGTGGCCTCTCCTGTTGCGGAGCACAGGCTCCGGACGCGCAGGCTCAGCGGCCACGGCTCACGGGCCCAGCCGCTCCGCGGCACGCGGGATCCTCCCAGACCGGGGCGCGAACCCGGCCCCCCTGCATCGGCAGGCGGACGCGCAACCACCGCGCCATCAGGGAAGCCCAAGTCTACTGATTTAAATCGAAATCTTATCCAAAAATACACTGACAGAAATATCTAGAATAATGTTTGACCAAATATCCAGGCACCACAGCCCAGCCAAGTTGACACATAAAGCTAAACATCTCAGTGGTACTAATCTCTGCCTCCATTTCTGGAATGCAATATTATTTTTGATTCACTATCCTTGGCTTGGGAAAGTAGTAGTTTCAGAGGCTTTCTTTTGGCTTTCCCCAATATAATGGTTCTTACCCAGCTAGCCAAGTTCCTAAGTGAGTCAAACTGCCATGAATGTGAACCTTAATTTTTCACCAAGATGGGTGAAATGATCCTCAACTGAGTTCACGGACCCAGTGGACCCACCATAAGCTGGACTTCAGCCAGACTGCTTATGTTACTGGGTCCCACCTCTAACAGGGGATCCTGAGGACACTTTAGGTTTTCTGGTATCAATGTCAGCTTTGAAAATATGTTCAAAGTCCTCAGTATGTGTGGTTTTCCTTTTTCAAGTGCGTCGTCATCCACGTATACGGCTGTAGGTCCATTTAGGGCGGGACTGGGGAAATCCTTATAGTTAATACTTGTCATGGTCTTGCAGGCTTCTTCCTCCCTGAGACACAACCATCTCTCAGTCACTGCATTCTGGGTCTGAAAATTGTCTCAGGTCCAGAAACTGAGTAATGAATCATGAATTTTTATTGGGGCAACGACCCTTATCCTCCTGTTTTTCTGTTCTTGCCTGTTTCTGATTATAGATGTTAAATGGTGCTCTCATTGCTTGCACTTCTATTTTGCCCTTAGGGATGCCAGATTCTGTTAGCCATTTCTGTACCTTCCTGTTGGTCAGGCCCCCTTAACCACCAGCCATTACAGTCTTGCTGGTAGTTATAATAATGGTTGCCCCCTGGCTTCTATTGGCTTGGTTATGTGGTTTCTGTTATTTTGGAGCGCGATCACCTCTGTTGCTATTAACAAGCTCAAATTTGTGACAGTTTCATCCCTGGCCTGTATGGAGAGCCACCACTGAACTTTTAATGATGCTGGTGTCTCTCTCACCAGTGCATTCCTGATGGCCTTGGAGAACGATGTGTTCTCTGGGCTCTGCTGTGTAAACATAATCTTCTGATGGGTCCTCTGGTCTCACGCTATGAATCCATTATGATTCACCCCTTCCCACAGCCTTTTTATTCCTTCCTCTACTATCTGCCATGGCAACTCAGGCATTTCCACGTCAGCATGGCCACCACCTTTTCTGGGCTTCTAAGAGCCAGACTTCCCTACAGTGAGTTTGCCCCATCCCCTGGGCAGAGGAGGTTCCTTGTAATGGTGTCAAATCCCATTTTCCAAGAAAATGTTCCAAGTCAAACAGGCGCTCTGACTCTCACACTGTGCCTGTTACTGTGTCATTACTTCTCAGTTTCTCATTAACGCTCCGTAGGGCATCAGTAGAACTTTGGAATAACCAGCCAACACCACTACACTTGTAGGCATTATTCTCCCCATATCTTTCAAATGCCTACATCTTCAAACTAGCAAAGCTGTTCTCCTCTCCCAGGACACACTCCCAGGTCATCACCAGTGACATCTTTAGCAATTGTGGGGCTGCCTTTTGCCAAGGACTACCCATTCCCCACATTGCACCCAGGATGAGGTCCTACTTGCAGGCCAAGTATGAGTAAACAGTCCTCAAACCTAATTTTATTGCCTGCTTTCTTGGGCCATGTTTTACTGACTGTGTCAGTTAGGTTTCCTGCATAGCAGACACCAAGCCAAAATTAGCTGTGCAAAAGATGCATTGGGGCAACATCTGTGAGGCATAAAGGGGAGGGGAACAAGAGTAGGTAGGGAGAGACTTTAAACCACAAAGAAGGTCAGACACTTGTGAAAGGAGAGAGGGAAGGAGAGAAGATTGGGTAGGAAGAGCCCCAGGCTGCCACTGTACAGCTCTGAGAAAGTCTTGGCCAGGTGATTGGGGCATCCGGGGCAAAGACTACCCACTAGAGGAATCTGTAGGAAGCAGAAATGGCCTGGCTACAGTATCCCACTGCATTTAGTCATTGGCTGGGAGCCTTCCGGGGAGGAAAATGGCCTCAGTGTGAATGCTGCAGACCTGGAGGTGCAGTGGCTAGCTGGAAGTTGTCAGCCAATTACAGTTCACACACTAACTGAAGGGAGAGCTGAGTGGCACACCTCCACAATCAAGTCTAACTGGCAGGAGCAGGAAGAAAAGAAGCCAAGGCCAGGAGGCCACATGGAAAATAGAATGGGATCCTACCAAGGAGCTTTGTGGATAAGCATCGGCATGTGCAAATTTACCTTTGTTTACATGTCTATGGGTTTGGTTAATGTTACCATAGGCATGAATGAGTCCATGCAAGTATACAGGCTGCCATGGGAAATGAGCACTGACAAGGAAGGAGACAAAAAAATCTATGAAAAGCAGACATAAAAATTAAGAAGGTGTAGCTTTATGGGACCATTTAATATAGGAGGAAATCATCCTATAATCTTCAGTATGCCTAGAGGGCAATCACTCTATTATTGAAATCATCACAAAAAGGATAATTCATGTTGAATATCATCTGTTTTATGAAGTAAATACGTACTCCTTTAATACATACACATGCACTTTAATAAGATTTTCAACAAAATGAATTTTTAAATGTCACTTACTTAAATGGTAAGTTCCTCCATTCTACACAAAAACTTAAATAATAATTTTAAAAGATTTATTTCCCTGCCAGATAGCTGGGTTATACTTTATATATATTATCTTTCAAATATTTCATGGCTTTTTCTATAATTTTATAGCAACCGTTTTTTAAAATTACATTTTTTTGTTTGTTTGTTGGTTGGGTTTTTTTTTTGCGGTACACGGGCCTCTCACTGTTGTGGCCTCTCCCGTTGCGGAGCACAGGCTCCGGAAGCGCAGGCTCAGCGGCCATGGCTCACGGGCTTAGCCGCTCCGCGGCATGTGGGATCTTCCTGGACCGGGGCACGAACCCCTGTCCCCTGCATCGGCAGGCGGACTCTCAACCACTGTGCCACCAGGGAAGCCCAAAAATTACATTTTTGACAGAAAGTATACTACTTCCTTAGGCTTCCATAATTCAGCAAGCAGAGTGCCAAAAGAATCTTAACTTCAATGGTAAAGAATACAATTCTTTTTGTATTATTTAATACAATTCAAGGTTCAAGGGAAATGTTGGTAGTTTACATACTAACAAACAACTTTCAAATTATCTTTCATAATTTTGAATTAAAAATAAATCTAAATTATAGTAAGAGTTTATAAATATTTTAAAGATATGCTTAGATGTAACAAAAGGAAAGTTTATAAATGATATTTTGTGGCTATATTAAAACTAAGAAAAGTAATTTGTATTAAGTAACATCATTTAGCTCTAGGTACTCATAGGCACTTTTTTTTCTTTATTTTAAAAAATTTATTATTTTTTAAAAAATTTATTTACTTATTTATTTATTTTTGACTGCGTTGGGTCTTCGTTGCTGCGTGCAGGCTTTCTCTAGTTGCAGCGAGCAGGGGCTACTCTTCGTTGTGGTGTGCGGGCTTCTCTTGTTGTGGAGCGTGGGCTCTAAGTGCGCGGGCTCAGTAGTTGTGGCTCGTGGGCTCTAGAGCACAGGCTCAGTAGTTGTGGCACACGGGCTTAGTAGCTCCGTAGCATGTGGGATCTTCCTGGACCAGGGCTCGGACCCGTGTCCCCTGCATTGGCAGGTGGATTTTTTAACCACTGCACCACCAGGGAAGTCCTGCCACTGTGTTTTATGGCATAAAGTTAGATATGAGGCTATTACTTGCAGTTAAATTTGGAGTAGAACCATTAATTTCTCTGTTATCATCAGCACTACCATCATCTGATCCATTTTACTCGTTATTACCATTATTACATATTTATATATGAGTAATAGTATTTATAATACTACCACTATTATTACTGTCTCAACACATTCATGTTCCTCTCGGTGGCTACTCTAAATCTGAATGCAGTAAGAAAAGCACAGAATTTGGAGACAGATCTGGGGTGGGTTCTAAATTTGCCTAATATCAGCTGTATGACTTAAATTCACTATGTCAGTTGCCTATTGTATGACACAGGGACAATAATACCCACTCCAAACAGTGGCTGTGAGAATTAAATATATGTAAATCACCTGTGTGGACTATAAATTTTAACCTTAAAATCTTCTCACTATCAGAGGATGATCTCCTTTCTGCTTCATGGAGAAAATTAGAGGGTATAAAGTTTATCTCACCAATTCTTCTTCATAGATTTGTCTCTTGTCCCTACTGCTTTCTTGAAGTTGCTCTCATTCAGGGACACCAGGAGCTTCCCACATGTGAAATTCAGTTTTCAGTCCTCATTCTATTTGTCCTTTCTGCTGCATTGACATGTTGACCATTCTCCTTTTTGAAACATTTTGATTTCTCTGCTTTCCTGAAGCCTCTCTATAGAGTTCATTTTCAATCTGTTTTGTTTCTTCTTTCTGATTTGGGGTTTCTTTTACAGCTGGTGTGTCGTGGAATGCAAGGGCAGTAGCAGAAAGCAGTGAGTTGTGAGCAGGTTCAGCTTGTGATACAAGAAGGAAGTCAAAAAACAACCAAGGTCAATACTGTGAAGACAAGGAGCCAAGGAGTGGGTGTGGTAGAAGCTATAAGGGAGAGCTGGTGCTAGAGAATGATTCAGGAGCTAGAGAATGGCCTAAGGTAACTGGAGATAGGAATATAGGGAGCTATACCTAATGTAATCCAACTTTTTTTTTGCGTTACGCGGGCCTCTCACTGTTGTGGCCTGTCCCGGTGCGGAGCACAGGCTCCGGACGCGCAGGCTCAGCGGCCATGGCTCACGGGCCCAGCCGCTCCGCGGCATGTGGGATCTTCCCGAACCAGGGCACAAACCCGTGTCCCCTGCATCGGCAGGCGGACTCTCAACCACGGCGCCACCAGGGAAGCCCAGTCCAACTATTTTTGCCTGATACCTTTTTCATTTTTACCTGGCTCTTTTTTCTTGGGCTGGGCACATAACTAATATAAGCAGAGTCTAACAGGACTACCAAGTACCTTCCACTTTTTTTCCTTCTGGCCTTTGAATGTTGTTCCCTGAGGTCCTATTTCTTGGACTTCGCTTTCAGTCTGCACACTCAGCCTGAGTGATCTCATCCAGCCTCAGTTTTAAACTACCTAGTTCTCTTACAAGTTTTAGTCTGTCGACTGGCTTTTTTATCTATATGTCTAAATTGGGCTTATCTTTACTTCCTAAACTGTTCCCTCTTTCAGCTGCAGTATCACCCCCATCTAATTTCTCATATTAGAAAGCATGCTATTCTTAACTTCTTTCTCTTTGCCAACATCCAATGAGACACCAAGATTTTAAAAAATAATTAATAATTATTTATTATTATTATGGCTGCCTTTTTATCTAGCCCTTGAGTTAAGCACTCTCCTAAGCCCTTTATATATATTACCTCATCTAATCCTCGTGATGGCCTTTAAGAATAGCCTTATGGGGGGCTGTTATTATCTCTGTTTTAGAGATCAAGAGTCTGAGGCTTGGCATATTTGAATTATTCTCTCATGCTTTAAATAGCTCACTCTAGTTACACAGAATTGAATCCAGGTATTTTAACTCCAGATCCTGCTCTCTCCATCACTGGATCCTGCTTCTACTTTGCTACACTCTGTTTCTCTCAGAAAAGTCTTATAAATTCAGCCCCTCCTCCAGCTACAATTACACCAGTTTACATACCTGGGCTCCAAAGCAGATGGATTTGCATTGGAATCCTGGGGTCCCTGCCTACTGTGACTTTGGACAGGTGACCCTCTCTGCCTTTCATTCCTCATTGATTAATAGGGATGTACTACCTATATCACAAGTTGATTGTAGGTTTTAAAATTTAAAAATACAAAAGGAAAAAAGAATAAACGCTTAGGTAACCCATGTAAGCTCTATACGCTTAATACACATAGGTTACTTAGGTAACCTATGGAAAGCTTAATCCACTTGTTATTGTTATTATTATTCTCCAGTATAAGCCCTCAAATGGTTTCACTTTGTCTCAAAAGATTTCCAGTTGGTCTCCCAGACATAAGACCTGCTAAATTCATTCTCTCCATTATTGTCAGAATTATTTTTTAAAAAGCTAAGTCTGATCCTGTAATTTCCCTGCTTAAGAGCCTCTGATACTCCTCTTCTACATGGGATTGCATTTTATGCCATATTAAAGCAGTGACTTGAAATCAGATTTTAAAATAGACAGAAATAACTCACCAATAATTTTGAAAATAAAGGCAAAAGTGAGCACATAGCTCCTGTTTTAAGAACAAGGTAATTATGTAGCTCATGATAATTACCTGTGGGCATTGGTAAATACATTGCAGCTTGATAATTGTACTCCACTGCAGGTTCAGATTAGAATGTTCCTTAAATTTACCACAGAAGGTGCTATTTAAAGAGTCAGGCTAAAACCTGGAATGAGAGGAACTCTTTGGAATTATAGCAGCATTTCCAAATCTTTGCAATTTCCATCTGTTTCTTTTATGTGGCAATAATAATCAATTCAGTTAAATAATTTAAAATCAACAGATTCTATTATTTCCCTGAATTCCTGGCAAACAATTGAGTCAAAGTAATGAGGAATAGTTGATTTGAAACCTGGAGCAGTGTTTGTCAAAATATCAATTAGGACTCATTAGTGGCAGATGAAATCAATTTAGTGTCACCTGCCCCCCCCCCAGCAATTTTTTAAAAAATGGAATAGAATACAATTAAAAAAAATACTACAGTATGCTGCATCATGGAAGGGTATATTGTTCTGTGAAATCTCTGCTTCAGTTGTATGTATGTATGTTTACTGGCTTGTAATATAAAATATATTTCCCACTATCGTATATATTTCCCACTGGTTTGGGTCAAAAAAGGTTTAAAGCCACCACCCTACAGGACACAGCAATATCGTTCAAGGAGTGAGATCAATTCCAAGTAGCCACTTAATAAAATTGGTTAAATAACATGATAACATTGAAATCATATCCCACTTGGGACAAAAAAAAAAATTACATAATTATAATCCCAAGAGTATCATCAACACCTGATTCATTCACCAGACTTGGCTTCAAATAATTTTAAGTAGTTCAAAAAATCAAACCCATCTCTAAGAGGTGAACATTCATTACCACAGAAACTATGCAGAAGAATTTGCCATAACTTCTGAAGTCAATAGCAAAAAAGCAATTTGAGAAATATTTTCAGCAAAAGCAAAATCACTAACATGAGACCCAGATCACTGTTTTCCAGGGCTGCTCCTGATGTTTGTTTGCATATTTATCACATTTAATTATAATTCTTGTATAATTTTTCCCAACAAGACTGAGCCCCTATTATACAGAAACTTTATTTTATTATTGCTGTATTCTTAGTGCCTTTATATATATCGCCCAGCATACAAGAGACATTTAAAAACTTTTGTCAAGAAAACGGTACTCATTTAGATAAATATATGTTCTCAGACTTAATGACTGACTCAAGGTCAGAGCATATGCTAAGCCTATTCATGCTTCTTGCCCACTTTAAAGAATATACTTCTCAAAGTCTCTCAGCTCTACAGAACAGCGCTTGATGGGAGCTTACAACTCATAACTTTTAATCAAAGGAATAAAATTTAGGAATTCCCTGGCCATCCAGTGGTTAGGACTCTGCACTCTCACTGCCAAGGGACTGGGTTCAACAATCCCTGGTGGGGGAACTAAGGTCCCACAAGGAACAAAATTTAAAACCAAAATAAGACATTATTTTGGGACTTCCCTGGTGGCGCAGTGATTGAGAATCCACCTCCCAATGCAGGGGACACGGGTTCAATCCCTGGTCTCGTAAGATCCCACATGCCGCGGAGCAACTAAGCCCCTGAGCCACAACTACTGAGCCCGCGTGCCACGACTACTGAAGCCCTCGAGCCTAGAGCCTGTGCTCCTCAACAAGAGAAGCCACCGCAATGAGAAGCCTGCGCACAGCAACAAAGACCCAACGCAGCCAAAACTAAAATAAAATTTAAAAAAATATATTATTTTGATATCAAATTATCATGGATGCAAGCAGGGAAACAAGCAATGTTTGTGATGGGGAAAACTGAGGAAGGTAGTTTGGAAATACACATCAAAAATCTTCATATATACTTTTTCTTGTGAAGACATTTTGCTTCTAGTTCTTTACTCTATGGAAGAATTACAAATACGCAAATATGGACACAAGGATATTAATCTCAGTGTGGTGTACAATAAAGATGTCTAATGCTAGGCAATTAGTTATGTAAATTATGGAAATTATCACAATAGAATAATATGCAGCCATGAAAAATAATGATGTTCAATTATCTTGGCATAGAAAGAGGCTCTGAAAATATGCTGTAAAAAGCAATAAAGCTGTGCACTGTAGAATATCATTTACATTTTTTATGAGGTGAAACTCATATGACATAATTAACCATTTTAGACTGAACTATTCAGTGTCTACTTAGTACTTTCACAATATTGGGCAACTGCCACCTCTCTCCAATTCCAAAACATTTTCATCACCCCAAAACGAAACCTGTATCCATTAAGCTGTTGCTTCCCATCCCCCCGCTTCCGCAACCCCTGGTAACTACCAGCCTATGTTCTGTCTCTATGGATTTACTTATTTGGGAATATTTCATGTAAATGGAATCATGTAACACGTGACCTTTTGTGTCTGATTTCTTTCATTTAGCATAATGTTTTGGAGATTTATCCACCTTGTATCAGTACTTGATTTTTTTTTTATATAGCTGAACAACATTCCACTGTATGCGTACACTATAGTTTATTCATTGGTAGACGGACTTTTCAGGTGGTTTCTACCCTTTGGCTATTGACAATAGTGCTCCTATGAACATGGGTGCAGTGCAGAATCATTTTAATAATACAAGTATCTGTTGGCAGAGAATAAATGCAGGAATATCAGCAGTCATTATTTTGTGATGGAGAGATGACAGATGAGTCTTTACATAATGAAGAGCGTTGGGCTTTAGAATTAAGCAACCTGCCTCTATTTCTTCACTTGTAAAGTGAAGAAAATAAAAACTACCTAATTGAATTATTGTGAAGAGTAAATGAAACATTTGTAAAGTACTTAGAAGTACATGGGGGCACAAGGTAGGTACTGAATACCTAGTATGTTTTTAAAAAATCTTTTTTGGTTTTACTTTTTGGTGACATCTACTGAAAATATTTTCCCCCAACGGAATAACATGTTAAACAGGCTTTTTTTTTTTTTTTTTTGGAGAGTGTATTTGCATGCTACACAGTTAAGATGCATGTTTCTCTTTACTCATAGTCATTTGGGCCGGTGCCAGTCAAAGGCTGCCCAATTGTTTGATCTGATAACATCACTGTGACTTAGCTCCACAGTGTAACTCTCCCTCAAAGTTTCAATTAAAATAATGTTCCAAGTAGCGTTTTCGCCAACCCTCTGCCACAGTTCACCTTCCATTTTAGTCTTTGTTTCGGCACCCCTTTATATGCTGCATATGCAAGCATCAAGGTTTTACATTTTAGGAAACGTACAAAAGAAAAGGAGGGACGGGTCAAGGCCACAGGCTTTCTCGTAGACACAGCTAGGAAAATACTTTGCTATCAGGTTTTTTCAAATATATAAAATTGCCTCCAGAATTCTTGCCTTTTTGTACTCCCTAGGAAACCTCAAATTTTATTTTTCATGGCAAACTCAAACTTCTCTGCCAGACGAGCACATCTTGAGCAGAGAAGAAGGGTCACCGTCCGGAGCGGGCAGGGGCCTCCCCGGGTTTGGGGAGGCTGAATTCGCGTCTGCAGCCCCGGAGCCGCCCCAGCGCGGGAGTTTCGAGGGGAGCTCGGGGACAGCTGCGGCGTCACGTGGGGAGGCCGCGCGGGGACCGACGCCTGGGGCCCGAGTGCCTCCGGGGAAGCCGCATCCCCAGAGCCCAAACCTGGGCTTTCGCTAGGGCCTTGCAGGGAGGTGAGCCCGCCCGCCCGCGCCGGCACAGGTGTCCGGGTGGCGGCGCCGAGGCCCCCGCGGGCTGGGCGGGCGCGCCGGTGCGCGGGGCCCGGGGGCCCGAGGGGGAGGTTCCCGCGAGGTGGTTCTGGGCTCCTCCTCGGCGCTCAGGTTTCCTCTTCCCGCCCGCCGGCTGCTGGCTGCGGCGCCTCCTCCCTTCCCCTCCCCCCACCCGCTCCGTCGCCTCGGCCCGCCTCGCCCCCTCCCGGGCCTCCTCCGGCTCTCTCTCTCTCCCTTCCCCTCGAGCCTCGGAGGAGCCCGCAGCCGCGGGGCGCCCGGGAAGATGGCGGCGGCGGCGGCGGTAGCCGGCGGCGAGGGGGGCGCGGGCGTGGGCGGCGCGGCGGGGCCCGAGCCGGGATCGGGGCCGCGCGGGCCGGACCCCTCCGCCGAGGCGTGCAACGACGCCCGGGGCCCGGCGCCCGCTGCGCTGCACCCGGAGGAGGTCGCCGCGCGGCTGCAGCGGATGCGCCGGGAGCTGAGCAACCGCAGGAAAATCCTGGTGAAAAACCTGCCCCAGGACAGCAACTGCCAGGTGTGGCGACGGGCTGCGAGGCGACGCGTCCCGGGGGCTACGGGGCAGGAGCTTTAGAGAAAAGCTGCCCACGCCACCCCCCTTCCACCCCGGTGTCCAGGCTGGTGCCCGGCGCCTGGGAGCGGTCCGGGGGAGGAGGGGATCGTGCAGAGTTACGAGAACGGTCCTTGGCTTTTGCAGAGCCCCCCGGGTTTGTGAGTCCGCGGTCACCCCGCGAAGGAGGCACATTAGGAAACTGAGGCTCGGAGAGGCGAATGGGCTTGTCCAAGGTCACGGGAATCTGGAGCGCTGTCTCTAAGTCCGGCTGGTTCCTTCCTTCCCCTGATGGCCCAGGGTGGTGTACTGGGGGAAGGGGTCGGGGAAGTTAGTGAAGGAGAGCGGAGGTGAGCTGCGGAGCACAGCTTGGGAGTGGGGGACAAGTCTTCGGGAGCACCCTGAGACTGGCGCAGGGTCCCAACGGGGTCCTCGCGACTTGGGTGTGCCCTGGGGGGCGGGGTCACGGGAGAGCTGGGAGTGAGTTTTGCTGTTGCAGGAGCACTTGACCAAGTTTGTATGAAACAACTCTGTCCCCTCAGTTTGCTAAGACCCTGGAATAGAGAGGTTATCGCTGCGGTTTGGGGAGCCTTGCAGCCGTCTTCTCACTGCCGAGTACTGGAGGATTTGTTCCTCAGTGACTCCGAGGAGGCTTAAAGATAGGCTACTCTGTGTCTTTGATCCAGATTAACTGTTGCTTTAAGCTCTGCATCTATTTGACTTTTTTTTTTTTTCTCCTCGATTACCAAAGTTACGTGCTCATTGTAGGAAAGCTAGAAAACACAAAGAAGCGCAAAGGGGGGGAATAGAAATCACCTGTATTTTTGATACTTAAAGATAACTATTGTTAACGTGGAGTATTATCTTTTCCTGTGTGTACGTTTCTTTGACTATTAAGGGTTTCTTGTCTAGATGTTCACGTATCTTTCACATTTAATTGGAATTTCTATATTTTGTGGGGATGGGGAGGGTTGTCTGTCCTGGTGGTTGCAGATTTGGGGCACTTCGTGTAGTTCCTCCTGTAGTGGGATGCATGGAATTGCAGGGGAGCTGCCTGTTGATAATTGCAGCGGTTCTTCCGTTAGATCCGTTAAATATTGAGACCAATGCCTCATTACTATGTAATTAGACCTTACATAGCCAGCCACTCACAATAAATGTGAGCATGTAACCTTATAACCCATATACATGAAGGGCCATTTTGTTTCAAAAACAATGTAAAAAAGTCTCTGTCAGTGTTTGTACATCTCATCCCTCTTTCAACTCTTTCCATGGTTGTCCGCTTCCCCTCAGGCAGGTGATGTTTTGTAATGCTATAAGGACACCTGCAATGGACTGATTTCATAGAAGCAACTTTCCCGTGCCCGCGCAAGTATAGGACAGCAAGTGAGCACAGAAAGAGGAAGGCTTGGAAAAGGCAGATGGAATCTTTTAAAAAATTGAAGAAATAGCAACTATGTGTGTAGATCATCTGGAAGAGAGGTGGAGAAGTGTCTTAATTTCCTTTGTAGAATGTCAGCTATTTTTGTTATCACATTTCTTTGCATTAATTTTCAAAATATTTGGACCAAAAATTTTAGATAGTTCTGTCTATTCTTCCTTTGGTGTTGGTATCTTTCTCATTTCCCTTCTCAAGAGACTTGAAAAAATATATTAAAGAGTCTAATAAAAGGAACAGTTAATTACCTGTTGTTAGTGATGGAGAGAGGTTTTATGAGAATTACACTGATTTGTATTTTTGAGATATTCTTTCTCTGTTATGAATTTATGTTTCGCCTAAATTTTAGGATTTTTTTGTAAGGTAGCAAGCATAAACTATCAAATAAAATTGGTTTAAGATCTGTATGTCTAGATGAGTCTTTTACTGCCAAGTAAAGTATCTTAAATTTTTATGCCATGCTTTTTTTTTTAAATTTTTTATTTTATTATTATTTTTTGGCAGAGTTGGGTCTTCGTTGCTGCACGCGGGCTTTCTCTAGTTGTGGCGAGCAGGGGCTACTGTTCGTTGTGGTGCACGGGCTTCTCCTTGTTGTGGCTTCTCTTGTTGTGGAGCACGGGCTCTAGGCGTGCGGACTTCAGTAGTTGTGGCACGGGGGCCCAGTAGTTGTGGCTCACGGGCTCTAGAGTGCAGGCTCAGTAGTTGTGGCGCACGGGCTTAGTGGTTCCGCGGCATGTGGGATCTTCCTGGACCAGGGCTCGAACTCGTGTTCCCTGCATTGGCAGGCGGATTCTTAACCACTGCGCCACCAGGGAAGTCCCTGTGCCATCCTCTTTGAGAGCTGAAGAGTTTCATCTATAAGCAAAAAGTAAATAAATAAAAGTTGTTAGGACCCAGAGACTAGTTTCCAGACTTGTCCTAGCCTTTGTTTTTTTTCTATGATGATTTCCATAACAAAATATTATTTTAAATATTTCTGATAATGTAGTTTTAAAATTTAAACAGATAAGTGTTTGATTACAGATAACATTTGTTTGAGTAGTGTTTTTCTTTTTTCTATTGTCTTCAGTGCTTGTACCTTTCCTAAGTTTTCTGATCACAGTCATTATTATAAATATCAATGGTCTGTGTTACACAAAAAAGTAGAATAGACCGAAGTATGCTAATTTCTAAAAGCAATTAAAAGACACTCTTTTCTTCAGATTATTTAAACTGAGAGTTGCTATTTTTATTAGTCCAATAAGATTAACATTTACTTGATCTACTTCTCAAGTTGTAATATTTTCTTGAATATGTTCTGCTAGGATTTTTTGTTTGTTTTATCTTTTATTTACCTTAACAATTATAATTGTTTTTACCTAGTGGCTGCATTTTACTGTCAACTTACTAGTGAAGAATTAAGTTTAATCTTATTTTGTATCTTTTAGCCAGTATCAGCTGGATAAACTATTTCCTCCTTATGAAATGACTGACATGGTAAAAAAAAAAAAAAAAAAAAAAATTACTACTTTTTGTTCAGTTTCTAAGTAATCAGATATTTTAAATACCCAGATTCATGTTCTTTTCTAGAAGAGTCTGTGTTCATTCATTTATTCTGGAATATCACATTAAGGATCAAAGTCATTCCTAACTCTGGTTCTCGAACTGTATAGTTATGTTTCTAGAAAATCTATGTTGATGATTGATCAGTAGGAACCCAATAATTTTTTCTTAACATTTTTAAAACATGGGTATTTTCTTTATTAAACATAATTTTCATAAGTCTTACTCATATTTTGTTTAATTTTTGGTATAACAGCATATACCAAATAGCATCCCACAACTTTACACTTCCTATGATTAGAAGGCACACTAAAGGTATTATTTTTTTTTTTAACATCTTTATTGGAGTATAATTGCTTTACAATGGTGTGTTAGTTTCTGCTATATAACAAAGTGAATCAGCTATACATATACATATATCCCCATATCCCCTCCCTCTTGCGTCTCCCTCCCACTCTCCCTATCCCACCCCTCTAGGTGGTCACAAAGCACCGAGCTGATCTCCCTGTGCTATGTGGCTGCTTCCCACTAGCTATGTGTTTTACATTTGGTGGTGTATATATGTCCATGCCACTCTCTCATGAAGGTATTATTTTTAAGTGGGAGCTTTTAAAGGTACAAATGTCAAATACCTTACAGTAGTAGAAATACTAACTCTAGAAAAATGAACGCCCTTATACTAATAAGTTCTCAAAAGAATAGTTACTGTGCCATCAGTCAGGCGCTGTCTGGTGATCATCGTATGCTTTCCGGAATCCTCCCAGCCCTCTGTGTTCTCATAGCTTCAACTCTGGTTCATATCCTTTTCATCTCTTGCACAGTTAACAACCTTTCTGCTTGTCACTTACCCTCATTATTGTGCTGTCTCTTATTTTTTAGCCCATCCTGCTTACTGTTTCCCTGAGAGAGCTTCCCAAAGCACAAATCTGATATCACTCCCCTATTCCAAACAAGAGAAAACAACAACAACAAAAATCTTTGGCTCCACATTCCCAGCACTGCTTCTCAAACTTTCCCTCAAATTCTCCCTCATTTGTCTCTTCTCCTCAAATTGTAAGGAATAGTGAACCTGAATTAGCCTATGGCAAGAGTGAAATTGCCTTGAAGCTTCATGTTCTGTCTGAAAAATTCACATTAATTTTATGTTCTAGGAAAATTGGATTTAATATAAAAAACGTGACAAACTCATTTAACTTCCCTCCAAATTTTTTACATAAACTTGACACTTAATGGAAGATGCACCACAATTATCCTATGATTTTCCATACTCCTGTATTACCATGGAGTACTCAGACCTCACTTGAGAAGCATGACATACTAGGATAGAATTCTAAGACTCTAGGCTTTTTGTGACTTGGCCCCTGCCTACATTTCTAGTCTCATTTTTTATTGGTTCTACGTTGGATTCTACTCTTAATTTTTTAAAGCTACCTCCATCCCTGAGTACTTCGTGCCGCTGTGATTTGGTATTTATGTCTTTGTTAGTGTTTTGGAATGTTATTATAGTGATTAATTTATCATGAATAATATTTATAATAATTATTAGAATTATTTATAGTGAATAATAATGTTGTGAACACTGGTTCTTATTCAGTGTAGCCATTGTGTATATGTGTGTGTCTATATGTGTGAATAGTCTGTTGCAACTCTGACTTTAGAATTTTGATTAGTTAAGGTAATGCCCTAATATGTGGTTTTTAATTGTATTTCTATAAATTGTTTATATTTTATGGTTAACCTGATTCTGTTTCAGTAGCATTGCTACTGGGGTTTCAAAATGGAGAAATAGTGACATTTATTTACTATATTGTTTGAGTTCACTCAGTTGTTTTCTTACATATCGTATGCATGTACCTGTATTTTGTTTTTGTTGTATTTATTTTAAAATCTGAAAGAGATTTTATTGTGTAATTAGAAGAAAATGTGAAGTGCTTAGGGCTAAAGAGAAGAAACATTCTGTTGTCTCACTTTGGGTATTATTAACTTTCATTTCGAAGTACTCTATTAGGGTAGTTAGTTGAGAAGCTTGATGGTTAATTCATAGAGGCCCATTTGAAAGCTTAGCACTTTTTAGAATAACAAACCACCAAATGTAGGAAACTCTGGTTGATTTTCTTTTTAAAATCTATTTATTCCCATTATTTTATGTTATTCAAAAACCAATAGAATTTTCTCACATGCTTTGTGTTCTTTAACTGTGGGATTTAAAAACATACATGATTTGTTTTCTCTAACAGTATATTCAGTAATTATTGCCTCTTTTTAAACTGACAGTACTGGGATGTTTTTGCATTATGAAATCATTCTTTTTCTTATTAGAGAATGTCATTTTGCTTACTTCCAAAAGTTACTTTTCTTAGTGTAGTAGTTTGTACTACTTAAAAGTTATCTATTATGTTTTCTTTTTTAGTGTAGTTAATCAGAATTGACTTACGGGTTCTATGTCTTTTCTGTGTATTTTATTATCCTATTCCCAGTGTAACAAGAACACTGAAAGCTGCTAAAGGAATATATTTCTACATTTCTGGGACACCACTGGCTCAGTGAATTTCTAGTCTTGGCAGAAATTCTTAAAAAAAGTGTTTCAGCAATGCTTGTTCTTGCTCTGAAAACACGTTTGAGAAGAGGAGTATTTTGTAGTTTGCATCACAGTGCTGAGTGTTAAACAGTCCAAAGACGTCTCCCTACCTTATAGCCAGTGGCCCTTAGGGTCTCCAGGGCTCATCTCTCATCTGTGGGCAAAAAGCTTTATGCTTAGCTCTGCTTAGCCCAGCTGAAACAGCCTGATGAAAGAATGTTAAAACATAAATAAAGAAAACAAAATCATCTGTAATTGCTTATTAGAAACCCTGGCTCTGTTTTTACTTTGTTTGCCTAAGAGGCAGTCGCCTCAGTCTAAGGTGATAGTGTGCACTGAGGGGTACTGAGTGAGAAGTGGGGACATCAGACCACCTAGAACGCTTGTTTGTATTAGCTGTTTTGGCTCATGATTATCCGCAGAGGATTGTCTTTGGTTGCTATACTGAATATCTTCCATTTTTTCCTCCAGACCTTTCTCCACCCTTCTTACCTGCTTTGTGTCCTCGGAGGCTGACTGTACTGTGAAAAGCACTAACAGGGCTCTCTTATTCTCTGGTTTCTGATTGCATTTGGCCAGAGCCACTACTGGTGGGAGATCAAAGGGCAGAGGAGAGAGAGATTGGGGCATTTATTCACCCAGCTCCATCTCTATGAGGTTACTGTGGCTTGGCTGTTTCCTCTTTCAAAGGTCACAGTTTCTTCAGTGGAACCCTCCATGCAACTAAGCTCTCTGGGTTGTTGTTATCATTCCCCTTGCCTTATGGGACTGACTGTCGCTAACCGTGGGCTTTCTGTAAACTTTTGAAGATAGTCTCTTTAAAAATTTCTCCCCAATTACTTAGTCTTTGAGTGTGCCATCTGTTTCTTGCTGAGACCCTGATGCTGTTGCCTACTCAGTCTCCGTTCTTCCTCTTGTCTTTCCTAGTAGCACCCAGATTTTCCTTTGAGGACCTACCCTCCATTATTTACGGGCTGCATGGTTTGCGTGGGTTTGCTTTCTGTCCCTATCTGTAGAAGTGACATAAACCAACAAACAGAATTCTTCTCTTTTGCCATTGGAATTGGTTAAAGGATGGGCAATAACTTGGGCGTAAGCCAGTCGGCACGTGGTAGTCCCTTGGCCGTAGTGATTATTTCAGCCTAGTATAATAAAGAAGCTTAGGACTTTGGTTGTTAAGGTAATTCTTTCTTCCCATGGGTTATGAATGCAGAGACACATTGCTCAGATTGTAGCTGACATTCTGAGGACAGAGCAGACATCCAAAGGAAGACTGACCTGAAAAGAAAGGAAGAAAGGAAGGAAGGAAGAAAGGAAGGGAGGGAGGGAGAGAGAGAGAGGGAGGGAGAGAGAGAGAGAAAGAAAGAAAGAAAGAAAAATAGAGGCTGAGCTAGAGCCCTGATCACACTATATATGAAGCTTGACCTACCTTTGCATTTCTTAGTTATGCGAGACCCTAACTTCCCTTTATTTTTCATTTATTTCAAGTTGGGTCTTATGTTATTACCAACCAGTACTATCCTAAATAGTACAGAATTTTAATTTAAAAAAATGAAATCTTATTATTGAAAAGGATGGTAGAAGACATTTTATCCAACCCTTTTGCTTAATACATGAACACAATTTACAGAGTCCTAAACACATGGTTTCTAGTACATTTTTAACACCTTTAGTTTCAAAGAAATCACTGTTTTGTAAGGTATCCTACTCCATCTTCAGACAGCTTTTGTTATAAATGTCTTATTTATATTAAATATGTAAAATTTATTTCCCTGAAATTTTGATTTCTTGATCCAACTTCTCCCCTCTAGTAGCATAGAGAAATTATGGTATTCTCTTTTTTAACTTATAAGTTCACCTCCTTCAAACCACTAGATTTAGCACATGAGTCTGAGTTTCCTCACCATCTTGTTTATTTTTCTCTGAACGCACACCACTATCATTTTGTCATTGCATCTCTTAAAATGTGTTGCCCCAAATCGAGTATGGTAGTCTAGTTGAGATCTCCTTGTAATCCCTCAGCCAGAGCAAATTCTCTTTTCTCTGTATTTCTATATTAACAATAATAACCTTTGTTTATTAGATGCCTACTGTTGCTAGGCCCTGAGCTTCATTTACATTTTATTTAATCCTTTTTTCAAGGCTGTGAGATCAGATTTTTTTAATTCTCGTTTTATTGATAGGGAAACACAGATGCAAAATTAATGTCAAGCAATTTGCCCAAAGTCATTCAGCTTAGTAGTAGTAGAGTGGAGAAAAGCTAATGTCTTTTTTATTCCTAAGTTTATATTCTTATCCCACATTGTATTATGATTGTAATTCATACACTCTATATTGTGTTTCAAAGGACAGGGATTATGTAATATTTACCTTTGTGTCACCAGTGTTTAACCTAGAACCTGACACATTGTTCCAAGGGAAGTTTAAAACAGAAGGAGATGACCCACCTATTTGTTCTAAAATGCTATACTTCTGTTAATGTGTCTGACACATGGCAGGCTTTCAGGATTAGTTTGTAAGATGAACAAATTTTGCATTGTAAGACTGCGTTAGCTTTTTAGGCAGTGAACTCCATTCACATATAATTATTCTATCAGTCAACTGTTTATTGCATGTAAGTTGAAAGCTATAAACCCTCTCTCCAGAAAAGTTCTAATGTTCATAGGCACACAGAAATTTGCATGTAATTTCAAGGGGTTGTGGATCTCTTGTAATTTACCCCTGATCTCACTCTGGGAGATTTTAGACCTGAGAAGCACCTTTCCACAACAGTGTAATTTTGATTATGTGTTTGGGACGTCACCTGAGTATGGACCATGGTCCAAAGCTGCTTCTTGAGAAGAGTTTTCAGCAGAAACTTCTGTGGGCCACATTTATGCATATGTGGGATGATCCTCTCTCTGGGCAAGAAAATAAATCAGACTTCTTAATTTTCTTTCTAAGAAAGTCACCTGTGTCACTTTACGTTTGATGTAAAAGCTCATTGTTCTCTGGTCACCCAGTATTACTAACACTTTACCTATTGTGCCTGACACAGAGTGGATGTACAGAATTCTTTTTTTTAGAGTCTAAGATATTACAGTGTAATATTTCTCACTTAACGTGTGTTGTTACAAAGGTTGATATAAAGAATGTCACTTTAAAACATATCAAGACTATTCACAATGAGTATTTGTTGATGCAAAGGTTAATATAAAGAAAGTGTCTCTTTAAAACATATCAAGACTTCACAATAAGTATTTATTGCTATGAAAAGTTTCCCTTTTTGGGGTTTCCCTGGTGGCGCAGTGGTTGAGAGTCTGCCTTCCGATGCAGGGGAGACGGGTTCGTGCCCCTGTCCGGGAAGATCCCACATGCCGTGGAGCGGCTGGGCCCGTGAGCCATGGCCGAGAGGCCACAACAGTGAGAGGCCACAACAGTGAGAGGCCCGCGTACAGCAAAAAAAAAAAAAAAAAGTTTTCCTTTTTTGTTCGATTTCTGAGTCTCTAACTTATTGTGAGTCTCTCAACTTGTTTTCTAGGCATTTGACGCTTAATTTTGTGCTTATTTACTCTCATTATCTTTAGATTTCCATTGTCCTTATGCTTGTACATTTTCTTTGTGAGTTTGAAGGTTTCTGTTAAACTTTTGTCACCACCTGAATGCCAAGATAGCATTAGAATTCATTGCATTTGTTTGAGCCTGTATTTGCACGCATATTCTTTTATTTTATTTTATTTTTTAACATCTTTATTGGAGTATAATTGCATTACAATGGTGTGTTAGTTTCCGCTTTACAAAAAAGTGAATCAGCTATACATATACATATGTTCCCATATCTCTTCCCTCTTGCGACTCCCTCCCTCC
>NC_041217.1:128987465-129043581 GCF_002837175.3 Physeter macrocephalus | reverse complement strand
GGTATGTCATAGAGTGTTCTGCCTATGTTTTCCTCTAAGAGTTTGATAGTGTCTGGCCTTACATTTAGGTCTTTAACCCATTTTGAGTTTATTTTTGTGAATGGGTGCATGCAAATTCTTTGCCTCTTTTCCTGCCATCACCTTTCACCCAGCTCCAGCCGGCCCCACCCTATCCGCTTTACGCCAGCTAATCAGTTTTTATATCTTTCCTTAACCCACTACGTGATTATCTGCTTCTAGTTCCTAGCTTGCCTCTATTTCCTGAACTTTGGATCTTGTTACCCTCGATTTGGCTTTTGACTTCAGATTAGTCTCCTTCTCTCTGAGTTTATACCTTGTTAGTTTTTTTGCATCCTGATCTAGAGTAGAAGTAATGGCAATAAACAAGAGCATGTGAATCTGGGAAATTTTAAATTTTGAAATAATCACAAACTTACAGAAAGGTCATAAGTACAGTACAAAGAACTTCTTTTCCCTAAACTGTTTGAGAGTGAGCACTGACCTACTCTCTATCAACCTGAGTACTTTACTGTGTATTTTCTACAAATATGGACTTTCTCCAGCATAAACCCATCACTATCATCAAACTCAAAATACTACCATCAAATCTACAGATCGCGTTTAAGTTTTGCCAGTTTTCCCATTAATATCTTTTATAGTGAAAGGATCCAGTTCAGAATCATATATTGCACTTAGTTGTTGTGTCTTTTTAGTCTTCAGTCTGGAATAACTTCTCTTTTCCAACCTTGACCCTTTTGAAGATTACAGGCCAGTTACTTTATAGAGTGTCCTTCAATTTGGACATTCTATATAATTAGATTAGTTCTGCATAATTAGACTCATCTTACGTAACCTTGGCAGGAATATCACAGGGTGATGCACGTTTTAGATTTGTCCCATTGCTGATAAAGTTAACTTTGATCCCTCTGATTGACTTTTATTAAAGTGGTATATCTGCCAGGCTTCTATAAGCAAAGTTTTTCCCTTTGTAATTAATAAGGATTTTTGAGAGGAGATACTTTAATTAAGACTGTATAAATATTCTACAGGCATACCTCATTTTAGTGTGCTTTTCTTTATTTGCTTGTCACAGGTATTGCATTTTTTTTACAAATTGAAAGTTTGTGGCAACCCTGCATCAAACAAGTCTGTTGGCACCATTTTTCCAACAGCATTTGCTCACTTCATGTCTCTGTGTCACATTTTGGTAATTCTCACAATATTTCTAACTTGTTCATTATTATTATATTTGTTATGGTGATCTGTGATCAGTGATCTTTGTTACTATTGCAAAAAGAGTGTGATGTGCTGACGGCTCAGATGACGGATAGCAATTTTTTAGCAATAAAGTATTTTTTAATTATGTACTTTTTTTAGACATAATGCTACTGCACACTTAATATACTACAGTTTAGTATAAGCATAACTTTCATATGCACTGGGAAACCAAAAAATTTGTGTGACTCACTTTATTTTGATATTCACTTTATTGCAGTGGCCTGGAACCAAACCCACAGTGTCTCTGAGGTATGCCTGTATTCCCTTTCTAGTGTTCAATTTATTGATTTATTATTTTATATCAAAAGTAAACTCTTGGTTTCCTATGTTGTTCAACGGTTTATACTCCATTACTTTCATTACTTACCTTGATGCTTTAATTGTTTTACGTTTGGACAGTGGGAGCTTCTTTAAGCTGGCTCCTATGTCCTCTTTTTAAATTTTTTGTTTTGGAATAATTTTAGATTTACAAAAGAAGTTACAAAGAGAGTACATAGAGTTCCTATATATTCTTTACCCAGTTTCCCCTAATGTTACATCTTGTAACCAAGGTACACTAGTCAAGACTAAGAGATTAACATTGGTACATTATTATTAACTGAACTGTAGACTTTGGATTTGATTTGTTTTTCTCACTTATGTCCTTTTCCTGTTTCAGGATCCAGTCCAGGGTACCACATTGCATTTAGTTACCACATCTCATCTCCTTAATTTCCATTCTGCCCCAGTTTCTCAGTCTTTTCTTGTTTTTCATGATCTTGATAGTTTGGTCAGAAACTTTTTAGAGCACCCCTCGGGTTTGTATGATGTCTTCCTCATGGGAGATTAGGGTTATGGAATTTGGGGAAGAATTCCACAGAGGCAAAGTCCACTTCTGATCATGTCATTTCATGGGGTACATGACATCAATATGACCTTCACTGGTGATGTTAACCTTGATCATTTCCTTAAGATGATGTCTGCCACATCACTCCTCTGTAAAGATACTATTTTTCCCATTCACTGTTCTTTAGAAACAAGACAGTAATTGTAGCACACACTTAAGGGAAAGGTCCTTTTTTTTTTTTTAAATTAAAGTATAGTTGATTTACAATGTTATGTTAGTTTCAAGGGTACAACATAGTGATTCAGTATTTATAGATTATACTCCATTTAAAGTTATTATAAAATATTGGCTATATTCCCTGTGTCGTATATTATATCCTTATATATTTTTTCCATAGTACTTTGTACCTCTTCATCCTCTACCCCTATTGTGCCCTTTCCTGTGTCCCTCTCCTCGCTGGTAATCTCTAGTTTGTTCTCTATATCAGTGAGTCTGTTTCTGTTTTGTTATATTCATATTTGTTGTATTTTTTAGATTCCACATGTAAGTGATAACATACGGTATTTGTCTTTCTCTGACTTATTTCACTCAGCATAATACCCTTCAGGTCCAACCATGTTGTTGCAAGTGGCAAAATTTCATTATTTTTTATGGCTAATATTCCATTGTATATATATATATATATACACACACAAACCACATCTTTTTTATCCATTCATCTTTTGATGGACACTTAGGTTGCTTCTATATTTTGTCTACTGGTCCTATGTACTTTTGACATGTCCCCGTCATTCACTGAGCACTTCCTTAGCTTTTTTTTTTTTTTTTTTTTTTTTTTTGCGGTACCCAGGCCTCTCACTGTTGTGGCCTCTCCCTTTGCAGAGCACAGGCTCCGGATGCGCAGGCCCAGCGGCCATGGCTCACGGGCCCAGCTGCTCCACGGCATGTGGGATCTTCCCGGACCGGGGCGCAAACCCGTGTCCCCTGCATCGGCAGGAGGACTCTCAACCACTGCGCCACCAGGGAAGCCCCTCCTTTGCTTTTGACAGAATACGCTGTTGCAGCTTATATGTTACTTTCTGTGCTTTAGCTCTTGAATCATCCATTTCATGAGAGACTGAATGCTTGTGTTCCCCCAAATTCATATGTTGAAGCCCTAATCCCCAGTGTGGCTGGGGTCTCTATGGAAGTAATTAAATTTAAAGGAAGTCATCAGGGTGGGGCCCTGATCTGATAGGATTATTGTCATTGAAGAAAAGACACCAGAGAGCTCTCTTTCTGCTGTGTGCCTCACCACCAGCCCAACCCCAATGTGTGCGAGCACCAAGGAAAGGCCATGTGAGGGCATAGGGTGGAGGTGGCCATCTACAAGCCAGGAAGAGAGATCTCAGCAGAAACCAAATCAACTAGAACCTTGATCTTGGAATTCTAACTTCCAGAACTGTGAGAAAATTAAGTTTCTGTTGTCTATGATATATTGTTATGGCAGCCCTAGATGACTTTTATAAAGCCTAGTTTCTTTTAGGGGAAAATAATATTAAGAAGCCAAGATCTGGGAGCTAGATGTACTCATTGCCATTGAGATATCACTGCTGTCAGTTCCTCTTAGGAGGCAGAGCTAGAGAATATATGAGTGTATGTATGTGTGTACACATATATTTACACCTATATCTGTCTGTCTATTGAAAGGAATGAGTTCACATTGATATATCACATTGCAGTCTAACTCCGTAGAGTTCTTTCTAGTTTTCTCCCATTCCATGTTTGTTACTTTATTTTTTTTTTCTGGCAGTGAGAAACCCGGTGTTCATTGTCCTTAATATATTTACTTATTTGAACAATCCTCCATTAAGTAATCTATCTCCCATCACCACTGCAGATGACTGTGCCCTTCCCCATGCAGACACCCACCTCATCCACTATAAGCTCCATCCTTCTGTACTGGGCTGTTCCACTGGCCAGAAGGCTTCCTCACCTTGCCTGAGTTCTGACTCTCTGTGCTGGGTTTTCCTTCTGGGCAGATGTCCTCCTCACCTTGCTTGAGCTCTGAAACCTGTGGTATGAAATAAGATATTTTGTGTAAAATATGTGTAAGGGTACAGTAAATGATATCTATTATTAGTGGTGTTGTGGCAGGCAGAATTTAGAAATGGCCCCCCAAGATTTCTAATCCATGGAACTGTGAATGTGACAAGGTATCACATGTGTGATTGTTACATTACATGACAAAAGGGGATGTGTGTAGATATAATTAAGGTTACTACTCAGTTGACTTAGGGGTATCAAAAGGGATATTATCCCAGTGAGCCATAGCTCATCATACTAGCCCTTTAAAAGCAGAGCGTTTTCTACAGCTAGTAGCAGAGGGAGAAGTCAGATGATCTGAAGCACAAGAAGGATTTTGAGGCACTGTTGCTGGGTCTGAAGATGCAGGGGGGCCACATACAAGGCTTTTAGAGCAGTCTCTAGATGCTGAGTGTGGTTCCCAGCTGACAGCCAGCGAGAAAATGGGGACTTCAGTTCTACAATTGCAAGAAACTGAATTCTGCTAACTGCCTTAATGAGTGGAAGTGCATTCTTTCTTAGAGCCTCCAGATAAGAGCCCAGCCTGCCTAAGCCCTTGATTTTGGGCCTTGAGAGACCCTAAGCAGAGAATGCATTTGAGCCTGCCGGAACTTTTGACCTACAGAACTGAGAGATAATAAATGGGGATTGTTTTAAGCAATTTAATTTGTGATAATTTGCTGCACAGCAATGGAGAACGAATACAGTATTACATCCAGGTGATATTTGAAAGAAAAAACATTTGTGTCAGAGAAAAGGAGATTGTGATTTCTGTAGGATTATTCTTTGGGAGACATGGTTATGTAAACGTATCTCCTGGGGATATCTATAAGCAAAAACTGCTCAAGGAGAACCTCTTACTGCTAGATATATAAATTCATTAATTTGAGGTATGTAAATATTTTCTTTTAAAGAAGAAGTGAGTTATGTATTAGGTTAGTGTAAAGAGAGTAATTGTTTTTTCTTTTTGAGCACTTTAAACATATTGGTTTATGTTCAGATTGTAAAATAATCTTAGAAAAAATACTGTATTGGAGTTGATAAAGGTAATATGTAGAAACAAATATTCATGCACTTAACAAATATTCAAGGTCTGCTTTTTGCCAAATGTTGGAGACTTTTTTACGAACAAGGCCAGATACGTGCTATTTGCTATTAATAAGCCTACAATCTAATGAAGATACAGATATATAAGAAGTTAAAATACGGATGATAGGTGCTATAAGTGTTGCGATGGAAAAAGTAAAAAATGCTATGGGAGCACAAAAGAAAGATACCTACCCCACACCTGAGAGATTCAGAAAGGCTTCTTAGAGAAACTCATTTAAGCTGAAAACCAGGGAGAGAGAAATTAACTAGGGGAAGGGAGAGAAAGGGAGATGTGAGGAATATTCATAGTGGTAGTAACAAGATATATCAAGTCCTAAAGAAAAGAAAAAGCATGGCCAAGAGTTAGGGCATTGTGGCTAAGGTGTAGAGTTTGAGAGGGGTAGTGATTCAATATAAGGCTAGCACATGAAGTAGGACCAGATGATTGTAAGACATTTAAGGAAGTTTGGATTTTATTTAAAGGGAAATGAGGATCCATTGAAATATTTAAACAAGGGAGTGATGCTTTCAGATTTCTAGCTGTCAAAAAGTAAAATTATGTTGTTTTTGTTTTTATCTCGCATACTTTGTTCTTACCCTGATCTCTGTCCTAATGTTAGGAGGTCAGTGACGCAGTAAGCATTAGGAATGTGATGGAAATGAATAGTTCGTAGGTTTTATTTTTGTATTGATGATACTTAAGATATAGCATTCATTGTGTTTGCTCTAAGGTCTGTCAACCTGGGTTTGAATCCCAGATTCGTTACATACTGTCTATACAAGTCCCTTCTCTAGGCCTCAATATCCTCGGCTTTAAAATCGATAATAAATCCAACTTTAAAATCCATATCATGGGTTTGTTAGGGTTAAACAAGGTTATTTCAATAAAGGGCCTGAGATAAAGTAAACATTCAATAAATTATTATACTGCTAAATGCTAATAAAAAAGCTGAAAGTTTAGTAATTTATTTTTAAGCCAAGTCAAAATGTTCCCCTGGCAAAGAGTAGGTATTCAAAACAACTTTCCAGCAAAACAGCTGCATTGAAAGCTGTTAAAAGTTTAGCCAAGTTAAAATTGACACCGCATTTACTCAGCCAGTACCACGAAATGTATCATATGATGGGCCTTGTGTTGGGCCCAAAACAGTATTGTCTGGTGTGTAACATTCAAATGCAGTTCTGAGCAAGCAATAGCTTGTGTAGGTGTGGAGCCCGGGAGAGAAATTTGAGGTGGAGATAAAAATTTGGAGATCACTGGCATGAAGATGGGACTTAAGTCATCTCAGTAGATGCAGAAAAAGCATTTGATAACATTTAACACCCATTCATAATAAAAACTCATAGCAAACAGGAATAGAATACAAATTCCTCAAACTTAAAGATTATCTAGAGAAACCAAAAGCAATCATGTTCAATGGTGAAATATTGAAAAATTTCCCTTTGAGATTAGGAGCAATACCAGAATCACTTCTATTCAAGATTGTACTGGAAATTATGGCTAGAATAATATGGCTAACTCCAGCTGACTAAAAACTGATAAGTGAAAGAAAAAATTTAAAAACTTTTGGAAGACAAACTATCCTATGACCTTGGGCAGGAAAGGATTTCTTAAGGCACAAAAAACAGAAATTCTAAAGGAAAAAGCTGATGCATTTGGCTTCATTAAATGAAAAACTTCTCTCTACCAAAAGTACCCACAAATAAAATGACAGACTAGTTACTAGGGGAATACATATATCATATACTTCCCAACAAGGAATTAGTATCCAAAATATTTAAAAAAAAATTCTATATGTCAATAAAAGGAAATATAAACACAATAGAAAAATGGGTAATAAAGATAAGTAAATGTTTATCAGAAGAGGAAATAAACAAATGGTAAACAAATATGAAAAATGCCTGTATCAGAGTTCTGAGAAACAGATTATATATAAAATTTATATTAATATGTATTTATACTATATACATACATAGAGAAGTTGATTGATTGATTGTGAGGTCTGGCTAGTCTAAAATCTGTGAGGTATACCAGCAGGCTAGAAACTCAGGCAGGTGTTGATGCTACAGTCTTGAGGCAGGATTTTTTCTCCAGAATACCTCAGTTTTTCTCTTAAGCTCTTCAACTGATTAGATGGGGCCCCCCTGCATTATCCAAGGTGATCTCCTTCACTTACAGTAAACTGATTGTAGTTATTAACCATATCTATAAAATACCTTTGCAGCAACACGTAGATTATTTATTAACTGGATTCTGTAGCCAAGTTCACACACAAAACTAACCATCACAATGCCCTGCCTTATTAATCAAGGGAATGCAAATCAAGAGCACAAGGAGGTATGATTTTATATCCACTAAATTGACAAAATTTAAGTGTCTGATGAGACCAAGCATTGTACGGACTCTCATGTAGCATCAATGGGAATGTAAACTGTAACAATCTTTCTGGTAAAGAAGCTGGCACTTTCTTGTAAAGACGATCATTTGCCTGTGTATAGCCCAGGAATTTCCCACTTCCAGAAACTTTTGCACAGGAGATATGTAAAATTTACAAGAAGGTGACAGTAGTTTAATAGCAAACAGTAGCAAAATAGCAACAACCTGGAAACAAATCAAATATTCATTGATAGAAAAATAGATATGTAAACCATACTAAAATCACAGAATGGAATATTAAACCGTAGTGAATAAATGAACAGGAGCCATGTGGATCATGAGGGAATTTTAGAAACATAATATTGAGTATAAAAGGCAAGGCAAAGAAGATTAAAAATAGCATAATACCATTTTTATAAAGCTCAGAAACAAACCAAAGCAGCGTATTACTTGGGGATACAAACCTGCCTGAGGACTCCAGCTATGGGGGATGGGCTAGTGCAGGAAGGCATAGTTAGATGGAACAGTGTTGCCAATGTCCTAGTCTTTAAGTTTGGTGTTGAGCTCCTGGGTGCTTATTTCATTGTTATGCCTCATAATATATGTTACAGATAATCCTTTTGTATTATCAAATCACTTAAAATTTTTAAAGAACATAAATAAAAATATTTTTTTTCATTCCAAAAAAGTGGAATTTAAAAGCAAAGTGCTTTAATCTCTGAAAGCCGTTTTTAGAACATAAGTCTGCAAAGGGCTTAGAAGACAATGTGATTCAAGTTTAAAACTAAGGCTGGGTTTCATTCAGGAAGAAGTCCACACCAGCTAGAACAATGGTTGTTTGACTTTTGGGGGGTTATATTAACAGACTGCTTTGAGTTGAAAGCTATTAAACCTCTCCCCAGAAAACATTTCGTATGTGGAAAACTTTTCATTTAATTCCAGGGGGTGATGGTGAATCGGGTCTGGAAATAGGTTATTAAAGCTGTCTAACAGTTACCAATTTCGATGAGCTCATCTTACTGTAAGAAATGTGTAACTGATATTGCTAGTCAGAGGAGAAAGTATTTGCATCAAAGGTGCAACTTTGTTCCTTAAAGTTAGCTTGTAAGTTAATAGAAGTGTCATAAAACTAGATTAGAACAGGGAGACATAATTTTATTTTATTATTTATTTATTTATTTATTTATTTATTGAGACATAATTTTAGTCCTTTCAGTTTTGTGTGCTGTGGAGCACAGTAGAATTTTGGCAAATGGTTGTTAGGACTCTCTTTCAGGTTTTAAGTTTTTAATTTGGCCAACTCGCCGAGGCTCAAGTTGAGGGGTGACCCACTTTTGCCTGGGTCAAGGCAGCCAGGGCATGGAGAAAAATAATTGTTTTTTTCTTTGCAGGAAGCTTTGTAAAGTTTCTCAGTTGGCAAAATCTGTATTCCACGTCTGATACATAGGAAAGCTATGATTAGAAATATGGGTGTTTTAAAAATAAAATTTACAACTTGCAAAATGCATCTTTGAAAACTTAGGTGGTTCTGTTAGCTAAATGAGTAATATAACATGTCAGTTGTTTATGGAGACTTGATCAAGTGAAGAGCAGTGTCATGTTTTCTTTATCTGGCATTTGACGGCTGTTAACTAGTGAAATGAGAGATTAAGGTTTGTGCAACTTAAAAACACACACTGGATCCTTTCAAACAAAACTGTGTCACCTTCTATATAAAGTATAATATTAAATTAGTTGATTGGCAAAATATATATGGTATGCTGCTGAGAGAGTTATGTTTACTTAATGAGCAATACACTGTTGTTTAAGTTCAAGAAAATTTTGAAGCTTACAAGACAAAAAATTACCATAGCAGTAATATATAAACTAATCTGTATGTTGATTATATTACTATGTAAATCATCAAACAATATTTTACACAATTGATAAGTATATATATTTTAAAACATTTCTAATATTGACGTACTGATAAAGAGTACTAAATTATCACCTTTACCTTTCTTATCTTTCTTATATCAAAGATGATTGTCTTTTTTTCACCCAGCACTATTTTTATACTTTGCCTGTTATATCAGTCTCCCCCACTCCCTTACATTGGATTGAAAGAGAAAATGTTTCTCAACTTGTAACTGTCCTCTTGCTTATTTTTCATTTCCATATGATCACTTATTCGGACATTGTGGTGTTGGTTTTATAACTAACTGTGGTAGTATACTATTTCAGTTAATCCTGGAAGAAGTAAGGCAGTATAGCATAGAGGTTAAGAGTGTTGTCCCTAGAACCAAGCCAACTGGTGAATCTATACTCAGCAAATTACTGAGTGTAAGCTTTGGCAAGTTACTTGAATTTGCTCTGCTCTGGTTTCCTGATTTTTTAATGAAAGGAGTAAGTTCAGTGTTCTGGTACCTAGTAAAGACTAAATGAATGTTAACTGTACAAATAGCAGTAATAAGAATTATTATTATATTACTGAATTAATTAGTTTAGTATGCAAACTTAACATCCTAGCACTTATGTCTGTTTAGTGTATTCATTTGTAATATAGAACAGGTTGGCTGTACCACTCACTAATCTGGGGTCCAAATGTCCACTTATGTGATAGTTCATTTCCTTTAAAAAATAACTACATCAGTTGTATATTATGAGTAAAATTTTCAAGGCTTAATATCAAGTCAATGACAAAATAAATTATATTCACTTTAATGTTTATGTGAGTGCCTAGTATACCCAAAGCAATATATATAATATACAGATAAATAAAGTATAGTTCTTGTACTCAAGTATTATCAGTTTAACAGAAAGGATTGGAGAAATACAGAGGAAATATACTGTATTTTCCCAGGTGGATGGAAGTTATGATATCACAATTTAAAAGTTCAGACTCGATTAGTAATAGAAACTGAACAAACAAGAAGGCCAGTTTAAACATCTTGTGGAGCCAAGGGGAAACAACTTGGACTATATGCCATACCTTGGTGGTTATTACTTGTTTTCATACCCAGGGATCTCTAAATTAGGTTTTAATTTATATTTATTTCTTCTACATGCTGGTATTACCATCTACAGGTGTAATACTTGTTAAAAACTCAGTATGTAGGACACAAGTAGAAACGTTTAATATTATTTCTGTAAGAGAGGCATAAATAAAGTATGACCATTGTTAGCATAGAGGTGGGCGAGGTGATGTTCTGTGGAAAAGAATTGGAAAAATCTTCATGGAAGAACATTTGAGCTGGGATTTCAAAGGAAGCATGTGATTCTAGATGAAGTTTGGGAGCTGTAGTGGTATGTTTGCCCCATGCTAGATCAAGGCATCAGTGTAATTCAGAATGAGGATTGTGGATGGTATACTCATGAGAGAATGAGTGTTCATCTGAGCAGGAATATGGGCATGTGTAGGGATATATTGGGAGATGTATTTGCAGAGGTAGGTTGGTGCCATATCTGGTGGGCCTGAATGCCTTTAATTTAAATAAGTGATGGAGATCCATGGAAGATGTTTTTACATGGGGAATGGTGATGGTAATGGTGGTCGGCTGCTACAGCTGGATCATCCACTAACTGCATTCGTGTGTTTATTGAGTTCATGTTTTATCTCTTTCAGGAAGTTCATGATTTATTACAAGACTATGAGTTAAAGTATTGTTATGTGGACAGAAATAAGCGAACAGGTAAGATTTCTGTTCTAAGTGTCTTATTTTAATTCTGCAGGTTGTCGTTACAGAGCAAAAAACCTAAGTGTCTTTTTATTCTTAAGCTATTCTCTGAAATTCTTAAGCATTAAATTATATACATGTTACTTAATTTATTTTCTGAAGGTAATATTCTAAATTTTAATCACATAAATTAATATAATATTGGTGGCAGCCATTTTGGGGAGCTCATTCTACCACATGGACGCTGGTGCTGGTAAGCACCATTTGGAATCCTCCCTCTAGGTTATTAGTGCCTGACCTGGCCCTGCTGGGTCAGTGGTGGGATGCATCAGGCCAAGCCACTAACAGGGTGGGGACAAAGCCCCACTCACCAGCGGCCAGGCTGCCTTAAGACCCCTTGAGCCCATAGCAATCAGAGGGGCCAGGACCCAGTTCCACATACCAGTGTATAGGCACTAGCCCTGGGACCCCCCAGGGCCCTGCATCCAGAGCCCACAGGACCCAGCTCCAGCCACCAGTGGGCAGGTACCAGCCCCAAGACCCCCCTGGGCTCTGGCCCTGCCCACCAGCAAGCTGGCTCTAGCCTCTCAACCAACCTCACACACCAGTGGGCAGGCACCAGCCCCAGGACATCCTGGGCTCCAGCCATATACACCAGTGGGCAGACCCAAGCCCCAAGACCACCACAGCCCCGCAGCCTGCCCTGGCAGGACCCAGCCCACTCACCAGCAGGCCAGCACCAGATCTGAGACATCTTGGGCCCCTCAGCCAGCTTCCCCAGAAACCAGCCCCACCTACCAGGAAATCTCACAAGCTCTAGGACACTAGGACTCTGCAGCCAACTGTGTCAGGAACCGGCCCTGCATACCAGTGGGCTAAAACCAGCTCAAGGACACCGAGGGCCCTGTAGTTGGAGATCCTGGGACCCAGCCCCACCCACCAGCAGTTGGACACCTGCTCTGGGACCCCGGGCCCTGCAGCCAGAGACCCCAGGACACAACTCTGCTTACCAGTTAGCCAGCCAAGCCCCAGAACCCAGCTTTACCTCCTGGTGGGCGGGTACTAGCCCTGGGATCCCTGGGACCCCAACCCTTCCCACCAGTGGGCAGACACCAGCCTCAGGACCACCACAGCACTGCCACCTGCCCTGTCAGAATCTAACCAACACAACAGCAGGACAATACCAGCCCCAGGCACCCTCAGGCCCTGGTCCTGCCCACCAGCAGGCCAACACCAGGTCTGGGACACCTTGGGCCCCTCAGCACCCAGGATCCAGCACCACCCACCAGTGGGCTGACACCAGCTTTGGGACCCCCCAGGGCCCTGCAGCTGGAAATCCTGGGGCCTAGCTTTGCCTACTAGTGAGCTGGTACTAGCCCTGGGACACCCTGGGCCCCAGCCCTGCCCACCAGCAGGCCAACATCAGCTCCAAGATGCCTTGGACTCCTTAGCCAGTTGCCCCAGAATCTAACCAGTGGGACAACACCAGCTTTGGGACACCCCATAACCCACAGGGAGCCATGTCAGGAAGCAGCCCCATCCACCAGCAGACCAAAACTAGATCAGGAACCCTGGTCCTGCGACCACCCCCTCCCAGAACTCATCTCTGCCCATTGAGAGAGCCAGCTCCTCAGCTTGTGACATGGTCCCACTAACCAACCGTCAGCAGCCTCCTCACAAGGTAGGGCCTGGCAACCAACTGGACCAGGTAGCCACACCTCCCAGACTTCCCACAGTAGTCAGCCCACCACAACAGAAGGACCCATGCAGCCCACATAGGGGGCATCCCTAGAGCATATAGCTCTGGTGACCAGAAAAGAGTGTACTGCTGGCATGCATAGGACGTCTCCTACAAAAGGCCACTTCTTCAAGGCCAGGAAATGTAACCAACCTACCAGATATATAGAAAAAGAAACAACAAATTAGGCAAAGTGAGGTGACCAAAGAGCATGTTCCAAACGAAGGAACAGATAAAATTCCGGAAGAAGTGAAGTGGAGATAGGCAATCTACCTGAGAAATAGTCAAGGTAGTGATTGTAAAGATGATCAAAGAACTCAGGAGAAGAAAGGATAAACAGAGTGAGAAGTTAGATGTTTTTAACAAAGAGTTAGAAAATATAAAGAAGAACCAAACAGAGATGAAGAATACAATAACTGAAATGAAAAATACACGAGAAGGAATCAAAAATAGATTAAATGATACAGAGGAATGAATCAGTGAGCTGGAAGACAGAGTAGGAGAAAGTACTGAAGCTTAACAGAAAAAAGAATAAAAAGAAATAAGAACAGTTTAAAAGACCTCAGAGACAACATCACGCATACTAACATTCACATTTTAGGGGTCCCAGAAGGAGAAGAGAGAAAGGGGCAGAGAACATATTTGAAGACACAATAGCTGAAAAACTTCCCTAACCTGGGGAAGGAAACAAACATCCAGGTACAGGAAGCACAGACAGTCCCAAACAGGATCAACTCAAAGAAGACTACACCAAAACACTTTGTAATTAAAATGGCAAAAGTTAAAGAGAATATAAAAAGCAGCAAGAGAAAAGCAACAAGTTACATAGAAGGGAACACCCGTAAGGCTTTCAGCTGACTTTTCAGCAGAAACTCTGAAGGCAAGAAGGGAGTGGCATGATATATTTAAAGTGGTGAAAAGCCTACAACCAAGAATACTCAGTAAGGCTTTCATTCAGATTTGATGGAGAGATCGAAAGTTTTACACACAAGCAAAAGCTAAAAGAGCTCAGCACCACTGAATCAGTTTTACGAGAAATGTTAAAGGGACTTCTTTAATAAAGCAAAAAAGAAAAGGCACAACTAGAAACATGAAAATTGCAAAAGGAAAACCTCATTGGTAAAGGCAAATATACAGTAAAGATAGTAAATCAACCACATACAAAGCTAATAGGAAGGTTAAAAGACAAAAGTAGTAAAATCATTTATATCTGAAATGTGTAGTTAAGGGACACACAAAACCAAAAGATGTAAAATATGATGTCAATAACAGTAAGTGGGGGGGGGGGAGTAAAATGCAGGGTTTTAAAAATGCATTTGAAATTAAGAAAACAACAAATTAAAATAATAATATAGAGACAGATTTATACATAAAAACCTCATGGTAGCCACAAGCCGAAATTCTGTAATAGATACACACAAAAGAAAGAGAAAGAAACCTAAACATAACACTAAAGATAGTCATCAAGTCACAAGGGAAGAGAACAAAAGAAGAAAGGAACACAAAAGTAACTACAAAAACAATCCCCAAACGCCGATGCAGGGGACACGGGTTTGTGCCCCAGTCCGGGAAGATCCCACATGCCGCGGAGCGGCTAGGCCCGTGAGCCATGGCTGCCGAGCCTGCGCATCTGGAGCCTGTGCTCCGCAACGGGAGAGGCCACAACAGGGAGAGGCCCGTGTACCGCAAAAAAAAAAAAAAAGAACGTGTGAATGGATCCAAAAGCGAGAACTATACATATGCTGCCTACAAGAGACTCACTTCAGTTCGAAAGACACACACAGACTTAAAGTGAGGGGATGGAAAAAGGTATTCCATGTAAATGGAAATCAAAAAACAGCTGGAGTAGCAATACTTATATCAGACAAAGTAGACTTTAAGTCAAAGACTGTAACAAGAGACAAAGAAGGACATTACATAATGATCAAGAGATCAACCCAAGAAGAAAATACAACAGTAATAAAGCAAATATTAACAGACATAAAGGGAGAAATTGACAGTAACACAATAGTACTAGGGGACTTTAACCCCTCACTTACATCATTGGACAGATCATCCAGACAGAAAATCCATAAGGAAACACTGATCTTAAACAACACATTAGACAAAATGGACTTAATAGTTACATATATAGAACATTCCACCCCCAAACAGCAAAATACACATTCTTTTCAAATGCACATGGAACATGCTCCAGGGCAGATCACATGATAGGCCAAAAATAAGTCTCAGTAAATTTAAGAAAACTGAAATCATATCAGGCATCTTTTCCAACCACAACACTATGAGACTAGAAATCAACTGCAAGAAAAAAATTGAAAAAAACAAACACACATGTGGAGGCTAAACAAAATGCTGCTAAACAACCATTGTATCATTGAAATCAAAAAAGAAAATTAAAAACTCCTGAAGACAAATGAAAACACAATGATCCAAATCTATGGGATGCAGCAAAAGCAATTCTAAGGAAAGTTTACTGAGATGCGAGCCTACCTCAAGGAACAAGAAAACTCTTGAACAACCTAAGCTTACACCTAAATGAACTAGAAAAAGAAGAACAAACCAAACCTAGAGTTAGCACAAGCAGAGAAATCATAAAGATCAGAACAGAAATAAATGAAGTAGAGAGACTAGGAAAACAATAGAAATGATCAATGAAACTAAGAGCTGTTTCTTTGAAAAGGTAAACAAAATTGATAAACCTTTAGCCAGATTCATCAAGAAAAAAAGAGAGAGGGCCCAGATCAATAAAATCAGAAATGGCAAAGAAGTTACAACTAACACCACAGAAATAACAAAGGATCATAAGAGATTACTGTGAACAACTATATGCCAATAAAATGGACAACCTAGAAGAAATGGACAAATTCCTAGAAATGTCTCCCAAGTCTGAACCAGGAAGAAATAGAAAATATGAGCAGACCAATAACCAGAGCATTGAAATTGAGTCAGTAACAAAAAACTCCCAGCAAACAAAAGTCCAGCACCAGATGTGTTCACAGGTGAATTCTACTAAACATTTAGAGAAGAGTTAACACCTATCCTTCCCAAACTATTCTAAAAAATTGCACAGGAAGGAATACTTCTGAACTCATTCTACAAGGCCAGCATCACCCTGATAACAAAACCAAACACACCACAAAAAAAGAAAAGTACAGGACAATATCACTGATGAACATAGATGCAAAAATCCTCAACAAAATATCAGCAAACTGAAATCAACAATACATTGAAAGGATCATACACCATGATCAAGCAGGGCTTATCCCAGGGATGCAAGGATAGTTCAATATCTGCAAATCAATCAGTATGATAAACCATATTAACAAATTGAAGAATAAAAATCATGACCATCTCAATATATGCAGAAAAAGCTTTTGACAAAATTCAACATCGATTTATGATTAAAACTCTCAACAAAGTAGGGACAGAGGGAACAAACCTCAAAATAATAAAGGCCATATGATAAGCCCATAGCTAACATCATATTCGATGGTGAAAAGCTGAAAGCATTTCCTCTAAGAACAGGACCAAGACAAGGATGCCCACTCTCACCACTTTTATCCAAAATAGCACTGAATGTCCTAGCCACAGCAGTCATACAATAAAAAGAAATAAAAGAAATCCAAATTGGAAAGGGAGAAGTAAAACTTACTGTTTGCAGGTGACACACAGTACACACAGAAGATTCTAAAGATGCCACCAAAAATTCATCAATGAATTCAGTACAGTTGCATAATACAACATTAATATGCTGAAATATGTTGCATTTCTATACACTAACAATGAAGTATCAGAAATTAAGAAAACGGTCCATTTACCATAACATCAAAAAAACAAACAAAAAAAACAAACCTAGGAATAAATCTAAGGAAATTTATTCTGTACTCGGAAAACTCTAAGACACTGATGAAAGAAATTGAAGATGACACAAATAGATGGAAAGATAATACAGTGTTCATGAATTGGAAGAAGTAATATTGCTAAAATGACCATACTACCCAAGGCACTCTACATATCTAATGCCATCATATCAAAGTACCAATAGGATTAGTCACCAAAGTAGAACAAATAATTCTAAAATTTGTATGAAAACTCAAAAGACCCAAAATAGCCAAAGCAATGTTGAGAAAGAACAGATCTGGAGGTATCATGCTCCCTGACTTCAGACAATACTACAAAGCTACAGTAATCAAAACAGTATGGTACTGACACAAAAACAGACACATAGATCAGTGGAACAGAATAGAAAGCCCAGAAGTAAGCCCAGACATTTATGGTCAATTAATCCAAGACAAAGGAGGCAAGAGTATGCAATGGGGGAAAGACAGTCTGTTCAAGAAATGATGCTGAGAAAAATGGACAGCTCTTGTAAAAGAATGAAATTAGAACATTTTCTCATACCATACACAAAACTAAACTCAAAATGGATTAAACACCTAAATGTAAGACAGCAAACCATAAAATCCTAGAAGAAAACATAGAACACTTTTTGACATAAATTGTAGCAATATTTTTTTGGATATCCCTCCTAAAGCAAAGGAAACAAAAGCAAAAATAAACAAATGGGACCTAATTGAACTTAAAAGCTTTTGCAGAGAGGAGGAAACCACTGACAAAATGAAAAAACAGCCTACTGAATGGGAGAAAATATTTGCAAAGGATATGACTGGTAAGTGATTAATATTCAAAATATATGAACAGCTCATACAGCTCAATGTCAAAAAACCGAACAACCCAACTAAAATGGGCAGAAGACTTGAATAGACATTTTTACAAAGGAGACATACAGGTGGCCATCAGGCCCTGTGAAAAGATGCTCAACATCACTAATCATCAGAGAACTACAAATCAAACCCACAATGAAATATCACCTCACTCTTGTCAGTATGACTATTATCAAAAAGAGCACAAATAACAAATGTTGTCAAGAATGTGGAGAAAGGTACTCTTGGGCACTATTGATGAGAATGTAAATTGGTGCAGCAACTATGGAAAATAGTATGGAGGTTCCTCATAAAACTAAAAATAGAACTACCATATGATCAGCATCTCAACTTCCGAGTAAATATCTAAAGCAAGTGAAAACACTAATTCAAAAGGATACATGCACACCCCAATGTTCATAGCAGCTGTTTACAATAGCCAAGATATAGAAGCAACCTAAGTGTCCATCAACAGATGAATGGATAAAGAAGAAGTGGTACATATATACACTGGAATACCACTCAGCAATAAAAAAAGAATGAAATTTTGCCTTTTGCAACACATGGATAGACCTGCTTATAATCTATAAACATTTGAATCACTATGATGTACACCTGAAACTAATATAATATTGTAAATCAACTATACCTCAATAAACAATTAGGCAAAAAAATGAATTTTCATTGGTTTTTTAAAATATAAATAAATAATATAATATTACTACAGCTTTATGAATTTTTATAATGAATGTTATATGTTGTAACATTTTAATGAGTGTTTTTTGTATGTTAAGGATCCTTCAGTTTTAATAATATATTACTGGACTTAGTAAATTATGTGATTTGACCTTTAGTTATACAAATTGGGAAAATCGTTTAATTTTTCTGCACATTAGTGTTATATCTGTGAAATTAAAAGCCTAAACTAGATTATTTTCTTTGTGTACATTTGATATGTAAATGTTTAAAAACATCTCTTTGAGATGATAAAAAAATAAGAAAATGTATGGAGGATGATATAACCATTATATATATACTGACTCCCAAATTAGCAAATGTTTTATTGAAGTATTTTATGCTTTTAAAATGCTTTTTGTAAGGGGTGGATGAAATGGGTGAAGGAAGTCAAAAAGTACAAACTTCCAGTTATAAAATAAAGAAGTACTGGGGATGTAATATATAAGGATGGTGACTCTTTGTCACAGTTAATAATACTGTGTTGCATATTTGAAAGTTGCTGAGAGAGTAGATCTTGCAAGTTCTCATCCCAAGAAAAAAAGTTTTAGCTATGTATGGTGACAGATGTTAACTAGAATTACTGTGGTGACTATTTCACAATATATAAAAATATCAAATCATTATGGGAGACTTCCCCAGCAGTCCAGTGGTTAAGACTCTGTGCTTCCACTGAAGGGGGTGTGGGTTGAATCCCTGTTTGGAGAACTAAGATCCCACATGTCACGTGGCTTGGCCAACAACAAAAAAAATCATTATGTTGTAAACTTGAAACTAATATAATGTTATTTGTCAATTATACTTCAATTTGAAAAGTTTTTTTAAAGTATTTTTTTGTCTTTAAAAATATTATATAGATGCTAGAGCCCTAATGTAGTACTACTGAATAAATACCTCTGATAGTATGGTCAGGAATTCTGCATTTATTTTTTCTGACTTATAAAAAAATTGTAAAAAAGACATTATAGTTAAAGATGAAATCAAGTTCCTACCCCTCTCTGATTCCATTCCCTCCCTCCCTCTAATGATTAATTGTGGTAATCATTAGAGCTGTTCACAGATTCTTTTTCTTTTTCTTCTGGTCATGAGGTAAGATAGTGCTTCCTTGTGCCTCTTTGAAGTTACCAATGGACATGTGATTTGCTTTTCGATGAATGAAGTGCAGTGGAAATGGCATGTATCGCCTCCAGGTGGAAGATTTCAGAGCTAGCATGTGATTCACTGCTCACCCCTCCACTTGCTAAAGTGACTGAGGAAGGTTATAGAACCTCTTTAAACGTAGTCCCAGAGTGACTATAATGAGCAAAGCCTCCTTCCTTCCTTCCTTCCTTCCTTCCCTCCTTTCAGCATGGGATATGCAGCATGAAAAGCAACAAGAAAAAAAAAAAACCCTTTTGTTAAGCCATTGAAATTGTGAAGCTGTTTCTTGCCAAGGCATCCCATCTAACGCCTGAAATTTTACTATATGTAAAGTTAACAGTGTTGTACCTGGTGTTTTTTTTTTTTTTAAACACCGTACCTGGTGTTTTTAAAAACTAAATGTAAATGGTATTCTACTGTATTTTTCATTTAGCAACTTGCTTTTTTTTTTTTAACCTCTATTTTGTTTTTTGGATCTTTCCACAATGATACTTATAGCTCTAATTCATTGATTTAAACTACTACATATCATTCTGTCTTGTCAGTTTATTACCATTGATAAATCTATTCATTACTGATAGGCATTTAGGAAGCTTTAACTTTTCCAGCATTTTAAATAATGCAGCAATGAATATGCTTTTACTTGTCTTCTAATATACATTGCAACTGTTTCTCCACAAGTGAATTACTGGGTTTGTAGGTTATGTACAACTTCAATGTTATAAATATTGACAAAGACTTTACAGCTGGGAATGATGCTGTTCCTACCACTGAGGACGATAGACAGCATAATTGGTGGTTGATTAGAAGGAGTATTCAGCAGTGTTTTGTCTCAAGAGTGGAGAAAATTGACTCTAGACTAACGATGCTAAAAATTTAAAAGCAAGACCAGAAAGGATCAAGCTCGTTCCTGATAACCACAACCTAGAACAAAGCTCAAGGATATTTACATGAATACAAAAAAATCCAGTACCCAGAAAGGTAAAAATTTACAATGTCTGATATCCAATTAAAAATTACCAGATGAGGGCTTCCCTGGCGGCGCAGTGGTTGAGAGTCCGCCTGCCGAGGCAGGGGACGCGGGTTCATGCCCCGGTCTGGGAGGATCCCACGTGCCGCGGAGCGGCTGGGCCCGTGAGCCATGGCCGCTGAGCCTGCGCGTCCGGAGCCTGTGCTCTGCAACGGGAGAGGCCACAACAGTGAGAGGCCCGCGTACCGCAAAAAAAAATAAAAAATAAAAATAAATTACCAGATGTGGCAAAGAAGCAGGAAAATACAACCCGTAATGAGGAGAAAAACCAATCAATCAAAACTGACCTAGAATTGAGGCAGATGAATTAATGAAAATGGACATTAAAACAGTTTTTATAACTGTGTTTCATATGTACAAGAATTTATAGTAAAAATTGAACGTGTGAAATAGAGGATGGAAGATATTAAAATATACTTAACTCACACTTTTAGAGGTGAAAACTACAATGTCCAGGATGAAAAATGGGATGGGTGGATGGGAATAACTAGCAGAGTAGACATTGTAGAGGAACAGATTAGTGAATGTGAATACATGGAAACAACCAAAATGAAGCAGAGGAAAAAAAATACTATAAAACATGAACAGAGTATCAGTCAACTTTGGGCCAACTTCAAGAGTCCTAATGGTGGAGTAATGGAGTCTCTGTAAGAGAGAGCAAGTAGTACAGTAAAAATATTTGAAGAATTAATGGCTGAAATTTTTCCAAATTTGATGAAATCTCTAAACCCAGAGATCCCCAAAGTTTAACCAACCTCAAGCACAAAAATACGAAAAAAACTACAATAAGGTACATTTGTAATCAAATTGTTTGCAATTAGTAATAAAGAGAAAAATCTTAAAAACAGTGCCCCCCCAAAAAGGGCATATTATTTAGATGGAAAAAGATAACGATGATGCATGTTTATTGGAAACAATGCAAATGAGAAGACCATGGGGCAACACCTTTTCTTTCTTTGTTGAAAGAAAAAAAAGATCACCATAAAATTATTAAGACATTAATGAAAGGAATTGAAGACAAACGGAAGGTATTCCATGGTCATGGGTTTTAAGAATTAATATTGTTAAAATGTCCACACTACTGAAAGCAATCTACAGATTCAGTGCAATCCCATCAAACATTCCATTGGCATTTTTCACAGAAATAGAATAATCCTTAAATTTGTATGAAACCACAAAATACCCTGAATAACCCAAGCAGTCTTGAGAAAGAAGAACAAAACTGCGGGCATCACGCTCCCTGATTTCAGACTGTAATATAAAGCTATAGTAATCAGTATGGTATTGGCATGAAAACAGACACATAGATCAATGAAGAAGAATAGAGAGCCCAGAAATAAACCCCCACATATATGGTCAATTAATTTAGGACAAAGGAGCCAAGAATATACAATGGGAAAAGGATAGTTTCTTCAATAATGGTGTTGGGAAAACTGGACAGCCACAGGCAAAGGAATGAAATTGGACCACTATCTTACACCATATACAAAAATAAACCCAGAATGGATTAAAGACTTGAATGTAAGACCTGAAATCATAAAACTCCTAGAAGAAAGCATAGGCAGTAAGCTTCTTCATATCAGTCTTGGTGATGATTTTTTTGGATTTGACACTAAAGCAAAGGTGACAAAAGTAAAAATATACAGGTGGGACTACATCAAACTAAAAAGCTTCTGCACAGCAAAGAAAACCATTAAAATGAAAAGGCAACCTACTTAATAGGAGAAAATATTTGCAAATCATATATCTGATAAGGGGCTAATATCCATAATATATAAAGAACTCATACAACTCAATAGCAAAAGAACAAACAGTCTGATTAAAAAACTGGCAGAGGGGGCTTCCCTGGTGGTGCAGTGGATGAGAATCCGCCTGCCGATGCAGGGGACACGGGTTCGTGCCCCGGTCCGGGGAGATCCCGCATGCCGCGGAGCGGCTGGGCCCGTGAGCCATGGCTGCTGAGCCTGTGCGTCTGGAGCCTGTGCTCCGCAATGGGAGAGGCCACAACAGTGAGAGGCCCACGTACCCCCCCCACACACACACACCTGGCAGAGGCTCTGAATAGACATTTTTCCAGATTAGGCGTATAGATGGCCAACAGATACATGGAGAGGTGTTCAGTATCACTAATCATCAGGGAAATGCAAATCAAAACCACAATTATATATCACCTCACACCTGCTAGAATAGCTATTATCAAGACAACAAGAACTTAGTGCTGGATAGGATGTGGAGAAAAGGAAGCTCTCGTGCATTGTTAGTGGGAATGGAAATTGGTGCAACCACTGGAAAACAGTATGGAGATCCCTCAGAAAATTAAAAATGGAACTACCATTTGTCCAGCAATTCCACTTTGGGCTATTAACCTGAAGAAAACGAAAACAGTAACTCTAAAAGATATATGCACCCCCAAGCTTATTGCAGTATTATTTACCATAGTCAAGACATGGAAACAACCTAAGTGATTGCTGATGGATGAATGGATAAGGAAGATGTGGTGTATATAGGCAATGGAATATTATTTAGCCTTAAAAAAGAATGAAATCTTGCCATTTGTGACAAGATGAATGGGCCTTGAGAGCATTTTGCTAAGTGAAATAAGTCAGACAGAGAAAGACAAATACTGTAGGACCTCACTTATAGGTGAAATCTAAAAAAACCAAAAACCAAAAAACATGAGCTTATAGATACAGAGAACAATTGGTGGTTGCCAGAGGCTAGGGATAGGGGTTGGCGAAATGGGTGAAGGGAGTCATAAGGTATAAATTTCTGTATAAAATAATTAAGTCATGGGGATGTAATGTATAGCATGGTTACTATAGTTTGTTTGTTTGTTTGTTTGTTTGTTTGATTTGACCGTACCGGGTCTTAGTTGCAGCACAAGGGGTCTTCATTGCTGCATGCGGGATCTTTAGTTGCGGCATGCGGGCTCTTAGTTCCAGCATGCGGACTCTTAGTTGCGGCATGCATGCGGGGTCTAGTTCCCTGACCAGGGATCAAACCTGGTCCCCCTGTGTTGGGAACACAGTCTTATCCACTGGAGCACCAGGGAAGTTCCCAGCGTGGTTGCTATAGTTAATAATACTATAGTGCATATTTGAAAGTTGTGAAGAAAGTAGATCTTAAAAGTTCTTATCCACCCCCCCGCCCCACAAATTTTTGTAACTATATATGGTGATGGATGTTAACTAGAATTATGGCGGTGATTATTTCACAGTATATACAAATATTGGATTATTAATTGTACGCCTGAAACTAATATAATGTTGTGTGTCATTTATACCTCAAAAAATCCCACAGAATTATTTACCCACCAAAAATATCCTTTAAAAATGAGCGTGGGGCTTCCCTGGTGGCGCAGTGGTTGAGAGTCCGCCTGCCGATGCAGGCGACACGGGTTCGTGCCCCGGTCCGGGAGGATCCCACATGCCGCGGAGCGGCTGGGCCCGTGAGCCATGGCCGCTGAGCCTGCGCGTCCGGAGCCTGTGCTCCGCAACGGGCGAGGCCACAACAGTGAGAGGCCTGTGTACCGCAAAAAACAAAAAAAAGAAAAAAAAAAATCAGCGTGAAGAAAGATGTTTTTCAATTATATAAAAGCTGAAAGAATTCATCACCATCAGACCTGCATTATAAGAAGTATTTAAAGAAGTCCTTTAATAAAGCATGGAGAAAATGATGCTGGATGGGAATCTGGATCTACACACAAAAAAAGAAGAATACCAGATGTTGTCTTCATGTGTATAAAGACTGTTTTATTAATATTCAGATCTCTGAAAGATAATTGTTTAAAGTGAAAATAATAACACTATATTGTAGAGGTTATAACACATGTAGGAATAAAATGCATGGCAACAATGCAAAGGTTGGGAGGGGAGGAATGGAAGTACACTGTTGTAAAGTTTTTAGATTATACACAAAGAGACCAGTATCACTTCATGGTAACTGTTGAGTTAAAGATGTACACTACAAAGCCAAAATCACCCACTAGAATAATACAATGAAGAAACAAAGTAATTGTATTAAATGACATTGCCTTGGATTTCAGGAGCTATGGTAGTGTTTGAAGAAACAGATAATAATAAATAGATTAATAAAGGATGGCTACAGTTATAAACTGTGACCTTAAAACCAGAGCTCTCTGTTATAGATAAGAAGAAATAATTGTATTAAAATAGGATACATTAGGGAAAAAAGTTCTTGCATGCTTGCCATCAAATTTGTCCCAATAATAAATTAACTAGTGGAGCAAGCAATGGCAAACGGATAAATAAAATTGTGACTTGTGAAAGGATTGGGACCAATTGTCGAATATTAAAATTTTGGTAGGAAAATGAAAATAGAACTAATCTCCAAATCCCTTATAGCCTTTTCTCTGTAGAGTGACATCTTTCACTTCCACAGAGTCAATGTGAGAAAGTTGGACATTTTTTTTTTTTAGAGAATTTATGGCCTTGCAAAGAAATGGAAGAAGCTATAGAAGAGAATCAATGACCTCTTTTTCCTACTGCCTGGACTTTTAAATTTGCTTCATTATGTTATCTAAATTCTACCGTTAAATGTCTTATTTGGGTTGAGCAAATGCAGATACCTAAGGGAAGGAAAATAAGAAGTTGTCAAGTTTGGGCTTCCCTGGTGGCGTAGTGGTTGAGAGTCCGCCTTCCGATGCAGGGGACACGGGTTCGTGCCCCAGTCCGGGAAGATCCCACATGCCGCGGAGCGGCTGGGCCCGTGAGCTATGGCCGCTGAGCCTGCGCGTCCGGAGCCTGTGCTCCGCAACAGCGAGAGGTCCGCGTACCACAAAAAAAAAAAAAAAAAAAAAAAAAAGTTGTCAGTTTTAAAATGTACTAGTTAATCTGTGCATGTATACATTCATCCATTCAGTTGACACAGATCCTCTACTGTGTGCCTGACACTATGGTAGCTGATGGAGATATATTCAGTAGCAATTTAGGGAGCTCACAGTTGATAGGACAGCAGGCATCTAAACAAATAGATTATAATAAAGTGTGATGTGTGCAATAATCCACTCAATGTTCAAAATACAGAGGTATAATAAAACAAGGGTTAACTCTAACTGGAAGAGAACATCAGGGAATGCTTCCTGGAGATCCTGATGCATTAACCCCTGGGCTGGATTTGAAAGCCAACTAAAAGGTTTGAGTGGCTGAAGATATTGGGAGAGATCTCGTAGGCAGGGGAATTACATGTGTAACATATAGATGCTTGAAACAAGTTGCTGTCTAGGGAGCTACAAACAACTCTGTGGTTGGAGGATAAAGAAATGTGGGGGGGAAGGAAAGTATGGCAGTTAATGAGGCTGGCGTCAGATCAAAAGGGCCTGGTAGGCAACCCGGACAAACTTACATATTCTAATTCTTTGTTGGTGGGTTCGTTTGAAGTTTTTACACACTCAAATGTATCTTTCACACAGGCTTTATTTCTCTCCTCTTAACCCTTGTGTCTTTTACTTCTTGCATTTGTCCTACTGCACTGGCAAAGACCTTCATTCCATGTTAATAAAACTAGTGAGACAAGAACCTTCACCTTATTCCCTATCTCAAAGTAAATGGTTTTGGCTTTCACCGTTAATTTTGATGTAGGTTCCTTATAGACATTCTTTAATAGATAAAGGATGTTTCCTTCTTTTCCACTGATTGCCAAGAATTTTTATCCTGCCTGGACTTTGAATTTTATCAGATATCTTTTCTTGCATCTACTAAGATACTCTGTGATTTTTCTTTTCTGTGCTGGTAATGTGGCAACTTATACTGATTGCTGTTTTATTTATTCATTTATTTATTTTTACATCGTTGTTGGAGTGTGGTTGCTTTGCAGTGTTGTGTTGGATTCTGCTGTGTGACAGGGTGAATCAGCTGTGTGTGTGCACGTGTCCCCATATACCCTTGATTGCTATTTTAAAATAAAACTAATTTTGCATTCCTGAAATAGACCAAACTTGATAATGGTAAAAAAGAAAAAAAAAAAAAAGTGGCCTGGTAGGACATGAAAGCTGCGCTGAGGCTTGGCTTCATCGGTGATACCGAATGATTGCATTTGAGGCAGTAAACAGACACAATTAAACTTTTGTTTTTGAGGGATCGCTTTATTGTCGTTGTGGAAAAAGAAGAAAAGCTAGAAGAATGAAGAAAAGAGGATGGATTCAAGACCTATTTGGAGGGTAGAATTTGAGGATTCCTTTTATGTGGGAGTTAAAGGAGATAGGGTCTAGGGTAACTCCCAGGTTTCTGATTTGTGAGTTGTGATGCTAGCAACTGAAATAGAGAATAAAGGAAGCTGAACAATGTTGGGATTTTAGGGGAATGGCAGGGAGAGGATGAAGATTGTGAGTTATGTTTGGTCATGTGTGAATCAGTACGTGGATATATGTGGAACTGAGGACTAGAAACATAGATTTAAGAGTTAACAGGGTATAGGAGGCTTTCTATGACCCCCAGACTAGCCATTTTGCTCTGTTTAATTGCTTCTGTAGCCCTCATACTTCCTCTTTGATAACATTACACTTGTAACTCTCAAATTACACTTTACAAGTTACAGATTACAAATTACGAGTTACACTTGTAACTTGTCAAATCTCTATCATCCTCTATTGGATTGTGAGGTCCTTCTTGAAAGGGATCCTATTTGTTTTGTTCACCAACTCCTTTCCAGTGCCCAACACAGTACCTGGTACATGAGACTGAATAAATGGGCATGGACATGAGTGCCCAGGGGAAGAGGGCATAGAGAAGAGAGGTTGATGGCTCAGGGCTGCTGGGTACAGTCATATGGCTGTCACTGTGTGTGACTCTGCCAAGAAGCAACCTTAAGGATTACCACCTTACATACATGTATACAATGGTATAGTACTCAGCCATAAAAAGGAACGAAACTGGGTCATTTGTAGAGACGTGGATGGACATAGAGACTGTCATACAGAGTGAAGTAAGTCAGAAAGAGAAAAACAAGTATCGTATATTAACGCGTATATGTGGAATCTAGAAAAATGGTACAGATGAACCTGTTTGCAGGGCAGAAATAGAGACACAGATGTAGAGAACAAACGTGTGGACACCAAGGGGGGGAAATGGGAGGCGAAAGGTGGGATGAATTGGGAGATTGGGATTGACATGTATACACTAATATGTATAAAACAGATAACTAATAAGAACCTGCTGTATAGCACAGGGAACTCCACTTCGCTGTACAGTAGAAACTAACACAACATTGTAAAACAACTATACCCCAATAAAAAAAAAAAAAAAAAAAAGGATTACCACCTTACAGGTGTGAGTGGTGTGAGTGGAGAAAAATCTAGCAAAGGAAATGGAATAAAGAACGCTTGGACAGGTATGAAGAAAATCAGGAAGGACTTTATCAAGGAGGTTAAGGAAGGGAATGGTTAACAGATTCAAATACCCAGAGAATTCAAATCGAATGTGAACTGATGAGCTTATGAGCTGGTATAGGAACATAACCAGTATTTACAAATTGTTGTTGGCTTGTTTGCTGGTTTTAGCAAAATATCATTAAATGGTATTCTGTGTCAGCATAAGGGAAGAAAGGCATAAAATCAAAATAAGTCAAGTTCTTTAAAAGGGGTTATTGGAAACCAAGAGATATTCTCTCAATAAGTGCAGCAAAGCCATTTCCCCCCCCCTAGTGTTGGAAGAGTTAGCTATTTCTTTGTAAATAGTTTCCTTGTATGTGGAGATCATGTTAAATGAAAAATGTGTTTCTTTAAATGTTAACGTGTGGTGAGATGCTCAGTCTGAGAGCTGCGTGGGCACAAAGACCAGCTGAGGGAAGAGCAGATTGAGTGAAGTGACAGGGAGGATTGTCCACACTGTTTAAATTCTTCTTTCTCTCTTGCTTTGTACATATTTGCCATGTTGTTATCATTGAATTTGGGTAAGTTTGATGCTTATATGGAGCAACTCCACTGTGTGTTCCAGAGAGGGGGAGAAGAGTGTGTTTGTAGTTTGCCCTGTGTTGTTTCTTTTATTGGGGGTTTTAAATTTTTCTTATAATATTGCTCAAAAATCTTATCAGATACGCATGTCTGTGTGATAGTTCATTGATTTAGAACTTTATATTTGTATCATGTTTTAGATTTTACAAATTGTCATGTGTATTTGTTGCTTAATGTTGGAACAACTTCATTAGGTAGACGGGACAGATTTTTTAATTTTGGGGGGGTTTGTTTTACCAAAGATTCAAAGTTAAGCTACTTGTCAATATCATAATAATCCTGTGATCTTTTCATACCATATTGTTCATCCAAAAAGCATACCAAATTGTGTGTGTGTGTGTGTGTGTGTTGTTTCAATGTAATTAATTTTATTTTAAGGAAACATACACATGAATCGGAGAATTGTCTTCCTCTGGGCATTTTGGTGTCTTTTTGCTATGCCTTTGTGTTTTAGGTTCTTGTTATCAAATAGGGTCTTTTAGAACTCTCTGAGAAGAAATAAAAGTTCATAAAATTTTGCATCACGTGTTAACTGAGGAAAAATATCAAGTCTGTATGTAGTTTGAAACGATTACCCACCCCCCCGCCCAGAATATTGTGGTGTGTTAGAGTGGAGCTCCTAATATAATTTGTATACTTTTTGAGTTACTGGTCATGAAATTAGTTAAGTGAGGGTGTCGGCATTTAAAAATAATGAAATAGAATAGAAAATATCAGAGTGCATCGCACATGATAGGAGTGTTACCTCCTGATACTTTTGTTTTGGAAATGTATGTAGGTACTGAGGCACCTAGTGTTGGAAGAGTTAGCTATTTCTTTGTAAATAGTTTCCTTGTATGTGGAGATCATGTTAAATGAAAAATGTGTTTCTTTAAATGTTAACGTGTGGTGAGATGCTCAGTCTGAGAGCTGCGTGGGCACAAAGACCAGCTGAGGGAAGAGCAGATTGAGTGAAGTGACAGGGAGGATTGTCCACACTGTTTAAATTCTTCTTTCTCTCTTGCTTTGTACATATTTGCCATGTTGTTATCATTGAATTTGGGTAAGTTTGATGCTTATATGGAGCAACTCCACTGTGTGTTCCAGAGAGGGGGAGAAGAGTGTGTTTGTAGTTTGCCCTGTGTTGTTTCTTTTATTGGGGGTTTTAAATTTTTCTTATAATATTGCTCAAAAATCTTATCAGATACGCATGTCTGTGTGATAGTTCATTGATTTAGAACTTTATATTTGTATCATGTTTTAGATTTTACAAATTGTCATGTGTATTTGTTGCTTAATGTTGGAACAACTTCATTAGGTAGACGGGACAGATTTTTTAATTTTGGGGGGGTTTGTTTTACCAAAGATTCAAAGTTAAGCTACTTGTCAATATCATAATAATCCTGTGATCTTTTCATACCATATTGTTCATCCAAAAAGCATAAAATTGTGTGTGTGTGTGTGTGTGTGTTGTTTCAATGTAATTAATTTTATTTTAAGGAAACATACACATGAATCGGAGAATTGTCTTCCTCTGGGCATTTTGGTGTCTTTTTGCTATGCCTTTGTGTTTTAGGTTCTTGTTATCAAATAGGGTCTTTTAGAACTCTCTGAGAAGAAATAAAAGTTCATAAAATTTTGCATCACGTGTTAACTGAGGAAAAATATCAAGTCTGTATGTAGTTTGAAACGATTACCCACCCCCCCGCCCAGAATATTGTGGTGTGTTAGAGTGGAGCTCCTAATATAATTTGTATACTTTTTGAGTTACTGGTCATGAAATTAGTTAAGTGAGGGTGTCGGCATTTAAAAATAATGAAATAGAATAGAAAATATCAGAGTGCATCGCACATGATAGGAGTGTTACCTCCTGATACTTTTGTTTTGGAAATGTATGTAGGTACTGAGGCACAGGTCTAAAATGTATTTCCTTACTGTGGGTCATGGTCAGAAAAGCTTGAACACCCTGGCTCAGAAAACTCTCGTTCATTTTATCTTCTTCCAGCTTTTGTTACCTTACTGAATGGAGAACAAGCCCAGAATGCAATTCAGATGTTTCATCAATATTCATTTCGAGGAAAAGACTTACTAGTCCAGCTCCAGCCAACAGATGCTTTGCTATGTATTACCAACCTGCCCACTTCTTTTACGTTGGAAGAGTTTGAAGAACTTGTTCGTGCTTATGGAAATGTCGAGAGATGTTTTCTGGTCTACAGTGAAGTTACTGGCCATTCCAAAGGCTATGGATTTGTGGAATACATGAAAAAGGACTTTGCTGCAAAGGCTAGATTGGAGCTACTGGGTAAACAGTTGGGAGCATCAGCTGTCTTTGCACAGTGGATGGATGTTAATCTCTTGGCCACAGAGCTCATTCATTCTAAGTGCCTTTGTATAGATAAACTCCCTAGTGACTACAGGGATTCAGAGGAGCTGTTGCAGTTTTTTTCCAGTATCCATAAACCTGTGTTTTGCCAGGTATGTATTTTTAAGTCATCATTTGAAATATTTAAAAATATCTGTGTCTGTATCTGCATGCACTCACGTATTTATTATACCTACGTAAATATCACAATGGATAATCTCATTCTAATCGAGTCTGTAATGAACACTTTAATAGGATGGTAAATTTTATTTTATTTATTTATTTTTGTATTCTTTTTTGAATTTTTGAATTTTATTTATTTTTTTAAACAGCAGGTTCTTATTAGTTATCCATTTTATACATATTAGTGTATATATGTCAATCCCAATCTCCCAATTCATATGATGGTAAATTTTAAATCAGTCCCTTTTGTTGATGGGCCAAACTATATTGTCTTTATATAATTAAGTATGTCTTAGCAAACCCATCACTTAACACATCCACCTTCTCATTCCATCCACTCTTGAACCATTCATGCATTGATCCCTTTATCCACCCACATTTTGTTTATCACCTTCTCAGTGCCAGACACTATATTGCTAAATGTTAGAAATATAGAGAATAGAAAGATACTCTCTTAATACCGCAGAAGTTTGTGGAAGAGACTGACAAGTAAGCAAATAATTTTAAATCCTGTATGAAGACTGATACGATGGAAAATAGAAAAGTGTTATGAGGTGTAAAAAAGAATGCATTATTCTGTCTTAATGGGGTCATGGTAAGTGAGACATTTAGAGAAGATCCTGAAAACTGACAACTCCGGTAAGAATTTTCAAGCACTTTGAGTAAAATTAAATATATTCTACTAAAAAGGCAAAAATATATACTGTATACAACTGAGAGGTTATCTAGTCTAGCTTTCCATCTGGTAAAAAAAAAAAGTTACAATAATTGGGAGTGATCATTTAGCTTCTGTTAAAATATTTCAAAATAATGGAAAATTCACTAGATCACAAGTCAGGCCATTACATATTTAAATGGCTCTTATACCGAATGGAAATATTCTTTAAAACTGCTGACGCTATGGAATTAAAATGACTTTGTCTTTTGAAAGACTTAAAATGATAGTGTAATTTATTTGGCACGAAGGTTATAATGAACCAGGAATAATAAAAATATTTTAGAAGTTTTCATAAGGTTAATAAAGCCACTTTACAATGCCTTTATCAGTAGATCTGTTAAACTCAGGCTCTCTCGCTTGGTAGGTTGACATAGACTATGTGGAAGACACAGTCTTCTTACCTCGTGGTCAGAAGGGACCAGAGGGACTAACGGCTTTTACAAATCTGATTTTAAGATTTGGTTTGGTTAAAAGGAATGAGGTTGTAGGAGAAATGTTTGGAAGAGGTAGATATTTTTCCTTTCTCCCATGCGAATGGAAGAAGTTTTATGGAGGAAAAAAATATTTGAGGACAGTTTTAAAAGGAAGGAAGAATGTGAAGAAAAAAATAGAAATTCGGTCTACTACACAAAAAGCTTCAAAAATAAAAGAAACTAAAAAGGACTAGAAAATGATTTAATTGTAGTATCAATTTATGGGATGCCAAATTCAAATAGAAGTATTGTAGATGTGTCTTCTCAAAGACATACGAAGCTGAATTTTATCACATATATCACTTTATAGCATCAGTGTGTTTAAGATGATTCAGACATGTTCAACACTTAGAAACTTTTTAGTGTCTTATTTTGTTCTTACTTTTGCTCTTTGTACCAGTCTTTACAGATCCAGGACTTTAGTATCTTCTTTTACACTCTTACAGGTGGGTGACTGGAAATAAATTGAGTTCTGCATTGCAGGAGTTTATTTAGGGCACATTCAGAAAAAGGTTGTGTCCTGCCTATGGTATTTTAAACAGACCTGGGCACAGTTTTCCTAAATAAGGTTTGCTTTGGTATACTTGACCAAATTCCTGGGATCTGCCTAAAATATTGAAATAAACTTTGAATGTGGTTCCTTCTACCTTTCTTTTCTTGATAATGCGAATGTTATTTTACATAGATATATGATCTAGTAATTGTTCAGCATGTTTCATCGTCTGCGTATCTGGTGAATTTATTTTAAAGCAAGTTTTAATTGTGTCCCATATTTTTCTATAAATTATCAGTTATATATATATATATATATATATCTTAATATATAGTGACTATTATCATTTGAACATTGACTTTTAAAATAAATCAGAGATTCGAAGAAGTAAAAAGAAACCTGACAGAATCTTACTTTTCCCATCTTCTAGAAGGACTGCATCTACCCAACTAGTAAACTTGTATTTTCAGAAGGAAAGAATACATTATTTTCACCAGTATCATGCTCTGAGACATTTGTCCTTGAATTTGTAGATGATATACTTGTAAATAAGTATTTCTAGCTAAATATTAGAATTCCCTTTTTAATAAATGTATCACATCAGCTTGCACAGGATGAAGGTAGTTATGTTGGTGGCTTTGCGGTGGTTGAATATAGCACTGCAGAGCACGCTGAAGAGGTTCAACAAGCAGCTGATGGTATGACCATCAAGGGAAGCAAAGTTCAAGTTTCCTTCTGTGCCCCGGGAGCACCAGGGCGAAGTACATTAGCGGCATTGATAGCAGCTCAACGCGTGGTAAGTTTGTTCTTTTCTTAGGATATAAAAAAATTCAAGTAGTATTTTAATCTATCCACACTAGTCAATCATTGATTGGACCTTCATTATATTTTTATTATGTAAAGATACCCTTCTTTTTTTTTTGACTGGCTAAATGGTACCTCTGCCAAATCAAGCCAGGAGTCAATACAAAAGAAGAAACTGTTTCATAACGTGTATTCATCTCAAGAAAAAATTTTGAGGAAATTTCATTTATTCAGTAAATGTTTGAGTTCCTTTTCTGTAAGTTTTGAGTGCAAGGTGCCCCCTTTTTCAGTGTTCATAAGTATCCATAGTAGAAGTAGTGGGAGGTGGCGCCTCATTTTTGTGCACATGGCACAGTTGCTGAGTTTCCAATTCTGAATACATCTAGTCACCCACTTTTGCAGGCGGCACACTCTGTCCTCTTGGAGAAAAAGAAACAACTAGGTGGCTTGGTGGCCTTACAAATGTCTGGCATTTGTTTATAGCTGATCCCCCAGCAAAACTAGCTATCTCTTATCAGCCACTCTTTTCCATTTTCTACAGTGACTCTCTCAAATCTTCACTCTTTTCCTGTCTTTGTCCTTCTTTCTATCCAATGATCGTGGCTCCTACTTTATAGAAATATAAAGGCCATGTGCTGGACTCATTCATTCAACTTTTCTCACACTCCGCCAGGAAAAGTGCCCCCCATTTTTTCTCTTAAAAAGCATGCATTGCATAAATACCTACTGCATGCTAGGTATGTTAGAGATGTTTAGGATTCATCAGTGAACAAAACAAAGATCCCTGTTCTCTCGGAGGGAGGGCTGTGCCTCCTCCTGCCAAAGCAGGGGCTCATGCCCATGTCCCCCATCCTCAAGGATCTTCATCCTCACCTTTCTACTTACTTTCACTTGTTGTTCACTAGCCCTATCCCATCTGCTTATAAATACGCTCAAATCTTTTCCTCTAAAAATCCTCTCTAAATACGAGCCTTTGTAATACTTTTCCCTCACAGCTGGAGCTTCTTGAACAATTAGGTCCCACTAGTCACCTTTTCTTCTTTTCTCATTTCCCTCTCAGCCCAATGCAATATAGTTTCTACCGCCACTATTCAAGTGAATCTGTTCTCTTTAAGATTGACAGGAATTTCTTAATATTCAGTCAAAAAGGTACTTTTCAGTCTTTCTTTGCCTGGTTTCTTTGCAACATTTAAAACCAACCTCCTGGGACTTCCCTGGTAGTCCAGTGGTAAAGAATCCACCTTCCAATGCAGGGGCCGTGGTTTCGATCCCTGGTCTGGGAACTAAGATCCCATATGCCGTGGGGCAACTAAGCCCACGCACCACAACTACTGAGCTCGCGTGCCTCAACGAGCGAGCCCGCGTGCCACAAACTACAGAGCCCACGCGCCCTGGAGCCCGCGCGCCACAACTAGAGAGAAAAGTAGTGAAAGATCCTGCATGCCTCAACGAAGATCCCTTGTGCCGCAACTAAGACCCAACGCAGCTAAGAAAAATAAAAAATAAGGAAAATAAATAAATATTAAAAAATAAATAAAACCAACTGCCTACTACCTTGAATTCTGCCTACCGTTTGTTTCCTACCTGTCTAACCCCTTTCTTCTCTTTCCCAAAGGGCTGCTATCAGTAGGCTTCTGTATTGGGCCTCCTCACTTTCTTCCTCTTCAGCACTCCAGTGGTTTTAGTTATTGCCTATCAGTGATGATTTCCAAGCATATATTTTTGGACCCAATTTCTCTAAGCACTAAATCTGTATTTCTAAGTGATATTTAAACAGTCCCTTTTTATGTTATATAAATAGTTCAATTTCAACATTTCCAAAAGAAAACTATTTTTCTCTGGGACCTGCTTTTCTGTGTTCTGTAATATCTATGTATGGCATCATTTCATTCCAACTAGAACTGTCTGAATTAAAAACTCAGTTAATCATGATTGGTCTTCTTCACCTACTCCCTAGATCAAGATGTCGAGAATATTAGCAAATCCTTTCAGTTCCACCTCCTGGTATCTATTAAATCCTTGAGACTTCTCAGCATCTTTGTTACTTTACTCAGGATCTCATTTTTCTCACCTTGATGGTTCGAATAACCTGCTGTGTGGTTGCCATGTCGTGAGTCTTCCCCATCCATTCGAATCCATCTTCCACGGTGCCACAAGAGTGATCTTTCTCATCCTCAAACCAGATTTTGTCATTCTCTTGCTTAATATTCTTTAATGCGTGCATAAGTTCAATTCCTTACCATGGCATACAGGGCCCTTCATGATTAGATATTAGTAACAGTGAGGAATCTTAAATTTTTCTCAGTCTTAAAAGTAATGTGCTGCATTGATTTTTTTTTCTGTAGGTTCTTGGTACATATCCTTTTTCAAGTTTTCTGATTTAAAAAAAAATCATAAGTAGATATTGATGTTTATCAAAGTATTTCTACACCTATTGTGATAATTTTATGTGATTTCTCCCTAAGTTCATTAATGTGCTGAATCCAATTGATAGGTTTTTCTAATGTTACACTATCCTTGTGTTGTAAATCCTAATTGATAATGATTTTTTTCCTATGCATTGTTTGATTTTATTGGATAATATTTTATTTGGTGTATGTGCAAATGTGCTCATAAGTGAAAATGCTTAAATTTTTGGCTACCATTTTTACTTAATTTTGGAATCAAGAGAACATTGACCTCATTAAAAGATTTACATATTTTTCTCCCCCTTCTTTTCTTTCCATTTCATGGATCAATTTGTATAAAATCGGGGTCATCCGTTCTTTGAAAGTTTGAGAGATCTCATCTATGAAACCGTGTAGACTTACTCCTTGAGGCTCTTCCAGAAGGAAATCATTGATTACCACTTAAGTTTCTTCTGTGGATATTAGGTTTATTAGTTTTATTTTTCTCTGTGTGCTATATGTGGCATTTGATTATATTCTACAAATTTATCCACTTTGTCTAAGTTTTTAAATTTATTGGCACATAGCTATTTATAAAATTTTATTTAAAATTTGTCATGTCTAGTCTCCTCTTTTTATCGTATATTTTATTTATTTGCATTTCCTTTTTTTTTTCCCTTGATCAATCTTGCAAACTATTTATTTTGCCTTTCAAAGAAACAGCTTTTGTTCTGTTCATTATTTCTCTTTTTTCTATCTTTTGCTTATTCTTGCCCTATCTTTATAAACTCCTTGCTTCTTTCTTCTTTGGATTTACTCTGCCCCCCACCCCCACCCATCTTTAATGTTATCAGTGGTTAGCTCCTCTGTTTTCAACCTAGATTGTTTTCTGATGAACATAGTTAAAGTAAGCTTACTTCTGTAACTAATGCTATACCTATGTGTCATAAATTTTATATTATGAATGTTTCAAATTTTTGTTATGATTTCCTTTTAGCTTAATTATTAGTTTTTTTTCCAGTTTATAGCCACCTAGGAATTTTTAAAAGCCACCTAGGAATTTTTAAAAGAATTTTTAAAAGCTTCTGATATAGATTTCTTTTGAGATATAATTGATATACAACATTATATTAGATTTCAAGTGTACAACTAATGATTCAGTATTTGTATATATTGTGAAATGATCACCACAGTAAGTCTAGTTAACATCTTTCGCCACACATAATCACAAATTTTTTTTTCTTGTGATGAGAACTTTTAAGATCTACTCTCTTGGCAACCTTCAAATATGCAGTAGAGTATTATGAACTGTAGTCATAGTCACTGTGCAGTACATTACATTCTCATGACTTATTTCTCTTATAACTGGAAGTTTGTACTTTTTGACCCCTGTTACCATTTCACTCACCCTCCACCCCCTCCCTCTGGCAAACATCAGTCTGTTCTCTGTATCTATGGTTTTGGTTTTGGTTTTGTTTTTAGATTCCACATATAAGTGAGATCATACAGTATCCATCTTTCTCTGCCTGACTTATTTCACTTAGCATAATACCCTCAAGGTCCATCCATGTGACTACAAATGGCAAAATTTCATTCTTTTTTATGGCTGAATAATATTCCATTGTCTGTATACATATACACACCACATTCTCTTTATCTGTTCATCCATTTTTGGAAACTTAGGTTGTTTTCATATCTTAGCTATTGTAAATAATGCTGCAATGAACATGGGGTCCATATATCTTTTCGAGTTAGTGTTTTTTGTTTTCTTTGGATAAATACCCAGAAGTTGACTTGCTGGGTCTTATGGTAGTTTTATTTTTAATTTTATGAGGAACCTCTGTACTGTCAACACTTGTCATGTTTTTTTTTAACTATACTTTTTTCCTTTATTTTCATTTCCCATCTACTATTGGATAAATTAGAATTTTCTTCTTCTGCTTCGAGAGTTTTATCCTACTGGTGATTGTTCTAACCTATTAACACCCCTAGGTTGATCAGTATCTCTTTCTTCCCACTTAGTTCATTCTAAACTCCATCCTGCTTCTTCCTTCTACCCCACCTACCACCATATTGGGAGTACATAAAGTACATTTTTACTTTAGGATTGCCTTAATTTTTTTTTTTTTTTTGGGGGGTGGCCACACTGCACGGCTTGCAGGATCTTAGTTCTCCAACCAGGGATTGAACCCAGGCCACAGCAGTGAAAGCACCAAGTACTAACCACTGGACCACCAGGGAATTCCCAACCTTAATGTTTTTGTTTTCATGGTCCTGGCTTTTGTATACAAGATTAAAATTAACTGTGATATTACAAACCCTAATTTCCATGTATCATGTAATATCATCATGCATTTTTTCTCACTTCTCCTTTTCAGAAAGGGTTTCATGTAGTAAAAACTTTTTAGACTGTGTATGGCTGGAAATATTTTTTATTTATTTTCCATATTTAAGTAATAGCTTAGCTGAATATAAAAATATAGATTCAAAGGTTTTTTTCTGCAGCACTTTGAAAATATTAATTTGTTGCCTTCTTAAGTCCAGGGTTGATGCTTAGAGAGTGAAGATGATATTAATCTGCTTCTTTTTTTTTTTTTGAGATATGTTCTTCCTCACTGGAAGTTTTTAGTATTGGGGGGGGATGTTTGATGTTCTTAAATTTCACACCAGAAAAATGTAACCAGGTGTGTGTTTTTCTATATCATATTTGGAACCCTTTCATTTTGTGGTCTTTAATTTTTCTTTAATACTGGGAAATTCTCAACCATTACTTCTTCAAAGATTCCCTTTTTTTCCTAATCCTTCAGGGACTCCTATTATATAGATGTTAAGACTTCTAGTCTTTTCATTGCCTTGGTTTTCTCTTTTGTTTGCATTTTTCATTGCCATGTTTTACTTTGTTTGTATTTCCCTCTCTATTCTTTGCTCATGTATTCTGGGAAGTTTATTTGACCTGACCTTTCAGATCACTATTTTGTTTTTCAGTCACATATATTCTACTGTTTAACTTATCTGTTAAAGCACAGAGTAGAGGTTAAGAATAATGCTTTATGAGTTTCGACAGTTTCCTCACCTATAGAATGGGGGTAATAACACAAACCCTATAGAGTTGTTTTGGGGCATTAAGTGATCTAATCCATGTAACATACTTAGAACAATGCCAAGTATATATAGTAAGTGATGGCTGCTATTATTTTTCTCCAACAGTTGTGTTTTTCATGCTTCGTATTTCTAACTGGTTGTTCTTTATAACTGCTTGTCCTTGTTTCATGTTACCAATAAAAATATATTATCTTTTTTTAGGATGTCTGTTATGTTTAGTTAACATTCTTATTAATTCCTATCCTTTAATTCTGCTTTGTCTCTTATAGGTGCTTCAATTTGTTGCCTTTAGTTTTTGTGGCTACATTCTCCTGATGCCTAGTTATTTTGTTCTGTGGATACATACCTCCTTTGGTAGGGGGGTATGGCGGTTGGCTTCTTTGTATGTGAGTGTTTAAGAGGTTGAGGGGCTGGAGGTGGAGGAGGAGTGCTGAAGGCTGGTCTCAGCTAGGGTTTAGGGAAGGCAGGCAGGAACCTAGGGCTGAGAACCTCTGCCTTGACCATCTGGCCTTGACCACAGCCCTTTCCCACCCCAGCCAGGCAACCCTGCCCCTTAGAGCCTCTTAATCTCTTCTCCCAACCCTGCTCTTTTCCAAGTTCTGCCTTGCTCAGTTATAACTCTTCCACCCTGCCCAGTGGGAGGAAGGAAGTAAAGGTTGGAGGATGTGGGAAGGAAGTTTTCGGTGCCTCTACCTAGTGTTCCATGGTCCCCACTGTCTCTGAGTTTGCACGACACCCTGCTGTTAATTCACTGCTCCTAGGCAGTCACTGGACTGATGCTGCTGTTTTCCTGCTTTTTCCTAGCCATGATCCCTAGGGGGTGATGTGGAGGAGAAAACAGTTACACAACTAAAAGGCCCTTCCCCAAGCTATCCTGTCTGTGGATCCAGCCTCTCTCACACTCTTGAGGCACTACCTTGTGTCTGTCCAGGGATTTCTCACGGGTTTAGTGTCAGGTTCTCAGTCCATCACCCTCTTAATTTCAGAGCTTGGGATGAGACAGGGAATCCAGTTGTCCTTGTTGGTTCTCCATTTTCTCCTGGCTGGAAGTTTATAGTTTTCCTTTTACATCATTATATTAATATTCTCATCTATCAAGCTGGCTTTTAAAATCTGAGAACAATTTCACATATTTAGGAAGCTACCCAATTACATGTATGTAAGACCAGTTCATCTTTGTCTCATATTAGAGGATTAAGTTAATGAATTAAAGACCGTTATTATAAGAAAAATGTTGCTTTGTAAGGCATCCCACATTATTAAACTTTAGATCAATATTGTAGTAAGGTTCTTCTACAGTATCAAAATATTCATCCTGTGTCAACAAGTTACCTCCCTGTTAATAAATTCAGACTCCCCTGATATCTTTCTACTTGTATGAAGAGATTTATCTGACTAAATCATTAGTCCTCTTAAAGCCAATTTCTACTTAACTGAAACATTCTATGAGGATTTCAGTGTATGTTGTATGGTAGAATATCTTAAAATTAGGAATTGTGGTAGAATGTATACAACAAGTATATAATATAAAGCAAATTGTGGTTATCATAAGATAGATCTTATCAGATGAATGAGAATTTCTGGAAAAAAGCCTTTACAGTTTCATCTTTGTGCTTATCCTTGTTCTAATGTTTTCTATTTCTGTATTCATCGAAGATGCACAGTAATCAAAAGGGCTTACTTCCAGAGCCAAATCCAGTGCAAATTATGAAAAGTTTAAACAACCCTGCCATGTTACAAGTTCTTCTACAACCCCAGCTCTGCGGGCGAACTGTTAAACCAGGTAAACTTCATGTGTGCTGATTAAACGTAGAATGTTGGCATGAAGTTAATTGTGCTGTTTGACATGAAAAACACACTTAAATTAGTCCAAAAATATTTATTTTTTCTAGAATTTATCAGTGAATATATAAAATATAATTTATTTTAATTAATGATCTGAGGTGAAAGTATGTTTTGACTGTTTTTGATAGGGACAAACTGCTTATGGGTTTCCTGATTTTTTTTTTAACTATTAATAAGTATTAACTATTAAACCTTCAGTTTAGTTACTGGTTGACATGAATTTGTAAACCAGGTAACACATGGCTTAATAAGGTAATATTTAATATACTACATTGTTACAGCCTATATTAACAAAGGATATGATACTTTTCTACGTAATATTTTTGGCAGAATTACTTTGTTGGAAAGTGCTAAAGGTCTGTTTCCTCTCTGCTCTTTCTTTTTCATTGTGAAATTGTTTCACTTTGTAGAAAATGAGAAAAACATCATTTTCTAAGTATTATGGAAATTTTTATAATATTGGCATACATTAAATATCTATTTAGTATTCATTGAGAAGAGTTTATTTACCTTTTGAAATGCACAACTGTACATACACAAAATGTATGTTTTATCATTATGAGGAAATGAATGCCTGTATTCAACACTAAGCTTTAGATTACAAATGTTTAGATTAAATATACTTATTCTGTTTCAGCTCCAACTGGTCTAACACCAACTAGTATATTGCAATTCAGTTCTAGCACCAACTACCTAGAGTTAGCACAGATCCTACAAATAAGGGCTTTGTCCCCAACAGGTCTGCCCCTACTTCAGACAGCAGCCACAACTTCAGAGGTCCCCTGGTCACCTACACTTCTGACTAACTTGCTTTAAATTTGGGGGTTCCTGTGACCTCCTCAGGTTCAATAATTTGTTAGACTCACAGAACTTAGGAAAGCACTATACAGTAAGTCCCACCCCCATACAAATGAGTTCCATTCCAAGAGTGTGTCTGTAAGTCCAATTTGTAAGTCCAACAGAGTTAGCCTAGGTACCCAACTAACATAGTCGGCTATATAGTACTGTACTCTAATAGGTTTATAATGCTTTTCACACAAATGATACGTAAAAAAAAAAAAAACACAAAAAAATAAAGAAAACATTTTTAATCTTACAGTACAGTACCTTGAGAAGTACAGTAGTACAGTACAACAGCTGGCATCCAGGGGCTGGCATCAAGTGAACAGGCAAGAAGAGTTACTGACTGAAGGAGAGAGGGGGGGTGGGAGATGGTAGAGCTGAAGGATAGTCAGCACTAGGAGACGGAGGGCAAGCTGCAAGTTCACTCATGCCTGACGTTGATGGCACAGGTTCTGGTTCCTTGCCGGATTCAATTCTACCTACCCTCTTGAAAAAATGATCCAGTGATGTCTGGGTAATAGGCCTTCTTTTCTCATCATACATGACACAGTAGCACTGGATTGCACTTTGAACGGCTGCTGCAACCTTCATGTACCATTGTACGTTCGGGTCCTGTGCCTCAAAACTAACAGTGCCTCCTCACATAAAATCCCTTTGCCACTTCCTGCGTCGTGAATCTCTTCGGTTCTTTAGTTACTTCTTCTTCCTCTTGTCTCTCTTCATCCTTTCTCTGGGCCTCCAATTCCTGGCACTTCTTAGCAGTACCAGCTATATCACCACTGCTTTTACGCTTGCCTCTGGACATCCTGGGCTTGAAATAAAGATACTGTACTATTGTACTGTATACAATACTGTACAGTAAAGTACACAGAAGCACAACCACTTGTAGAGGATGCACACACGTGACAAGGTACGCCAGTCATGTAAACTAATTTACGTGATTGGACGTGTGAACACACGTCTGCATCTTTGAAAGTTTGCAACTTGAAGATGCGTATGTAGGGAACTTACTGTACTTATGATTACAGTTTTGTTATAAAAGATGTAACTCAGAAATAGCCTAATCAATAGCCTAATCAAGAGACTCAGAAATAGCCTAATCAGACCGGAAGGTCCTGACTGCAGAGCTTTTGTGCTCTTTCCCCATGGAATCAGAACACATCTGCCTTGCAGCACACATGTGTATTAATTAGCCAGAACTCCCTACTGCACCAACTTCAGTGTCTAGAGTTTTTATTTGGGGTTTTGCTATGTAGGCATGACTGGCCATGTTATTGAACTCTATCTCCAGTCCCCCTCCTCTCCCTGGAAGTCAGGAGGTTAGGCTGATATCATATGGCTCAAAGCTCTAGTCCTCTAATCACATGGTAGGTCTTTCTGGTATGACCAGCCCCCATCCTGAAGTCATCTAGGGGCCCACACTGGGTCACCTCATTAGCATAACAAAGACACTCCTATCACTGGGGAAATTCCAAGGATTTAGAATTTTCCTTCCAGGAACCAAAGACAAAGACCAGTTGAATTCTTTATTATACCAACAATGTTCATCTTAAGTACTTCATATAATCATCAATTATCTCTGTGTAAGAAGTAGCTTTAGGGGTGTCCAGCTCAGCCTACTATGCAGTCAGATATCCCTTCTACAATTTTAATGGTATAGCGATATCCTTTGTATGTCTTGACTACTCAAAGCACAGAGCAGCTCATTATTTTCCAAAGCAGCTATTCCCTGGTTTGACAAATTTAATTACTAGGTTTTCCCTTATATTAGATGGTGATTTCTATGACTTTTAGCCACTTATTCTAGTTCTTCCTATGAGGAAACACATAATAAATCTATTCCTTCTTCCATAAGAAAAGCCTTCTAATGTCGAAGACAGCTATCATGAAACCTTAGTCATCTTTGATTTTCTTTGTCTTCTGTTCTCCAGACCAGTGGTCTCATTTTATTTATTTATTTTTTGACTATGCAACTCTATCACTAAAGTATATTTTTAGTAGAGCCCCAATATATGCAGTATGTGTATCACTTATATGTCAATTACATGAATGCACCTTTGTCAATCCATATATTAAGAAATGATAAAGCTTAATATTTTTATATTTTAAGATGAAAGTAAATACAAATAACAGTTCACTTTTTTAAGAAAAATTGTATTTTATTTTTTTATTGAAGTGTAATTGATTTACAATGTGTTAGTTTCAGGTGTACAGCAAAGTGATTCATATATATATATATATTCTTTTTCAAATTCTTTTCCCTTATATGTTATGACAAAATATTGAGTATGGTTCTCTTTATACACCTTTTCTATTCTCTTTGTAAACTATAGCTCTGTATTTGACTTTACATAACATGTCATAGGATATGCTCTCTAGAGCACCCCCCACCCAAGTTGTCTTCTTGTAGAGATACCTAGGTTGTCTGGGTTGCCCTGAAATATGGTGTACACAGACATGAATTTATCCTATAGATGGGTTCTAATCAGCACAGAATGCAGTGGGATTTCCTTCCTATGATCATTATATTTCTATTAATGCAGTCCAAGGTTGTATCAGAGTTTAAAGAAGTATATTACACTCTTGTGTCTCTTAGAAAGTATAGTTCACACCTGGACTATCTTTAGTAACTTCTCCCCCAAATTATTTTTGTCTCATGTTTTAATCTCAGATATGTATTCTCCACTCTGCTTTTCTACTCAGGTTGGTGTATGACCATATGAGATTAGGCTTTTTTATTTTAGTGCTACTTTTACTGTTTTAAGAAAGATGTTTCATTATTACACTGATAGCTTTTTCTTTGTTTGGAATGGCCAGGGAAGAGGGTTAAATACCTTACTTGAACACATGCAAAGAGAGAGTGTATGGAAAGTTTCTTGGTGTTCAGGAAAGACAAGGTATCTTGTTAATCAATAAATTTCATTCGTTTTTCCTTTACTGTGTTTTTACTATATCTTAACTATATACCTTACTATATCCTGAGCTCTTCACAGAGGCCTCTGAACAAACTAAAATAATTACAAAGGATCATAATTCTCTGTAATTTGTTTATATTATATGATACATGTATACACAAGTGTGCCATATTTTACTGTGCTTCACAGATGCGATTTTTTTTTACAAATTGAAGGTTTGTGGCAACACTGCTTTTGTCAGATGATGGTTAGCATTTTTAGCATTTATATTGAGGTATGTACATTGTTTTTTAGACATAATGCTATTGCACACTTAATAAACTACAGTATAGCATAAACATAACTTTTATATGCACCAGGAAACTAAAAAAATTGTGTGACTTGCTTTATTGCGATAATCACTTTATTGGAGTGGCCTGGAACCAAGCCTGAAGTATGCCTGTATGATATATTTGTATTTAAACCCTTGCCCAAACTTCTTTCTCACTGTATCATTTTTTCAAGTAACTGACACATATCTACTTGTTTATTGCCTTCTCTTCCTCTAGACTGGAGGAGGCTCCATAATGGCAAAGATTTATCTGTTTTGTTCATCTCAGGAAACTAGGACAGAACTGATATTTACAGTGAAAAGTACTTAAATATTGTTTACTGATTAAACTCCTTCCTTAACCTGTCTGTTGCACAACTTATGCATACCATGTTATATATGATCTAGGCTGTAAACTTTTAACTACTTTTCTGGTCTGCCTTCTTTTCTGTCTGATCTAATCTGTGCACGACCGTCAGGTCGATTTTCCTCCTACACCTACTTTATGTTACTTGAAGCGTACTGATCTTTTCTCTTCAATCCAGACCTTCTAACTACCTTAAAAAAATACAGTATAGTGTAAATATTTTAGATTTCTTTCTCTCTGTCCTTGTGTGTGTGTCTGTTTTAAAGTTTAACTAGTATATAATTACTTAGAATCTAAATTGTATTTTTAACAGCTTTCTTGAGGTATAACTGAGGCACATTCATCTGCACATATTTAAACTGTACAAATTGGTAAGCTTTAACATATGTATAACCCATGAAACTATCGCCATAATCCAAATGATGAACATATTCATTACTCTCAAAACTTTCCTTTTGCCTCTTTGTAACCCCTCCCCCCATCCCCAGGAAAATACTAATTTGCTTTCTGTCACTATAGTTTGTATTTTCTAGAAATTTATATAAATGGAGTCACACAGTATGTACCATATGGCTTCTTTCCCTTGGCTTATTATTTTGAGATTCATCCATGTTGCTGCATGTATCAATAGTTTTTTTTCATTTTTAGTGCTGAGTAGTATTCCATTCTGCAGTTTCCATTTTCACTGATTTGTTGAACATTGGGTTATTTCCTGTTTGGGGTCATTACAGATAAAATTGCTGTGAACATTTGCTTCTAATCTTTATTTAGACTTATGCTTTCATTTCTCTTGGATAAAGACATGGTTGTGGAATGGCTGGGTCATATGGTAGATGTATAAGTTGTAAGACACTCTTCCAACTGTTTTCTAATGTGGTTGAACCATTTTACATTCTCACCATCAGTGTCCAGGGCTCTAGTTCGTTCAGTATCCTCACCAACATTTGATGTGTTGATCCTTTAATTTTAGTCTTTCTATTTGGTTTATAGTGCTATCTCATTGTGGTTTTAATTTGAATATCCCTTTTGACAAATGATTTTAAACATCTTTTAATGTACTAATTTGCCATCTTTATACCTTCTTTATTAACATATCTTTTAAGATATTTTGTACATTTTAAAATTAGGTTGTTTATCTTCCTATTAAGTTGTTAGGGTTTTTTATCCTAGATAAAAGTCCTTTATTGGATATATGGGTTTGCAGCCACTCTGTAGGTTGTCCTTTTATTTTCTTAACAATACCTTTTGAAGAGCAAAATTTTTTATTTTGACAATGTCCAGTTTATTATTTTTGTTTTATAATTCATACTTCTTGTGTCATATTTAAGAAATCTGGCAAACTCAAGGTCACTAAGATGTTCTTATATGTTTTCTTCAAGAAGTTTTATAATTTTACCTCTTAAATTTAGGTTGATGAATGATTTCAAGTTAATTGTTGTTTATGATATGAGGTAAAGGTCCAGGTTAATTTTTTTTTTACAGTTGTTCCAGCATCATTTGTTAAAAAAGACTATCCTTTTTCATTGAATTTCTTGACACTTTTTTCAAAAATCAATTGACCATATATATATGGCTCTATCTCTGGACTCTTTGTTTCTATTCCATTGATCTAAATGTCTGTCTTTATATCAATACTACATTGTCTTGATTATATACAGTTTTATAATAAGTCCTGAAATCAGTTAGTGTAAGTCCTTCAACTCTGTTCTTTTTCTCTTTGTTTTGCCTATCCTAGGTCCTTTGTATTTGCATATAAATTTTAGAATCAGCTGTCAATTTCTATGAAAAACGTCTGCTGGAAGTTTGATTGGAATTGTGTTGAATCGGCATGCTAATCTGTGCAGAATTGACAACAGTTTGCCATAAGTGCAGTATATCTCTCCATTTATTTAGGTCTTCTTTAATTTCTCTCAGCAATATTTTGTAGTTTTCAGGGTATAAATCTTACACATATTTTTTTCAGATTTATCCATGGCATTTCATGTTCCTTGATACTATTTTTTTATTGCAGTAATTTTCTGAGGCAGAATTCAGAGTCAGTAATTCAGTGGCATTTGGTACATTCACAATGTTGTGTAATCACCAACTCTGCCTACTTTCAAACATTTTCATTACCTCAAAATAAAATCCAGACCCATGAAACAGTTACTTCCCATTTTCTCCTCTGTCCAGGCCTTGGCAACAACCAATCTGCTTTCTGTCTTTACACTTTTGCGTAGTCTGGATGTTTCATATAAACAGAAGTCGCTATGTGACTTTTGGTGTCTGGCTTCTTTCACTTAGCATGATGTTTTTGAGTACTGTAATATGTATCAGTACTTCATTCCTTTTTGTGGCTGAATAATATTCCATTGTATGCACATAGCATTGATGGACATTTGAGTTGTTTTCACTTTTCGACTCTTGTGAAGAGCGTTGCTATGAATATTCATGTACAAGCATTTTAACATTTGTTTTCAGTTCTTTTGGGGTTATATTCCTAGAACTAGAATTGGTGGGTCATATGGTTATTCTATGTTTAACTTGTTAAGGAACTGCCAAGCTGTTTTCCACAGTGGCTGCACCATTTTACATTCCCAAAGCAATGTATGAGGGTTCCAATTTCTCCATAACTTTATAGACTCTTGTTACTTTCTGGGTTTTTTAAATTATTATTATTATTTTAGCCATCCAAATAGGAATCAACTGGCAACTCATCATGGTTTTGATTTGAATTTCCCTAATGACTAATTATGTTGAGCATCTTTTCTTGTGCTTGTTGTCTTTTTTTATGTCTTCTTTTGGAGAAATGCTTAATCAAGTTCTTTGCCCATTTTTAAACAGGGTTGTGTGTCTTTTTATTGCTGAGTTCTTTATATATTCTTGATACTATTTTAAATAGTATTACTTTTAAAATTTCAATTTCCTATTGCTTGCTGCTAGCATATACAAGTGCAATTGATTTTGTCTATTTATCTTGTATCTTGCAGTCTTGCTTTCTATTTCTATCAATAATAGGTATTGCCCTTAGGATTTTCTGTATAGGCAATCATGTCATCTACAAATAAACACAGTTTTACTTCTTCCTTTACAATATATATATATATACCTTTTTTTTTCTTGCTTTATTGCACTTGATAGAAATTCCTGAAAAATTTGTGCATTGAACTGATGAGAGTGGACATCCTTGCCTTGTTCCTGATCTTACAGAGAAAGCATTCATTCTTTTATTATTAAGCATTATGTTAGCTATAGTTTTTTATTCACAGATTTCCTTTTTCAAGCTGGGAAATTTTTCTTCTATTTTTATATTGCTGAGATATTTTATCATGATAATTGCTGGGATTTATATAATGCTTTTCTCCATTTATTGATATCATCGATGTGGCTTTTTTATTTCTGGTCTGTTATCATGATCAATTATATTGATTGATTTTTGAATGTTAAACCAATCTTTCACTCCTATGGTAAGCCACACCTGGTCATGACGTACTATAATCCTTTTTTTTTTGACCATGAACATCAGTTTTCTTTTTTTTTTTAAGACTATTTTCTTATACAGCAGGTTCTTATGAGTTCTCTATTTTATACATATTAGTGTATATATGCCAATCCCAATCTCCCAATTCATCCCACCAGGTCACAAAGCACCGAGCTGATCTCCCTGTGCTATGCGGCTGCTTCCCACTAGCTATCTATTTTACATTTGGTAGTATATATAAGTCCATGCCACTCTGTCACTTCTTCTCAGCTTTATAATCCTTTGTATATAAATTTTAGGTTGATAGTGTTGTTCAAGTCTCCTATATCCTTACTGGTTTTCAGTCAACTTATGCTATCAATTATTGAGGGGAGCAAGAGGCTCAATGGGAGACCTAGCCAAGATCTAAGGGTAAGGGCAGTTAGATGTGAGACTGTGGACATTTTCAGAATGTTTTAATTCTGGTTGTTGTTGTTTTAAACTGGGAAATACTATATTCACTAAAAGCTGTGAAAAAATATTTTAATATTTTATAACAAAATACAGTGACTGTCTGAAAAATTAGAGGAAGTGGTATTGAAATCTCTAACCATAATTGTAGATTTGTCTACTTTTCCTTTCAGTTCTAGAAATTTTTGCTTCCTATATTTTGAAACGTTGTTATTTGGTCCATAAACATTTAAGATTGTTGCATCCTAATTGATGAATTGACCCCTTAATCATTATGAAATGATGATCTTTACCCCTCTTCCCTAATAAACAGTATTTTCCTTTATAAGCAACTTATCCTAATGATCTAATCTTCCCATCATCTATCACTGAAACTGGTTCATTCTAAAGAAAGTGCTTTCTAATGGTCAGTTTTCCAAAGATGTAATGGATTGCCTCCGCAAGTAACAAAAATTTGAAACAAAGTTTTTGAAGCATGAATGAACTTGTAGCAGTGTTATGTATAAATTTCAAATATGTTTGATCATTGGATTACATGCTTTTTGAAGTACTTTCTAAGCCTGACCTTCTATGATTCTAATTAGCTGTATATTATGACAATTTACATCTAATAATTAGATGAATTGCTTCATATCTTTTCTATCTCATGGTTCTTTTTGTCTGTATATTGTATGTTCTTAAAATATCTCTTCTGATATGTACTCTGGTATTTGTACTCTTAGACAAACTTGATAAAGAGTATGGTTATCATTTTTTCCTTTTATCAACTATGTACAATATTGTTTCTTTAGGTTTTTTTATGAAATATTTTTAAATGTACATATTCTCTTCTCAATTGGATTATAAGCTTTAATGACAAGGATTGTATATTGTCCTTCCCCTCCCACCTGACCCACTGCCAGAATACCCCAAAAAAACAAACAAAAATACTGAGCAAATAACATGGGTTCAATTAGTATTATACTTATTAAAAGGTGGAATTAGTTTTCTTGCACTAAGTGCCAGAGAAGAGAAAGGCTAGGTTTGGTGTTTTACCATTAAGACAGAAGGTGTTGGAATTTAAAATCAAATTCTAGAGTTGAATCACAAGGAAAGGAGCCTGTCACTCTTTGTACAATGACAAGGTCAGTATATCATTGAACTTCCACTAAATATGTTAAAAGTTTAAAGAAATATTCATTTACCCTTTTTGGAGTTTGTTTTATTTATTTTTTAATTCCATATATATCATAAAGTTAAATTTTTACTTTTATTTTCTTAAAGCAGTTCTTGGAACACCTCACAGCTTGCCACATCTGATGAATCCATCCATCTCCCCTGCATTTTTACATTTGAATAAAGCACATCAGGTATATAAATAGCATTGAGTACTGAAGCATCAAAAATTTGGAGTGAATATTTTGTTTGTTCTTTACACTTAAAGTTCTCAAGGAGTTAAATGAGTATTTTGTTTTCGAATAAAATTCTTAGTAATAAGTGTACCTACATAAAAACAGAACTTAATAAGGAAATCAGATCAAATTAAGGTAATCAAAGCATCATAGTTTATATATTTATTGATTCCTATTTGTAGGGCATTAAGAAGGAAAGAGGTATATTTTGTGGTATATTTTTCTAGAAATAACTCAGTAGCTCAAAACAAGTCTTATGTGGTCTTAACTCAAAAAAGTATTTACAGAAAGAAAAATAAATGAACAATAACTTAATTAAAATTTAATCAATGTTATAGAAATAATTGATATATTTATGAGAGTAAAAATTTTTTTTCCTTACCTTTTTCAGATAAGTATTTTAAACTATGTTTGTGTACATAAATATCCGTAATATTGGAGATAAATATTACCTACTAATTTCAGGTACTGTTTAGGCTATATCTATATAGAAGCCTAATTACAAATCAAACCTAACACATGATAAATGGGTTGTTATAGGTTGAATGAATGAATGTCTGTTCCTAAACGCAGCTTTTTAAGGAAAAGGCTTATTTGTTTATTTTTCATTCTTAGAATCTAACATATGACCTATACATTGTTCATTCATTTACCCAATATATTTTATTGAAAATCTAACATGTACTAGACACTCTGCTAGTCATTGAGGCTATAGCATTGAACAGAATAGTCACAGTCCTTATCCTTATAGAATTTCAACAAACAGAGAAAACAAGCATTAAACAGTTAATTACAATAAGGTTTAAAGTGATATGGGAGGGGAGACCAGAGTATTGACAATATTCCCTTTCCTTTAAAATAAAGACCAACTGCTTAATTTTGCCTTGAGGGCCTCTCTAAGCTGGCCTCTCCTGCCTCTCATATGCCTTAGGTGTCCCTGCCCCAGCTCTGGTGAACTGCTTTTGGTCCTTGAAGGGCTTTCTTCTCTTCTCCTTAGGTCTTTGCTTCTGCTGTTCCTTCTGCCTGGACTACTTCCCACCGCAGCACCACCTTGTTCCCCAGACTTCACCTAGTTATTTCTCCACAGCCTTCAGATCTCTGTGCAAGAGTTAGTTCCTCAGGGAAACCTTCCTTGAATTTACCAATCTAAGTCAAGTTCCACCACTATTTGTTCCCATAGCTCCTTGTATTTTTCCTTCATACACTCATTGCCATTTTTAATTGTATGTTTTTATAATTAATTAATGTCTCCCCTCCTCAGGGTACTATAAGATCCATGAGGGCAGATCATATTGTAGCACAGTGCCTGGCACATAGAAGTGCTCAATAAATCTTTGTTGAATGATTAAATGAATAAATAAATGATTGAATGATACTGACATCAAAGCCAGAAAGGGGTGAGGGGAGGGGAGGAAGGGTGAAAGAAAAGAAGGGATATGGAATTAGTTTCATGACTGTATGGTCGCATCTTGTGTATTATTGAAAGAATTAATTAGTGTTGCCCGTAATTAGAAAGTAGAATATTAAGAAGCTGTTGCTTTTGCTCAGATCAACTCAGGAATTGAACTTTAAAATGAATTACACAACAAGTAGCTCTTCAAAATTAAACTAACTTAATGTTTTATCATTTTCACAGAGCTCATTTATGGGTAATACTTCTAATTTATTTCTTCAGAATCTTTCTCATGTACCACTGGCACAGCAACAATTAATGAAGTTTGAGAATATTCATACTAATAATGTAAGTATGGAATTATTTTTTTCATTTGAAATGAGTTCATTCCTTTTCTATAATCAGGCTGTTGGTCAGATTGTTAATGAATTTTCACATGTGTAGCTTTTTTATTAGGTTATGTCTTGCTACCATGAGCAAAAGTCTTTTCTTCTCTTCTTTTGCAGAAACCAGGCTTACTTGGAGAACCCCCAGCTATGGTACTTCAAGCTGCAGTAGGGATAGGGTCACCGCTTCCATTGAAAACAGAGTTGGGCCATCTTGGAGAAGCACATAAAAGTAAATTATGTGTATTTGCTGAGACGTCAGTAAACAGTCAGATTTGAGATTTAAAGATAGTGTACCTGTATTCTACTTTTATTTACAGGAAGGTCAGATCTGAGTTTTATTCAGTCATTTAAAATTTCAAGAGCCCTCTTGGCTTTTCTATTTTTAATATTAGAATACTATTGGTAGTTATTTATTGATGGACTTGCTTCTATGCCAAGATAAGACTTTCTCTGTTGGATATGCTTTAATATTTGATGAAGGTTCACAGCAGCATGAGGCAAAGACATAGATCTATTTGAGACTGACATGCTGCCCACTGGGCTGACAGCACATTACATAGGGATCCATTTAACTTTTGCCTGGATAAGAAACCCTTAGCTTTTATTAAGAAATATCTGATAATTGTAAATTTAAAGTTTGATTGTTTATTTGTATCATTTCTAAAATGTGAGCTCCAAATTAGTATTAAAAAAAATGTGGGGCTTCCCTGGTGGCGCAGTGGTTGAGAGTCCGCCTGCCGACGCAGGGGACACGGGTTCGTGCCTGGTCCGGGAGGATCCCACATGCCGCGGAGCGGCTGGGCCCGTGAGCTGTGGCCGCTGAGCCTGCGCGTCCGGAGCCTGTGCTCCACAACAGGCAAAAAAAAAAAAAAAAAAAAAAAAAAAGTGTATTATGTGCTTCTAAAATATAACAAATTTAAACAGAACAATTATTTTTCTTTTCAGAATAATAGCATGGTAGTATACCAAGATGTCTTATGTGATTTTGAAAGGTACTTTCAGTTTGAAGTTTAATTGAGATTTGTTTGAAGTGAGCATGCTGAGGGGGAAAAAAAAGAGAAAGTCCACCAGTGATAAAAAAGAAAAAAAAACCAAGTCAGTTAAATATGGGTAGCATATTTAGCCTCTTGTACATAAAACCAAGTCAAATGGTCAGATAATCAATTCAGACTATTGGAATTGACTGGGCAAAAGATAAACCAGTACACAGACGGGTATAGAAATCTTTATGGTGTGATAGAATCTGTCCTAAAAATTAAATATTGTATGCCTAAAAGCTTATACAGGTATTTATAATTTGTGTTGGATTAAATAATTAGCCATTTGCTTTAGCACTGCTGCTTTAAGAACACTGAAAATTCAAAGTGTCCAAATAAATATATTGCTAAAAGATAGAACTGAGAATCTATCTCTAAATAATTAGTACTAAAAATAATTTAAGAAATTTGTTTAGTGAATTTGTAAAATATAACTTTGGTTTAATTAAGATAGTTGTCAACACTAGCTCTTTTCATTTAGTTTTGACCTATAGAGTTTTAAAAAATGGAATGGTTCAGAATTTTCCTATTAAAATTTAATTTCTTCCAGAATTTCTTGTTATTCCCTGTAAATAAAAATGTAAAACTTTAATGGGTTAAACTTTCATTTGGTGCTTAGCTATTCATAAACATTGATGTTTTTTTAAACCAGTGGTGTGCTGGTGTTTAAAAACCAGCTCTCTGGGTTAAACAAAAGTCTTGATTTGTAGAATTTGTGGATTTCTGTATGTAAACAGTCCAACCATGGCTGATTTCAGGTTACCCATGCAAAGACGTTGAACTCAAGAGCTGGGAAGAGATAGCACAGTTGACTCTTATGAGCTGGTACAAGCAGGCTGACTAAATGTATTGTTGGGTTTAATGTAACTTTATTAATTTTTGAGTGTCAGAGACTTTTTTAAAACTGAAGTCTTAATTATTCCCTTCAAATATGAAAGCAGGCAAATTACAATGACTGGGCATTGGAAAAAAAGGCACTGATATAACTTAAGTGTCAAAAAGTATATAAATTTTGCTCTCACCTTCTAAAATGTACAATTAAAACTTGGAACTAAAATATATAATATCCTTGAGATTATCCTGGAAGTTGTTGAAAATAGGAAAAGCATGATTACTATTAGAGGTTTTTGTTTTTCCATACAGGAGGCTGCTAATTTATAACCTTTAACCTCACCTTTTGTATTTTAACTATTCTCTAATAGGTGAAAAAATAGGTTTCTGCACATTTTGCCCATAACTTGACAAAATCAAAAGGACTGTTGTGAATAAACCTCATCTAACCAAAAACTTTTTGCATTTGTGGTTCACTACAGCATCTAATTTGATTCCAACTCAAACAACTATAACAGCTGGCATGGGCATGTTACCCTTCCTTCCAAATCAGCACATTGCTGGACAAGCTGGGCCAGGGCATGGGAACTCTCAGGAGAAACAGCCAGCCTTGGTGGGGATGGCAGAAGGAAATTTCTCAGGGTCACAGGCTTATCTTCAGAGCTTTCCAAACCTTACTGCTGGAGGCTTGCTCATGGGACATCATAAACAACAACAAAGTCAGCCAAAAGGCCTGGAGATAAGTTCAGGGGTAAGAAAACTCTGTGTGTGTGTGTGTGTGTGTGTGTGTGTGTGTGTGTGTGTGTGTGTGTGTGTGTGTGGAGTGTGTGCATGCATGCATACACATAGATGCACACATGTATATACATGAAGTATATATGTGTATACTACATTATGTATATACTACAAAGGAATATATATATTCCTTTTAAACTATATCTTAAATGAAATTATTCTAATTTGAGAGTAATCTAATTTTTGGTTATTTTACAGGTGGTATAATTTATGAAGTATCAAGCAATCTTAACTATTTTTGAATTTCAAAGGAAGTTGATAATATACTTAAAGTATATAAATATGGATTATAAACTAGATAATTCCTATGTCAATGACATGAAGGCTTTTTCATACTGTACATTTACTTCTCAAAAGAGAAGAAAATATTGGACTCTAAAAAAAAACAAAACCTGTCATTATACACAAACAAAAATCCATCCTTTGATAAGTTATGCCAAATGATGTTTGGGATTCTGCTTAATTACTTGCCAGTTTGTCTGTAAATAAAATAATTTAATTTTTATAAAATGTTAAAATCTGTTATTATAAAATATTTAGATATGAATTCTTTATTCCTATAAACATTTGCTTTTCTAAAAACTTTGAGATATGCATAGTTTTCAAATATAAAGGAATATAAGTTCAAAATTTTGTAGTTTGGAAAAGTGTAGTAGTACCATTAATACTTATCCAATTATATAACGATATTTATAAGGATTTCTTAGTAAATAATAATGCTGTTCTTTAAAATATACTTTTTTTTCTAAAATGTATATTCTGTAGCTAATTAAGTATTATTTTAATATTTAAAGGTAGAATAAATTCTATTTTATCTGAAAAATTTCAAACCCAGTTATTAATCTCTGGTCTGTTCAAAAGAATCTAATCTTGGTTTTTTTGTTTTTTTTTTTTTGCGGTACGTGGGCCTCTCACTGTTGTGGCCTCTCCCGCTGCGGAGCACAGGCTCCGGACGCGCAGGCCCAGCGGCCATGGCTCACGGAC
>NC_041217.1:128977955-128987359 GCF_002837175.3 Physeter macrocephalus | reverse complement strand
CCTAGCCGCTCCGCGGCATGTGGGATCTTCCCGGACCGGGGCAGGAACCTGTGTCCCCTGCATCGGCAGGTGGACTCTCAACCACTGCACCACCAGGGAAGCCCTAATCTTGGTTTTAATTCTCGGTTTTTACCCAAAATTTTATTGGTTTATAAACCACTGATATTTGTAAATGTTATAATTGGTAGGTAGAATAAAGTACATTTAATTTTTTTTTACTTGTACCCTAAAATACCCTTTGGATTAAAGTGGCATATGAGGAAACAATTCTTTTAGTTGGCTGTATTCAGATGTCAAAATAATAATATTGGCTTTGTAAGAGGTTTTGGTGTCACCTAGTCATGGCAGGAGGTACGGATAGAGTGTTTCTTCATAGAATGAATTTAAAAAATTTATCTGCAGGTTTAATTGCTTAAGTTATTGAGGGAAGTTAAATAAGACTCATATATGAATAGTCTGTATCTTTTTGCACAGACTTTTTAATTCACTGAAAGCACTAGGGTCTTTAGAAAAACTGGACTTGAGGTGATTCACATAATGGGCAAATGAGAGTGTATCTGGAAGAAGACAGGTGAAGTGGGGCAGGGCCTGGAAAACAAGTCCCACGAAGAAGAATTGAAGGAAATAGATACATGGAACTTGGCAAGGATTGACCAGCTGACATTTAATTTGACATTAAAAAAAAAAATTTACAGACTAGTCTAGTCACATGGTATTTTATGTTTCTCTAGTGGGCAGAATTAGTCCAATAAGTATGACATACAATAAGGCAAATTTAGGCTTAATATAACAAAGAACAGTTGAAGTTTTCAAACAAAGAAAAAATTTGACACTTTCACAAAGATGTAAATGTCATATCACTGAAAATGATTATGCAGACCCCAGGTGAACATCTGTACAGATTGTTGTAGAAGTGATTCTTCTTTCCTGACAATGGGGCTTGGACCAGGTAACCTCAAAGTATGTTTTCCAAGTATGTAGCAAGATTTTGGACTTTGTTAAACAGTTGGTTAAACTCGGCTGTAGATTTTTAGACCTGCATCTTTAATATTATGTTGACCGGTGATTCTTGATTCTGTCTTTTTGTCAGAATCACCACTGGAGTTTAAAAAAAAAAAAAAAAAAATGGAGAGGGTTGGACTCTAACTTCCTCAGCCCTGAGAATCTGATTCAGAGAGATAGGGGTGAGATCTGAATTTTTAGTGTACAACTCAGTGGCATTAAGTACATTCACATTGTTTTGCAACTATCACTACTATCCATCTCCAGAACTTTTTCATCATCCCATACTGCAGCTCTGTACCCATTCAACAACTCTCCATTTTCCCTTCTCCCCAGCCTCCAGTAAACACTGTTTACTTTCTGTCTTAGAATTTGGCTATTCTAGGTACCCAAAGTAAGTAGAAAGATACAATTTTTGTCCTTTGTGTCTGACTCATTTCCATCACCATAGTGTCTTCAAGGGTCATCCACGTTATAGCATGTATTGGAATTTCCTTTTTTTAAAGGCTGAATAATATTCTATTGTATTTATAGACTACATTAAAAATTTTTATTTATGTATTTATTTTTGGCTGTGTTGGATCTTCGTTGCTGCCCACAGGCTTTCTCTAGTTGGGCGAGTGGTGGCTACTCTTTGTTGCGGTGTGCGGGCTTCTCATTGCAGTGGCTTCTCTTGTTGCGGAGCATGGGCTCTAGATGCACAGGCTTCAGTAGTTGTGTCACACGGGCTCAGTAGTTGTGGCTCACAGGCTCTAGAGTGCAGGCTCAGTAGTTGTGGCACACTGGCTTAGTTGCTCTGTGGCATGTGGGATCTTCCCGGACCAGGGCTCAAACCCGTGTCCCCTGCATTGGCAGGTGGATTCTTAACCACTGCACCACCAGGGAAGTCCCTAGACTACATTTTCTTTTTCCATTTGTCCATTGATGGACATCTGGGTTGTTTCCATCTTTGGGCTCTTGTGAAAAATGCTGCTATATACAAATATCTGTTAAGAATCCCTGTTTTCAGTTCTTTGGGGTATTTACCCAGAAGTGGAATAGCTGAATCATATGGTACATCTATATCTTATTTTTTGAGGAACTGCTGTTCTATTTTCCACAGCAGCTGTACCATTTTTCATTTCCACCAGCAAAGCATGAGGGTTCCAATTTCTCCACATCCTCACCAGCTTCGTGTCTCATTGTGGTTTTGGATTTGCATTTTGGATTTGCATTTCCTCAATGATTAGTGATGTTAAGAACCTCTTCATATGCCTATTGGTCACCTGTATATCTTCTTTGCAAAAATGTCTATTCAGATTCTTTGCTATTTTTTAATTGGGTTATTTGTTTTCTTTGCTGTTGAGTCATATGAGTTCCTAAATTGATTGCTAAAAAAAAAATGATTGCTAAGACCAACGTCAAGTAGCTTTTCCCCTATATTTTCTTCTAGTTTTATGGTTTCAGGTCTTATATTTAAGTCTTTAATCCAATTTGAGTAAATATTTGTGTGTGGTGTAGGATCAGGATCCAGTCTCATTTTTTTCCATATGGACATACAGTTTTCCCAACACCCATTTTTTTTTTTTTTTTGTGGTATGTGGGCCTTCCTCTGTTGTGGCCTCTCCCGTTGCGGAGCACAGGCTCCGGACGCGCAGGCTCAGCGGCCATGGCTCACGGGCCCAGCCGCTCCGCGGCATGTGGGATCTTCCCAGACCGGGGCGCGAACCCGGTTCCCCTGCATCGGCAGGCGGACGCGCAACCACTGCGCCACCAGGGAAGCCCTCAACACCTATTTATTAAAGAGAGTGTCCTTTACCCATTGTGTATTCTTGGCACCCTTTTCAAATATTAGTTGACCACATATGTTATGGGCCCATAAGTTTTGGTATGTTGTGTTTCCATTTTCATTTGTCTCAAGATACTTTCTGATGTCTCTTTTGATTTCTTCTTTGACTTCTTTGTTGTTCAAGAGTGTGTTATTTAATTTCTACATATCTGTGAATTTTCCAATTTTCCTCTTAGTATTGATTCCTGGTTTCATACCATTATAGTCAGAACAATCCTTGATATGATTTCAGTACTCTTAAATTTGTTAAGACTTGTTTTGTGGCCTTACATATGATCTTCTTTTTTTTCTGCTTCTGTTTTTGATGTAATCTCCAAGAAATGATTGCCAAATCCAATGTTATGAATCTTTTCACCTAAGCTTTTCTCTTAAGACTTTTATAGTTTTAGCTCTTACAATTAAGACTTTGATCCATTTTGAGTTCATTTTTGTATATGGTGTTAGATAAGGATCCACTTCATTCTTTTACGTGGATATCCAGAATTCCCATCATTTTTTGTTGAAAAGACTGCCTATCCCCATTGTACAGTTTTGACACTTATTGAAAATCATTTAACTATATATGCAATAATTTGTTTCTCTATCCTATTCTGTTGGTCTTTATGTTTGTCTTTATGCCAGTACCATACTGTTGAGACTACTGTAGCTGTGTAGTAAGCTTGAAAATTAGAAAGTATGAGCCTTCCATTATTGTTCATCTTTTTCAATATTGTTTTGACTGTTTGGGGTTCCTTGATATTTCATATCAATTTTAGGTTGGAGTTTTCTATTTCTGCCCAAAAAAGTTAGAATTTTGATAGGGATTATATTGAATTTGTAGATCACTTTGGTTAGTATTGACATTTTAACAATATTAAATCTTCCAATACATGAACATGGGATGTCTTTTCATTTATTTATGTGTAGGTTTAAGTGTACAAGTATTTCTCCTCCTTGGTTCAGTTAATTCCTAATTACTTTATTCTTTTTGATGCTATTGTAAGTGGAAATTTTAAAAAATTTTCCTTTTGGATTGTTCATTATTAGTGTTTAGAAACACAACTGATTTTTGCATGTTGATTTTATGTCCTGCGACTTTGCTAAATTCTTTTATTTGTTCTAACATTTTGTGCGTGTGTGTGTATGTAATCTTTAGGATTTTCACGTCACCTGCAAAGAGAACTAATTTTACTTCCTCCTTTTCAGTTTGAAAGCTTTTTGTTTTTCTTTTTCCTGCCTAATTGCTCTGGCTAGAACTTCCAATACTATATCGAACAGACATTGTGAAAGCAGGTATATTTGTCTTTTTCTTGATCTTAGAAGATCACCATTGAGTATAATGTTGGCTTTTTGTTATGTTAGGGTAGTTTCCTTCTATTAATTGTTTGTTGAAAGTGTTTAATTTTTATCATGAAAGTGTGTTGAATTTTGTCAGATTCTTTTTTGCATTAATTGAGATGATCATGCATTTCTTCCTTCAGTCTGTTAGTGGGGTATATTACATTGAATGATTTTTGTATGTTGAATCATTCTTGCATTCTAGGAAGAAATCCCACTTGGTTATGGTGTATAATCCTTTTAATAATGTGCCAAATTTGGTTTTCTAGTATTTTGTTGATGATTTTTGCATCAGTATTTATAAGGGATATTGTTTTGTAGTTTTCTTGTAGTGTCTTTCTGGCTTTGGCACCAGTGTAATACTGGTCTCATAGAATGAATTAGGAGGCGTTCTCTCTTCTTTAATTTTGTGGAAGAGTTTGAGAAGGGTTGATGTTAATTCCTTGTAGAACTTGGTAGAATTCTCCAGTGAAGCCATTTGGTCCATGGCTTTTCTTTGTTGAGAGACTCTGTATTTATTTATTTATTTAATTTTTGAGTTTTTAAAGTGATTCTCATGCATAGCTAGAGCTGAGAATCCCTGCTGTGGATATAATCTGATTACTTTAGCAATTTGAGTACTTTAGAAACAAAATCAGAAACTTCTTTGCTGGCTACCTTTCCTTTACTCAATCACTGGATTTTCTCTAGGGTTCTGTCCCTTCTCATGCTATATGCTTTCCTTTGGCATATATCATTTGTAAACTTATGGTTCCATCTTAGACTTCTCTTGAACTATCTTATCTACTAGACTGAATTTCTTAAGGTTAGTACCCCTGTCTTACTCATTTTATATTACCAATGCTTACCAATGCCTAGAGCATAGTAAGTATTCAGTGTACACATATGAATGAATGAATACATCTTCATCTGTGATTTACATATCACAAGCAAATGTGGACTTTTGGGGGGCTTTTGAAGATGTACAAGACAGCTTCCTCTGTCTAAATACAATAATATCGGCCAGATAAGGAACAAATGTAAGGAGCTTTGGCTCTCAAATATAGAAAGAAGCTCTTGAGATTATGCTTTCTTCATTCTGTTCAGGGAACAAAATAAAAATTAATTTAAAAGAAAACATAGCTACTAGCATTAACCAATCTTAATTGTGTCTTATTTTAAAATCTTTACCATCCTAGAGTGAAAAGTAAAAATTCTCGCAAAATAACATGAAATATACTGAAGAATCAGCCCATGATTTTGTCTCCTTATTTTTCTGTTAAAGAAATACTAGAAACCTTACACCTAGTTATATAAAAATATACTGATATTGGGACTTCCCTGGTGGTGCAGTGCTTAAAAATCTGCCTGCCAGTGCAGGAGACATGGGTTCGAGCCCTGGTCCGGGAAGATCCCACATGCCGTGGAGCAACTAAGCCAGTGTGCCACAACTACTGAGCCTGCACTCTAGAACCCGCGAGCCACAACTACTGAAGCCTGTGAGCCTTAGAGTCCGTGCTATGCAACTAGAGAAGCCACTGCAATGAGAAGCCCGTGCACCACAACGAAGAGTAGCCCCGGCTCACCACAACTAGAGAAAGCCTGCGTGCAGCAACAAAGACCCAATGCAGCCAAAAATAAATAAATAAATAAGTTTATTTTAAATATATATATACTGATATCATATATTTTCAATAAATATGAATTTCTAGGGTTATCATCTAAATGTTGAATTGGATTTTATTAAATCCATTTTTTTATTTGGTATTATTTTTCATACCAGAGATAAATAAGCTTTGCCTTTGTCATATGGCTGTGGCCAAATATTAAGTAAATATCTTAATAAGTAAATGTTGATGATAGTATTTCTGAAAATAAGGTATGGGATTTGTTTCTTCTCGTGAACATGAATTCTCTCCTGGTTCAAATGAGAAGGTTGTACAAGACGGCCTTTAGTTCTCTTTCAGTTCTAAAGTTCTGTGGTTCTAGAATAGCTTTTTAAAACTAATTGGAAAAATAGTAGCAGGTGAAATGTGATCATTTTAATCTGTACCCAGAAATATTTCACAAATTTATAGCTTCAAACATTAGGTTTCACAAATTTTTATCATACTAGACCAGATTTATTGAAGAACAAGTATTTCTCTACTCTTCCTGCATTTTTATTTTCTTGTACCTCTTATTAAGCACCCACTCTCTTGTTTTTGATAAATAGGCTGCCTCTAAGAATCAGACTTCACTCTTGGGAGAACCACCGAAAGAAATTCGGCTCAGTAAAAATCCATACTTGAACTTAGCAAGTGTGTTGCCCAGTGTGTGCTTATCATGTAAGTAAGAGCTCAGTATTAGTATTTTGGAGTTTTATTGAATACTTTTCATAATGAGTTTTACTTTAATTTTTAACTTAATGGAAGCAAATAATGTGTATTAACCAATTAAACCCCAAGTTATGACCCTAGTCCATAAATTGAAAGAATAACTAAATTAAACTTTTAAAATGCATTCTGTTTTATTTAAGGAAAACATCTTTTATAATATGTTATTAAGCATGTAATCAATTTATTGAATTTTATGGAATCATGATTGAAAATAATTGGATTAAGGAATTATTTGACAAACTATAATTCTTTACAATATATATAGAATCATATTTCTAAAATATGAAGTTTAAACCTCTGTGGAATCTAATATAGCCGGAGTATTTGCCAAATACCCCCCAATATGTTAGTTACTAATAATCGGCAGAAGTGGAATTCTCATTTACTCTTTTAGAGGCCCTCCTCAGGCCTTCAATTAGTAAATGAAAACTATTAATTCAACTATAGTTTTAAGAGAAAATCACAAATGTGGTGTGTTCTAGGCACTAAGATATTCACTACAACATTGGTTTTCAATAGTGAAACATTGGAAAGTGCCTTAATGGTCATCAATAGGGGAATGGTTAAATAGTTTGTCATAAAATGGAATATATAATTGAGGGAGTGCTATGTGTACTAATTTGAAATGATCTCTAAAGCAAATGGTTAAGTGGAAGAAGCAAATGTGTGCATAGAATGATTCCATTTATCTTTATTTAAAGCTATGTATTCTTATATGCATGTATTTGAATGTGTAAATGCATAAAGTAAATCTGAGAAAATTAATTCTAAACTGTTACCTCTGGGAAAAAGAATAGAATTGAATGAAAAGAGGTGAAAGATAAATTTTGTTTTTAGTATACATTCTTTATATTTTATGAAGTGTCCTCTTGAACCAAAACATTAATTTGTAATTAATTAATTAATTTGTAATTAAAAAAATTTTTAAAGCCAGAAAAAAATTTAATGTGCTTCTGGTATGCCTACTGTATTTTTATCTGATCTAAAAATTGATGGTTACAACTATTGCATTAATAAGAACGGTTAATTTACATTTCGTATGCCTTACTTCAGAGATTAGACATATACTTTTTAAATGTTTCCATCAAGATCATTTACCCATAAGGCAGGCTTCCATTTTCATTGTTTTAAACAAACGAGACAATATCACATACTATATATTTTTCCCTCAAGAATAATAAATGTAGATATTTACTGGCAAACTAAAATTTGTGTTCTATTTGAGAATATGCTGAATTAACGAGTTTTGTACTCTGTAATTTATAATAAAACCAGCCAACTGAAATATATGTATTGATTTTGCCTTAAGCCCCTGCAAGTAAAATCACTCTACAGAAGACTGGAATTGCAAGCAACATTCTGGATGCAATCTCTCAGGGAAATGAATCGCAACACCCATTGGAGAAGTGCATTGCTTATTCTCAACCTTTTGGTGATTATGCACAGGTACATGATTCTCAGGTTTTGATGATATATAGAAAAATTGCTTCAACTATATACTGAGTTCACTGGATATGAAAATGTGATTCTTGTAATATCATAAGGAATTAAAATTGCACTGATCTATACAATATTTCTTGCTCGCCATTTGGAATTTTAGGACATGTTCAGAAGATTGCTAAGTATGATTTTGCCTAGATATTTACATTGCATTGTTTACACCAGTGGTGAGCAAATGACAGAGCAAATCCAGCCCACAACCTGTTTTGTAAATAAAGTTTTACTGGGATACAGCCACATCCATTTATTTGCACATTGTCTATGGTGCATTGCGCTACAACGGCAGAGTTGAATAGTTACAACAGGTACTGTGTGGCCCACAGGATCAGGTATTTACTCTCGGGCTCTTTACAGAAAAACTCTGCTGACATCTGGTTTACACCAGTGTAGACCTGACTAAGAAACCCAAGGAAATGCCTCTGTTCTTCCCCACCACTTGTGTATGTAGAGACATGATCATAACTAGCACTATTATGCTAACTCTTAAAACAGTCAGTCAATCAATAACATTAAAAGTATTATATTCAAAAGACACACTTTGTCATTACTTAAATATGTCCATTTCGCTTTGGCCTTTTCTCCTTCAGCTTATTCTTAGTGGCTTAAGCTAAGAGTGTATATCATGTTAGTAGTATATGATTATGTAATCATGAGAGTCTTATAATTAACAATTTTGATTCTTATTTCTCAGAACAGTCACCTTCTCAGCTCTTTCCTGTCTGGGGGAGCAATACCTCCACTTTGCTTTTCTCAGAGCAGCTGTGTTGGCTTCACCTGTCTCTAATAAACTTAGAAAAGAAAACCTATGCAAATTCACTTAGAACAATTGATGCCTGATTATACTTTTATGATGGGATACTAGAAACACAGATCAAATGGATTCTGTAGAAATGGTAAAGCTGGATATAATGAAGTCTCTTATATACCTGTGGAAAAGATGGAGAAATATGAATTGGAAGATGATGCAATTAGTTAGCAATATGCCTATATTTAAGGAGCAGTAATCATGAATTGATGCAATTTGGAAGGCATTCTCTTCTATGTTTCATAAAACTCCATCATTGTTCCCTTATTTGTTAACATTTTAAGAAATGACTTAGATGAGAACATTAATTACATGCTGATTATATTTACAAGTGGCAAAAGGCAAAGAAATGATCAGAGATGTGTAAAATCATTTATGAATAATTTATAGTTGTGAAAATTAGAAACAACCTAAATTTCCAGCAATCTATAAGACTGAATAAACAAATTATGTCATATTTTTATCAGGAAATATAATGCAGATATTAAAAATCATGTAAAACAATGTGTAAACACATGGTAAATTTTCATTATATATATATATATATATATATATATATTTTTTTTTTTTTTTTTTTTTTTTTTTTTTTTTTTCG
>NC_041217.1:128951827-128977882 GCF_002837175.3 Physeter macrocephalus | reverse complement strand
TTTTTTTTTTTTTTGCGGTACACGGGCCTCTCACCACTGTGGCCTCTCCTGCCGTGGAGCACAGGCTCTGGACATGCAGGCTCAGCGGCCACGGCCCACGGGCCCAGCCGCTCCATGGCATGTGGGATCCTCCCGGACCGGGGCACGAACTTGTGTCCCCTGCATCGGCAGGCAGACTCTCAACCACTGCGCCACCAGGGAAGCCCCATAATCTATTTTTAATCTTAAAAATTTATAAAATATAGTCATGTGCAATTCTAATTTTTTGGTTTTGTTTTACAAGGAACAAAATTTACTTTCATAAACAAGAGGAAGCACAATAAATTTTTAAAAACAGTTAAATGTGTGATTTAAGCTTTAAAAGTTATTTTTATACTTTTTCATTTTTGAAATTTGTGTTGCTTTTCTCACAAGCAGTTTTGCTTGTTAGATTACTGTGTTTTATTATATACTTATATCCATAGAAAGACCTTTCCCATTTACTTATGGAGAAATTCTGTGATAAAGATGCCTTTGCATTGCCAGCCTTTCTCCTGCCTCTGCCCTTGCAAGCTAAACCAGAGAAATTGTGGAGATGTGCATCCTCCCTTGATTCAGTGTCTCCTTGGACATTCCCTGCTGTTTCCTCATGCTTGTTCATAAAGTGAGATTTGTTTTCTCTCCTTGTGTTCTTTCATCCTTATAACCTAAACTTAATTAAATGTTACCAATTGAATAACTAGTAAAAGTTGGTCATGCTTTAGGAATTCCTTCTATTTCCATTGTTAGAATGCAGGAAAAGGTCCAAGGAAAAGAAACCAAGGAAAAGGTTTGTTTTCAACATTTACTATATGCTTTGTAATATAAACATTTGATCTTTTTAACAATCTTGTGATATCTAAATGACCACTTCCATAATACAAGTGGAAAAGCGTAAAGGGGTAAATAATCTTTCAAGTTTATGTAGTTAGTAAAGGATTTCTCTGATTCCAAAATCCACATTATTTTTATTATACCATGGAGAAATTTCTTCAGGCATGAAAGTAGTGTCTTATAGAAACTGGTTGTTTGCTTTGTACTAGCAACTGTGCATGAGGATTAGGAGAGATGGCTATGTCAAAATATAGATGGATATAATACTCTTTATTTCCAATAAAGCTATCACATTTAAAAATCCTAATTGGAATTCTAGTATTGGTGAAGCTACTTGTATCAGATTATCCCTCCTGCAGATAACGGTTATTAAAATTGTATCAACTATGAAACAGAAACATTTGAAGGCCCTGAAGAATGACCAAAAGCAGGCAGAAACTGAAGGGGAGCCAGTCCTTGAAAGAGGGAAACTGCATTGGATGAGATTTATGTTTCTGTGGCTTTTTGCCTAACACAATCCCACCCCACTGCCAGCCTATGCAGAAAGATGCAGTCTCACCAGCTGATGGAGTCAGAGGACAGAGTTCAGGACTGTTTGCAAGGCTGAAAAGTAAGGGGGAAATCTCAGAAAAATCTCTGTGTAAACTCAGCCCAAATTCACTTGACTGACTTTTGAACTTTGTGTGAGGGAGACTCCAGGGGACCTGGTGGCAAACAACAGATGGAAGGCTAAAGAACCATGAAGAGATTCAATTCCTTTCCAGCACAGAGGAGGTAGTTTGGAGTTTGAGTTCATAAAAGTTGACTCCTTCTCAGCAAAGATCAACAACCTTCAGAGGAAGGTTATACAATCCATAGTATCTGTGAATATATCATCCACAATGTTCAGTAAACAAAAATAATTAGAAAGTTGAAAAAACAAGAAAATGTGACCCACAATTAAGGGGGTAAGCAATTAATAGAAACTGACCCCAAGATGAACCAGATGTTGGTATTAGTAGACAAAGACTTACAACAACTATTATAAACAACTATTATAAACAGGACTTAAAGGAAATAAAGTAAAAATGAACAGATGGGGAATTTCAGGAAGAAATATAAACTTAAAAAAGAAAAAAACTCTAGAACTAAAAAGTACAGTATCCACCAAAAAAAATACACTGGATGGGCTTAGTAGAAGTTTGGAGAAAGCAGGAAAAAAGGTTAAATTAATATAAAGACAAATCAAAAGAAATAATTCAGTCTGAAGAACAGAGAGAAAGAGGTTGAAAACCAATAAACAGATCCTCAGGGACCTATGGGACAATATAAAGCAGTCTAAAATAAGTGTAATTGAGTCCCAGAAGGAGAGGAGAAAGATAATTGGGCATAAAATATTTGAAAAAGTAATGATAAAACATTTCCCATTTTTGCTTTAAAAACCTTACAGATTTAACAGTCAGAGAACTCCCCTGCAAAGCAGGATAAATAAAAACAAAATATTATGTTGGCACACCAGTTAATATGCTGAAAACCAAAGTTATAAAGAAATTATCTTGAAAGTCATCAGATAAAAATAATGCATCTTATCTCAAGCCAGTTTCTCAACTTTGGCACTATTGACATTCTGGGCTGGATAATTCTTCGTTTCAGTGGGGCTGTACTCAACATTGTAGGATGTTTAGCAGCATCCTTGTCCTCCACCCACTAGGTTGCCCCTCACTGAGTATAATTGTGATTAACAACTGGTAACGATGTGGGTAAATAAAAAAGACTATATATTTTCTCTTTTCTTAATTTATTTATTAAAGTTAATTAAAAACAAAATGGTAACATTGCATGGTGCGGCTCGTAATGTGTGTAGATATAACACATTTGACAACAGTAGTACAAAGGACAGTATGAGGTGAATGAAATTGTTTGTGGGGTAATTACATTTTACCTGAAGTAGAAAAATATTAACTCTTGAGTAGACTGTGATAAGTTATGGAATGTATATTGTAATCCATAGAGCAACCATTAAAAAATTCAAAAATTATAGCTAAAATGTCAACAGTTTAATTACGGTGGAATTCTAAGAACATTTGATTAAACCAAAAAAAAAATGTCAGGAAAGGAAAAACACTAATTCGGATGAATAGAAAGCAAATAGATAAGTGGTAAACCTTGATTGAATGATAATGATAGTTAAGTGAAAATTGACTACATCCTCCAATTAAAACAAAGAGATTGTCAGAACAGGCAAGAATGTGCACTTCTATTCAACAGCATAAACTTGGAGATTTTAGTCAATGAAACAAGGTTTAAAAAAAGGTATGAAATAGGAAAGGAAAAGTAAAAATGTCTCTCTTGGCATATGACATGCCTGTTTACATGAAAAATCCTTAAGAATCTAAAAAGCAACCACTAAATATAATAAGTAAACTTTGCAAGGTCACAAGATAGAAGTGCAATATACAAAAATGAATTGTATTTCTACGTACTAGCAGCAACAGTTGGAAAATAAAGTTGAAAAAAAATTTCCATTTATAGTAGCACCAGACATGAAATACATAGTAATAAATTAAGAGAAGATTTGTAAAAACTCTACAATGATAACTATAAAGCAGTGCTGAGAGAAATTAAAGAAGAAATTAAAGAAGATGCCTATGAATGGAGTGCTATATGCTCATGAACTGGAAGACTTCGTATTGGTATGGTGTCAGTTCTTCTCCTCAAATTGATCTATAGATTCAGTGCAATCTCAACCAATTTCTCAGCAGCCTTTATCTAAAATAGAAATTGAAAAGCTGATTTTTAAAATTTATATTGAAATGCAGCGGAATTACTCTACCCAAAACAATCTTTACATAGAAGAAAATTGGAGGACTTCTTCTACATGACTTCAAGATTTATTATAAAGTCATAGTAATCAAGACAGTGTGCTGTTGGCATAATGATAGGCAAATGGATCAGTAGAGTAAAATAGACCCATACTTAAATGGTAAATTAATTTTGGACACAAATTTCAAAAGTCCAATAGGTAAAAAATACAAATATTGTTAGAACAACTGATTATCAATATTGGAAAACATGAACCCTGACTCTTGCCTCACACTCTAAATTTAATTTGCAATGTATCAGAGGCCTACATGGAAAATCCAAGGCATAGATAACATCAACCAAAATAGCGTAATAAGAACCTTCAAACAGTGTCTCCTCCATAAAGGCATCAATAATGCAGGCAGGAATGATCAGAATAAACTTTTACAGAACTCTGGATATTAGCTAAAGGCATGAAGCAACCAGGGGAGTATTTAGACAAGAAAAATGTCTGAATATTGGTAAAACAGCTAGCTTTATGGTCTTTTAGCCAATCCAATTCCTGTTTTCCTGTCTCTTTCCAACAGCCCATAATCACAGTAAAAAACCAGGAAGCTGGTATCCACCAGAGTGGGCAAGAAAGGGTTGGAGCTCCACAAAGCCTCTTTCCCAGAGAACTATTATTTGACCTCTCTGCTGGTTCCCGGGAAGGACCCCACTTGCAAGGCTATTTTCATTTGACCTGACTCAGAGCTTGCCCTCAGGGGAGTTTGTTGAAAACATTTAGAGGAAATTGTTTAACTTTGTTATCTAGCCTGAGGTGCTAGATAATATTTGGGGCAAAAAATAGGCTAACCAAAAAGCGTTAAAGGAAATGTTGGGGTATTAGGTATCCACAGGGCCTTTGAAAATCTCTGACATATCCTGGGAATCTTACAAGGCCATGCACACATGTAGGATTGGGCACGTGCTTGGGAAGAACCCAGGAAGGCCCTAAGCTGTCACTTGCAGAAGTGAAGACTAAGGCGGAGTTGTCGGCTGCCTGGCTGAGTGTTGAAGGCTTGGCCCAACACTCACATGGCAAAGTCTCGGAGACTTATTGGTTCCAGGTGTTAAGTGAATCATTAGGTGACCACTAAGCTAATGGAGTAGTCTTCACTTACCACTCACAACAAAGGATACACCGTTTACATAATTACTTCAGAAAAGTCACTAAACAACCAGCAATAACAAATTTTGAAGGGGGAGTACCACCTGATTTCCAGAGTTGCCACATTATATCATTTTTCAACAAAAAATCATGAGACATGCAAAGAAATAAGAAAGTATGGCTCATAAACAGTGGGAAAAGCAACCAATAGAAACTGTTTCTAAGGAAGCCCAAACATTGGACTTATTAGACAAAGATTTAAATCACCTGTTGTAAATATGTTCAAAGAATGGAAGAAAACCACATCTGAAGAACTAAAAGAAAGTGTGAGAACAGTGTCTCACCAAGTGGAAAATATCAATATGGCAACAGGACTTATAAAAAAGGACCAAATAGAAATTATGGATTTGAAAAGTATAATAATTGAAATGAAAAATTCACTAGGGCGGAGTAGCAGATTTGAATAGGCAGAAGAAATAACCAACAGATTTGGAAGATAGGTCAATTGAGATTATCCAGTCTGAAGAATAGGAAGAATGAAGAAAAGTGAACCATAACAAGTGTTGAGGATGATGGAGAGAAATTAGTACCCTCATACATTGCTAGGGGTGAGGGGAGTGTGAAATGGTGCAGCTGCTTTGGAAAACACTTTGGCAGTTCCTCAAAATGTTAAGCACAGTTACCATATGACCTAGGGCATAAACCTTAGAGAACGGACATATATGTCTACATATAAACCAGTACTGTACATGAATCTTCATAACAGCGTATTTATAACAGCCAAAAAGAGAAACAACTCAAATGTCCATCAGTTGGTGAATGAATAAAGAAAGTGTGGTATATCCGTACAATGGAGCCATGAAAGGAATGGAGTACTGATCTTTGTCACAACATGGGTGAGCCTTGAAAGCATTATGCTGCATGAAATAAGCCAGATACAAAAGGTCAGATAAGATGCCATTTATATGAAATATCCAGAATAGGCAAATCCTTAGAGAAAGTAAACAGATACTGGTTACTCTAGGGGCCAGGAGAAGTGGGAGTTGGGGGGTGTCTTCTGGAGTGATGAAAATACTCTGGAATTAGATCGTGGTGATGGTTGCACAACCCTATGAACATCAACAAATATTGAACTCTAATTTTAAAACATAAGCCTTAACTGTACTAAATAGAGGATAGCATTTCCAGTCGTTGTTTTAGAGATCTTAAAATTATCTAATGATAAACAAGTGAGTTAAATCAATTATTCCAGATCTAGTTCTTTTTTTTTTTAATTAAAAAAAATTTTTTTTTAATTAGCCGTACTGCGCAGCTGTGGGATCTTAGCTCCCTGACCAGGGATGGAACCCATGCCCCTTGCAGTGGAAGCACAGAGCCCTAACCACTGAACTGCCAGGGAAGTCCTCAGATCTAGTTCTAGTTAGAAGCCAGTTTGAAATGGGCTACTCCTCCCGTTTTTCTGGTTGATTATTTGCCATTGAGCTGCAGTTATTTATTTTCTCAACAACTGCATTTCTCAAATGTTTGAACTGTTATTGAGAAAAGTCAAATCAGAAATAGATATAGCTGTTTAAAATTTTGTTGTGCACACTCTTCACAGTGATAATAGCGTATATAATCCTGTTAGTTTGAAAGTACAAGCGGAGTTTGAAAAGTCAGGTTCTGAGGTGGAGATAAATAGGTACATCTGTGTCATACAGTTGGAAGAAGCCCACCTTAAGGGAGAAGCCTTTGAGCCAATTTATTAAATATTTATTAAACACCTAAATCTAACATCTAACTGTAATCTATGAGAAACAAGACATTCCTCCCTATTAGTAATGTAGGTAAAATTTCTCTTAAGTAACTTTTGTTTGACATAGACATTAGTTATTAGTTAACATAAAGACATTATTCTTTATGTTAACATAAAGAATAATGTGAGAACTATTTTAGCTATTTCATATCTTTTTTAGTCATGGTTTTGGGGTTTCATTTGACACTTGCCATTAATGGGTAGCTGGTATGCCCTGCATTAGGGATGGCACTGTCTACTTGCTTGTTGTACTCTTCTGTTGCCCTTGGTTACAAGGATCTTTCCTGCCAGGAAACTGACTACCTGTTCCAGGGAATCAACCACAAAATGTATGATGAGATGGTATGATGAGGGAAGAGGAAACAAAAACAAAAAAATGAACAAAAAGGCCTGGCAATGCTTTGTGCTTTCATATACCGCCTGATGCTGCCACCTAATGGGCAAATAATGCAGAGAGACTTGCCAAAAAGAGTTTTGTGTGGCCTGTGATAGATCAGAATCTTGTGACAAGCACTAGCTATATGAAATATTTTAAAAAACCCAAACTACTTTAACCAATAACTGTGGAACCACAGATTATATTAGCTCTAGACAGTAACTTGGGAAGTACATTAAAAAATGAGTTTTGCTAAAAACTAGAATTAAGGAAAGCAAATTGTTGAAATGTATTTAACGTTACCATCTTTACTTTAAAATCTTTGTTTAGAAACCAAATCAGTCTTTTAAGTGTTTGAAAAAATCTACAAAAGAATAGTATACAGTATGAATAAATCTGAAGAGAGTTTTGAATTGCTATTCTGACATGTTTAATGTTTCAGGGGATTTTAATGTGTTTTGATTTTTTAAAAATGATTATTAAACATACTTTAAGATATATAATTTGTACAACTTGATATACTCAAACTGGTTAGGTGATGATCAAATTTTACTTTTTTTTTCTTAAAATTTTTATTTATTTATTTATTTTATTTTTGGCTGTGTTGGGTCTTCGTTTCTGTGCGCGGGCTTTCTCTAGTTGCAGCGAGCGGGGGCCGCTCTTTATCGCGGTGCGCCGGCCTCTCACTGTCGCGGCCTCTCGTTGCGGAGCACAAACTCCAGACGCGCAGGCTCAGTAGTTGTGGCTCACGGGCCTAGCTGCTCTGCGGCATGTGGGATCTTCCCAGACCAGGGCCCAAACCCGTGTCCCTGCATTGGCAGGTAGATTCTCAACCACTGCGCCACCAGGGAAGCCCCAAATTTTACTTTTTTAAAATGTAGTACAATACCTTTTGGAGGATCAGTCTTTAAATTGAAAGTTAAGACTTAAAATTACTCATATGAAGAAAGGCAAGTAGCTGAGAGGCAAAAATTAACACCTATGCATATATATAAAAGAGAGACATTTTATTGTTAGTTTTATTAATGTCACAAAATGAAGCATGTTGGTTTTAAAACATTTTTTTAACAACTGGGGAAAAAAAGAAAAATTGTATTCTTTAAATAAAATTTTAGAAATGAACTGTGTTTAATGCAGAAAAGATAGTCAAATTAATTCTTATTTCTTTAGGCATGAAGTCTAAAAGCTAGATTTGAAACTATAAGAAGGGATATTAGGGGTTTGATTCATATTTTAGATGAACTAGTGCAGTTGGTCATTTCAGGTTTTCCATCCCATCTAACTCCACTCGAGACAAGACTTAGAAAAGATAAAGTGGGGCTAAAGGTGAAGGTGACACTGAGGAGTCCTATATAGAGGCACAATTTTCTGAAAACCAATTTGATTTTGTATGTAGGAAATTACATGCTAAGTGGTGACATTTCTTTAAGAAGAGCATTAATGGTGAAGGAATATCTTTAATTAGCACTGGTAGTAGATGAGCCTAATCGAATTCACACTCCACATTAACGTATCCCAAAGGAATCTCCGTGAGGAATATTTAAGATTCCATTTTCTCAAATTCTTACGAGCACTTTTTTTTTTTTTTTTTTTTTTTTTTTTTTTCCCGGTACGCGGGCCTCTCACTTCTGTGGCCTCTCCCATTGCGGAGCACAGGCTCTGGACGCGCAGGCTCAGAGGCCATGGCTCACGGGCCCAGCCACTCCGCGGCATGTGGGATCTTCCCGGACCGGGGCACGAACCCGCGTCTCCTGCATTGGCAGGCGGACTCTCAACCACTGCGCCACCAGGGAAGCCCTGGGATTTCTTTTTTAATCCAAAAATAAAATAGGTGCCTAGTTACAGAATGCGTTTCATAGTAAATATGTGCAAATTTTGGATTTTGAAAAATAAGGCAGGGCTTCCCTGGTGGTGCAGTGGTTAAGAATCCGCCTACCAATGCAGGGGACACGCGTTCGAGCCCTGGTCCAGGAAGATCCCACATGCCGTGGAGCAGCTAAGCCCGTGCGCCATAACTACTGAGCCTGTGCTCTAGAGCCCGTGAGCCACAACTACTGAGCCTGCGTGCCACAATCACTGAAGCCCGTGCTCCGCAACAAGAGAAGCCACCTCAATGAGAAGCCTGCGCACCGCAACGAAGAGTAGCCCCCTCTCACCGCAACCAGAGAAAAAGCCCACACACAGCACCGAAGACCCAACGCAGCCAAAAATAAAATAAATAAATTTATTTTAAAAAATTAAAAAGAAAAATAAGGCAGATTAGAATAATGACAAGAATACTGAAGTGAAAAAAATTGGGTAGGATTCATCCCTACTATTGCATAGCCTGTGATTTTAGCCAAGTCACATAAGTTTTCTGAGCTTTTGTTTTCTCATCTCTTCAATGGAGGTAATAATTCCTTCCCTGCCTACTGCACAGGTCAATGATACAGTGTAGGACGTCATCAAATTACATGTTATCAATTCTTACCTCTCCAAATGTACTATGGTTTGGCTATTTGGTTGATCTGATTTCTACCTGAATACTAGACATGCAAAACTAGGGTATTACAGCTTCTCTCAGTGTCTTTCCTTTCTTTATTCTCTTCAGAGCATAAGTGCCCATTGAAATTGTTCTTTTCACATTTTCAAAGTATACCACTCTGTTCTTTCTCATCTGTAAATTCCTCGTAAATGTTAAACAAAATTTTGAATCACATGTATATAATCTGTGTGTTTGCCCACATGCATATATCTAACAGCATGGACAAGATCAGTGGCCTGCTGGAGAGAACTTCTAATGCCTGTCTCCTTTGTTGCCACATTTTTTATGAAGCTGCTTACTAATCTACAAATTCCAAGATCAAACATATCATTCCCTGTTTATAATTTTTTTTTTTTTAATTTTTTATTTTATTTATTTATTTTTGGCTGCATTGGGTCTTCGTTGCTGTGCTCAGGCTTTTCTCTGGTTGCCGCGTCTTTGTTGCGGTGCGCAGGCTTCTCAGAAGCTTGCTTCTCAGTGCAAGCTTCAGTAGTTATGCAGCGCGCAGGCTTTAGTTGTGCAGCACGCAGGCTTAGTTGTTCCATGGCATGTGGGATCTTCCCGGACCAGGGCTCGAACCCGTGTCCCTTGCAGTGGCAGGCGGATTCTTAACCACTGTACCACCAGGGAAGCCCCCTGTTTATAATTAATCGGGCATTAGCCTGGCATTCCAGCCCCTCCACGATTGAGGCCAGCTTGCCTTTCCAACCTCATTTGCCACTATTCTCTTCCATGGACCACCCACGGTGTCCCATCACAGGCCCATGATTTCCTGCCATCTGCCTTTGTCAGGCATTTACTTTCTCCTAAAAGGGTCATTCCATGTCTCCTCCTGTCCATATCTGACCTCACCTCCAAATCTTAACTCAGGTGCCATGTCATCCATGAAACCTTTTCCTATATCTCTCAAACCCTCCACTCCCATTTTCCCTTCTCTGAAAAAGCTTTAGCACTTCACCTCTATTTCTCTTTTATATGGTGGCATTCTCTTTTAGAATGCTGTTTTGTGCTTTTCTTACTTCCCCTCCTAGGATGTGAGAACTTGGAGGGCACAGTCCAAGTTTCATTCATCTAGGTAACCCCATAGCAGAGCCCAGTGCTCTCAATAGTTAGTCTATGAAAGAATAGATATTTATATCCTGCAAATATGAAATAGAAGGAAAAATACTTGCTTGCTTTATACCTTTCCCACTGCTGTGGTTTTATTTTCTCCTTTTTGATGTTTCTTTGATACCAATTTATTTCTCCCAGAACACTGAACTTTGTTTCAAAAATCTTAACAACAACAAAAATCTTAACTATCCTCACTTCCCATTTAATCCAACAGTCCTTGCACTAAATGATATCTTTGATAGAGTATATTAGAAGAATTATCTTTCTCCCAGTATCATGTGGGCTACAATGATATTCATTTTCATTTCCTTTTTTTAAATTAATTAATTTTATTTATTTGTTTTTGTCTGCATTGGGTCTTCATTGCTGCTCCCGGGCTGCGGCGAGCGAGGGCTACTCTTCACTGTGGTGCACAGTCTTCTCACTGCGGTGGCTTCTCTTTGTTGCGGAGCACAGGCTCCCTCCGCGGCATGTGGGATCTTCCCGGACCGGGGCACGAACCCGCGTCTCCTGCATTGGCAGGCGGACTCTCAACCACTGCGCCACCAGGGAAGCCCTGGGATTTCTTTTTTAATCCAAAAATAAAATAGGTGCCTAGTTACAGAATGCGTTTCATAGTAAATATGTGCAAATTTTGGATTTTGAAAAATAAGGCAGGGCTTCCCTGGTGGTGCAGTGGTTAAGAATCCGCCTACCAATGCAGGGGACACGCGTTCGAGCCCTGGTCCAGGAAGATCCCACATGCCGTGGAGCAGCTAAGCCCGTGCGCCATAACTACTGAGCCTGTGCTCTAGAGCCCGTGAGCCACAACTACTGAGCCTGCGTGCCACAATCACTGAAGCCCGTGCTCCGCAACAAGAGAAGCCACCTCAATGAGAAGCCTGCGCACCGCAACGAAGAGTAGCCCCCTCTCACCGCAACCAGAGAAAAAGCCCACACACAGCACCGAAGACCCAACGCAGCCAAAAATAAAATAAATAAATTTATTTTAAAAAATTAAAAAGAAAAATAAGGCAGATTAGAATAATGACAAGAATACTGAAGTGAAAAAAATTGGGTAGGATTCATCCCTACTATTGCATAGCCTGTGATTTTAGCCAAGTCACATAAGTTTTCTGAGCTTTTGTTTTCTCATCTCTTCAATGGAGGTAATAATTCCTTCCCTGCCTACTGCACAGGTCAATGATACAGTGTAGGACGTCATCAAATTACATGTTATCAATTCTTACCTCTCCAAATGTACTATGGTTTGGCTATTTGGTTGATCTGATTTCTACCTGAATACTAGACATGCAAAACTAGGGTATTACAGCTTCTCTCAGTGTCTTTCCTTTCTTTATTCTCTTCAGAGCATAAGTGCCCATTGAAATTGTTCTTTTCACATTTTCAAAGTATACCACTCTGTTCTTTCTCATCTGTAAATTCCTCGTAAATGTTAAACAAAATTTTGAATCACATGTATATAATCTGTGTGTTTGCCCACATGCATATATCTAACAGCATGGACAAGATCAGTGGCCTGCTGGAGAGAACTTCTAATGCCTGTCTCCTTTGTTGCCACATTTTTTATGAAGCTGCTTACTAATCTACAAATTCCAAGATCAAACATATCATTCCCTGTTTATAATTTTTTTTTTTTTAATTTTTTATTTTATTTATTTATTTTTGGCTGCATTGGGTCTTCGTTGCTGTGCTCAGGCTTTTCTCTGGTTGCCGCGTCTTTGTTGCGGTGCGCAGGCTTCTCAGAAGCTTGCTTCTCAGTGCAAGCTTCAGTAGTTATGCAGCGCGCAGGCTTTAGTTGTGCAGCACGCAGGCTTAGTTGTTCCATGGCATGTGGGATCTTCCCGGACCAGGGCTCGAACCCGTGTCCCTTGCAGTGGCAGGCGGATTCTTAACCACTGTACCACCAGGGAAGCCCCCTGTTTATAATTAATCGGGCATTAGCCTGGCATTCCAGCCCCTCCACGATTGAGGCCAGCTTGCCTTTCCAACCTCATTTGCCACTATTCTCTTCCATGGACCACCCACGGTGTCCCATCACAGGCCCATGATTTCCTGCCATCTGCCTTTGTCAGGCATTTACTTTCTCCTAAAAGGGTCATTCCATGTCTCCTCCTGTCCATATCTGACCTCACCTCCAAATCTTAACTCAGGTGCCATGTCATCCATGAAACCTTTTCCTATATCTCTCAAACCCTCCACTCCCATTTTCCCTTCTCTGAAAAAGCTTTAGCACTTCACCTCTATTTCTCTTTTATATGGTGGCATTCTCTTTTAGAATGCTGTTTTGTGCTTTTCTTACTTCCCCTCCTAGGATGTGAGAACTTGGAGGGCACAGTCCAAGTTTCATTCATCTAGGTAACCCCATAGCAGAGCCCAGTGCTCTCAATAGTTAGTCTATGAAAGAATAGATATTTATATCCTGCAAATATGAAATAGAAGGAAAAATACTTGCTTGCTTTATACCTTTCCCACTGCTGTGGTTTTATTTTCTCCTTTTTGATGTTTCTTTGATACCAATTTATTTCTCCCAGAACACTGAACTTTGTTTCAAAAATCTTAACAACAACAAAAATCTTAACTATCCTCACTTCCCATTTAATCCAACAGTCCTTGCACTAAATGATATCTTTGATAGAGTATATTAGAAGAATTATCTTTCTCCCAGTATCATGTGGGCTACAATGATATTCATTTTCATTTCCTTTTTTTAAATTAATTAATTTTATTTATTTGTTTTTGTCTGCATTGGGTCTTCATTGCTGCTCCCGGGCTGCGGCGAGCGAGGGCTACTCTTCACTGTGGTGCACAGTCTTCTCACTCATTTAATCCAACAGTCCTTGCACTAAATGATATCTTTGATAGAGTATATTAGAAGAATTATCTTTCTCCCAGTATCATGTGGGCTACAATGATATTCATTTTCATTTCCTTTTCTTTTTTTAAATTAATTAATTTTATTTATTTGTTTTTGTCTGCATTGGGTCTTCATTGCCGTTCCCGGGCTGCGGCGAGCGAGGGCTACTCTTCACTGTGGTGCACAGTCTTCTCATTGCGGTGGCTTCTCTTTGTTGCGGAGCACAGGCTCCAAGTGTGCAGGCTTCAGTAGTTGTGGCCTGTGCCACCAGCGAAGTCTCTCCTTTTCTTACAGTTTCCCATGCTGCTTAGTGAAGTTTTTTGCTGATCTTATTCATCCCAGTTGGTTCTTTCTGTGAATGGTATAGCACAACTAGGAAATCCTTTGAATGAAAGTATCTAATAAATTTCCTCACTGGCTTCTGAGAATAAGTATGATATAGAAAGAGAGGAAAACTCAGGTGGTTGTTTTGCTTTATACTAAGACATGAAACATGGATTACTACATAGCAGGAAGAATCAGGGAAGAGCGTTGAGAGTGTGAGATTTCCAGATCTCAGAATAAGGTTGCTTCTCTCCCTCTTATTTTATTTTTTTATTTTTTTGTTTTTTTCGGTATGCGGGCCTCGCACTGTTGTGGCCTCTCCCATTGCGGAGCGCAGGCCCCGGACGCGCAGCCTCAGCAGCCATGGCTCACGGGCCCAGCCGCTCTGCGGCATGTGGGATCTTCCCGGACCGGGGCACCAACCCGTGTCCTCTGCATCGGCAGACGGATTCTCAACCACTGCACCACCAGGGAAGCCCTCCCTCTTATTTTTGAAAAATGAATTGGATTATAAAACAGGTAGTTTTTCAAAATTAAACTAACTTAATGGACTGATCATTTATTAGAGGAAGAAAGCTAATGAGAAAAAAAAAAAGTTCATTATACCTGAAGCGAAGGGGCTGTGGTCCAAAACGCAGTAAGATCACCAGACCAACAAAGGGACTAAAATGGAGAAGGCAGCTGAAGAGAATAATGAAGTGGCATGATAGTGGGGAGAGAGGACTCAGAGGGGAGAGGCTCCAGCTAAGTAGGTAAGCCTGCAATTTTGTTGCAGGCAGCCCTTATCTAGGGTGGAATTTCTTTTTTTTGTTGAGCTATATTGACATATAATGTATTAGTTTCACGTGACAACATGATGATTTGACATTTGTATATTTTGTGAAATAATAACCACAATAAGTCTAGTTAACATCCATCACTGCATTTACAATTTTTTTCTCATGATGAGAATGTTTAAGGTTTTATCTCTTAGCAACTTTCAAATATGCAATAGAGTATTATTAATTATAGTCGCCGTGCTATACATTACATTCCCAGGTCTTACTTATTTTGTAACTGGAAGTTTGTACCATTTGACCACTATCACCCATCTTGCCAATCCCCCACCCCTGCACCTCTGGCAACCACCAATCTATCCTCTGTATCCATGAGTTAGGTTTGCTCTGTTTTGTTTTTTTGTTTGTTTGGCTTTTAGATTTCACAGGTAAGTGAGGGCATACAGTATTTGTCTTTCTCTGACTTACTTCACTTAGCAAAATGCCCTCAAGGTCCATACACTGTCACGAATGGCAAGATTTCCTTTTCTGTGGCTGAATAATATTCCTATGTGGGGTGTGTGTGTGTGTGTGTGTGTGTGTGTGTGTGTGTGTGTGTGTGTGTGTGTGTGTATTCCACGTTTTCTTTATCCATTCATCCATCGATGAACATTTAGGTTACTTCCATGTCTTGGTTATTGTAAATGATGATGCAGTGAACACAGACAGATACCTTTTCAAGTCAGTTTTTTTGTTTCCTTTGGATAAATACCCAGAAGTGGTATTGCTGGATCAAAAGGTAGTTCTATTTTTAATTTTTTGTGGACTCTCCATAGTGTTGTTCATAGTGGCTACACCAATTTATATTCCCACCAACAGTGTATGAGGGTTCCCTGTTGTCCATATCCTTGCCAACACTTGTTATTTCTTGCCTTTTTGATAATAGCCATTCTAACAGGAGTGAGGTGATATCTCATTGTGGTTTTGATTTGCATTTCCCTAGTAATTAGTGATGTTGAACATCTTTTTCATGCACCTGATGACCATCTGTATGTCTTCTTTGGAGAAGTGTCTGTGTGTTTCTGTCTGCTATTTTGGTTTAGTGGTTTTCTATGTTTTTCTCAGTTTCATCTTTTTTATGTTTTTTGTCTCTGCTCTAGATTTGTTTTGTGGTTACCATAAGGTTTGTATAAATCGTTTCATAGGAAAAACAGTCTGATCTCATGCTGATAGCATCTTATCTTCACTTGCCTATACAGGTTTCGTCCTTTATCTCTTCCCCTTTTATGTTTTTGTTGTCTCAAATTATCCCTCTTTATGTTGTGAGTTTAACAAATTGAAGTAGTTAGTTATTTTTTACTGCTTTTACCCCCTTTAACCTTTATGCTATAATAAAGTATTTTAAAACCCATTCTGATATAGAGTTGCAATTTTCTGATTCTGTCTATCACCCTACTCAAAGTTTTGTGTACTTTTGCCTTTTTGTTTCTGGCAGAAGAGCTCCTTTCAACATTTCTTGTAAGGCAGGTCCATTGTTGATGAACTCCCTCAGCTTTTGTTTATCTGGGAAAGCCTTTACTTCTCCATATCTGAATGATAACTTTGCTGGATAGAGTATTCTCAGCTGACAGTTTTTATCTTTTAGTATTTTGAGAATGTCCACTCTCCTCTTGGCCTGTAGAGTTTCTCACAAGAAATCTGCTGGTATTCTAATGGGGGTTCCTTTGTGGGTTACCATCCTTTTTTCCTTGGCTGCCTTTAAAATTATTTGTCATTGACTTTTGACAGTTTTAATATAGTGTGACTTAGGGAAGGTCTTTTTTGCGTTGAGGTAATCAGGTGTTCTCTTAGCTACATGACTTGTATATCCAGTTCCTTCCCCAGGTTTGGGAAGTGCTCACCTATTATTTCTTTAAATAAACTCTCTGCAGCCTTCTCCCTCCCTTCCTCTCGGATACCCGTTATCCTAATGTGGCCCTTCCTAAAAGAGTTGGATAGTCCTCATAGATTTCCTCATTTTTCTCTAGATCTTAATTCTCTTTTTTCTTCTACCTGTATCATTTCTAGATTTGTATCTTCAAGCTTGCTGATTCTCTCTTCCATAAGGTCTGCTCTATTTCCAATGCTTTCTAATGCATTTTTCATCTCGTTTATTGAGTTCTTCGGCTCCAGAATTTGTTTGGTTCTTTTTTAGATTTTTGTCTCTTTAGTAAAGTATTCCTTCTGTTCCTTAATTTATTCCTGAGGTCATTGAACTTTCTTGAATTTCTTCATGAGAGTTATTTTGACAGAAGCCCGAGCCTCAGCTCCCAGCCCCCGCCCTTCCAGGCGGGTGAGCAGACAAGCCTCTCGGGCTGGTGAGTGCTGGTCAGCACCGATCCTCTGCGGGAATCTGTCCGCTTTGCCCTCCGCACCCTGTTACTGCGCTCTCCTCCGTGCCTCTGAAGCTCCCCCCTCCGCCACCCGCAGTCTCGCCCTCGAAGGGGCTTCTAGTGTGTGGAAACCTTTCCTCCTTCACCGCTCCCTCCCACTGGTGCAGGTCCCGTCCCTATTCTTTTGTCTTCGTTTTTTTCTTTTTTGTTTTGCCCTACCCAGGTACGTGGGGAGTTTCTTGCCTTTTGGGAGGTCTGAGGTCTTCTGCCAGCGTTCAGTAGGTGGTCCCTATTCTTTTGTCTCTGTTTTTTCTTTTTTCTTTTGCCCTGCCTTTTGGGAGGTCTGAGGTCTTCTGCCAGCGTTCAGTAGGTGTTCTGTAGGAGTTGTTCCACATGTAGATGTATTTCTGATGTATTTGTGGGGAGGAAGGTGATCTCCATGTCTTACTCTTCCGCCATCTTCTCTCCGCCCGAGAGTTATTTTGAATTCTTTATCAGATCACAGTATTCCATGACTTTGCTTGGTTTTTGGAGAATTGTCATTTTCTTTTTTGAATACAGTGTTACTGTGGGTTTTCACGGTGCTTGATGAGTTGTTCCTCTGCTGGAGCATTTGAAGTAATGAACACCTTTCTTCTTTAGGTAAAACTTTTTTTTTTTTTTTTTGCTTGATTTTAATGATTCAACAGTTTAGAAATTAGAGGGCTCTCCTTTGTTTTCCGGTAGGTGGCACTATAGCACAAGTTTTCCGTTTTCTTACCTGAGCTGCTTCTGGTTATATGTGAGAGCCCAGTGCCCTCCTTGTCACTGCTTGTGCCTCTAGGGTCTTGGTGCCTTGCTGCTGCTAATGCCACCTCCTGAGGCACTGGGATGGTGAACATTTCTGCCATGTCCCAGACCTGAGTTGCAGGCTCTGCTACTGCAGGGAAGGTGAGTGGAGAACTGGGGTCACAGGCACCTCTACCATGTCAGGGGTTATTGGGTTTCCAGGTGCCACCACTGTGGAAGGGGTGGGAGGCTGGCTGTTGGAGTTGTGGGTGCCTCTGTGGCTGAAGGGACATTGCCACTGCCACCAGGTTACCTGGGGCTGTGAACACCACTGTGGCTGAGAGACTAGAGTCTCGTATGCTGCCTTCCCTGCTGCTACTGGGTTCCCTGGGTCTGCAGGCTCAGCTGCTGTGGCTGGGGGAAGGCAGGATCCCCTGGTTTCACCTCCTCTTTGTGTTCCAGTCCACCCACCGTTAGATGCATAGATGTGTGGAGTTCTCCAGCATCCTGGTGTACTGGGCAGAGGCACCGCTTCTGAGTTGTGTCTGTTTAACAGGTTATAGACTGAAGGGGAGACAAAGGGAATGTCTCACTCCAGCATGATGCTGATGTCACTCATGTTTTGTTTTTGATGTCACAGTTTACATCCCTTTCTCTTATGTGTCCATTACAAATCATTGTAGTTATTTTTAAAACTTTTTTTAACCTTCATGCTAGCTTTGTAAATGACTACTTCACTATCTTTACAACATTAAGTTACTCTGAATTTACCATATATTTACTGTTACCAATGAGATTTATACTTTCATATGTTTTTCTGTTAACTAAATGGTACCATTTCATTTCAGCTTAAAGAAGTCCCTTTAACATTTTTTGTAAGGCTGGTTTCATGGTGATGAAATCCTTTAGTTTTTGCTTGTCTAGAAAACTCTTCATCACTCCTTCAATTCTGAAAGACAACTTTGCCAGACAGAGTGTTCTTGGTTGGCAGGTTTTGGTTTGTTTGTTTGTTTGTTTTTCTTTCAGCACTTTGAATATATCATGCATGCCACTGTTCTTGTCTGAAAAGTTTTTGCTGAAAAATCTGTTGATAGTCTTATGGGGACTCCCTTGTATGTAACAAGTTTTTTTGTTCTTTTTTTTTTCCTTGCTGCTTTTAAGATTCTCTTCTTGTCTTTAATATTTGACTTTTTAATTATCATGTGTCTTGGTGTGAGTCTCTTTGGTTTTGTCTTATTTGGAACTCTCTGGGATTCCTGGATCTGGGTGTCTATTTCCTTCCCCAGGTTAGGGAAATTTTCAACCATCATTTTTTCAAATAACTTTTCTGCCTCTTTCTCTCTCTTCTCCTTTTGGGACCCTTGTTGGTGTCCTGTAAGTCCCTTTAAGCTATCTTCACTTTTTAAAATTCTTTTTTCTTTTTGCTGCTCTGATTGGATGAGTTCCACAGCCCTGTTTGAGTTCACTGATCCTTTCTTCTGCTTCACGTAGTGAGATGTTGAGCCCCTCTATTGTATTTTTCAGTTTAATTCCTGTATTCTTCAGGTCTGTGGTTTCTGTTTGGTACTTTTTTATATATTCTGTCTCTGTTGAAATTCTCACTTTGTTCATCCATTGTTCTCCTGAGTTTAACGAGCATCTTTACAATCGTTATTTTGAACTCTTTATAGAGTAAATCACTTACCTCAATTTCATAAAGGTCTTTTTCTGAGGTTTTATCTTGTTCTTTCATTTGGAACATATTCCTCTCTTTCTTTATTTTCCTTGATTCTCTGTGTTGGTTTCTATGCATTAGATAAAATATACACCTCTCTCAGTCTTGAAGGAGCAACCTCTTGCAGGTGATGAACTTTATCATTCAATCCTGCCCTAGCTCTTGGTTGTCTTTCGAACCTATGATTGTCCAAGCAGCCTACTTTCTTAGTGGCTCCCAGAAGTTGAGAGTGTGCCAAGACCTGTCAGTGTCCCCAAGGGGGGATCTTAGTCAGCACCTAGATTCAGGCTGATTGGAAGCCAGACCTTCAGGCAGCAGTTTTTAAAATATGCAAATATGCCTATTTCAGGGGAAGACTAGGAGATGGGCATTCGTCTGCTCCCTCTGCAGTGAGCCCTGTGGTGATAGCCAGTTAAGAACTGTTTCTTTGTTTGCTACCATCCCATTGAAGCTAGGAACACAAGCCCTGCTGGCCACCAGAGCCAGGCAATCAAGGGGTATCCCCTGGGCAGCAGCCACAAAACCCGGGGTACCAGATATGTGCCCTTTCTCAGAGACACTGGTGACCTCAAGGGAGGCAGAGGAGAATATGAAGGTGGCACCTGACACCCTCCACTTTGGAGACTATTTCAGGAGGCCCCTAGATGTGTGTTAACTTAGATGTCTGCCTCTCAGGTTAAAGTTTAAGATAAGGAAATAGGTCTCTTTCACAGAAACATTGGATGCTCTTCAGTTGACTGCCTCTGCACTAGGCCCTGGGGTGGGTGAGTCTGTGGAGCCCTTTAAGAACTGTTTCTCAGATTGCTATGGCCTTGTGGATCTTGTGGATACAAGCCCCACTGGATTTCTAAGCTAGATATTTGGGGGGCTTGTCTCTCAGACACAGGTCTTATAAGTTGAAGTGCCAACCAATGTTCATAGCAGCACTATTTACAATAGCCAAGACATGGAAGCAACCTAAATGTCCATCCACAGATGAACAGATAAAGAAGATGTGGTACATACGTACAATGGAATACTACTCAGCTATAAAAAAGAATGAATGGACCTAGAGAGTATCATACTAAGTAAGTTAGACAGAGAAAGACATATACCATATGATATCACTTATATGTAGAATCTAAAATATGACACAGGACTTCCCTGGTGGTGCAGAGGTTAAGAATCCGCCTGCCAATGCAGGGGGACATGGGTTCGAGCCCTGGTCTGGGAAGATCCCACATGCCGTGGAGCAACTAAGCCCATGAGCCACAACTACTGAGCCTACATGCCACAACTACTGAAGCCCGCGTGCCTAGAGCCCGTGCTCCACAACGAGAAGCCACCGCAGTGAGAAGCCCGCACACGGCAATGAAGAGTAGCCCCCGCTCGCCGCAAGTAGAGGAAGCCCACACACAGCAACGAAGACCCAACGCAGCCATAAATAAATAAATAAATAAAAATTTAAAGAAATATATGACACAAATGAATCAATCTATGAAACAGAGACTCAGAGACATAGAGAATAGACTTGTGGCTGCCAAGGGGGAAGAGGGGTGGGGGAGGGATAGATTGGGAGTTTGAGAGTAGCAAATGCAAACTATTATGTACAGAATGGATAAGCAACAAGGTCCTAGTGTATAGCACAGGGGATTATATTCAATATCCTGTCATAAACCATAATGGAAAAGAGTATGAAAAAGAATATATATACACACATATATGTAATAACTGAATCACTTTGCTGTATACCAGAAACTAACATAGTATTGTAAATCAACTATACTCCAATACAAAATAAATTAAAAAGTGTTGAAATGCCAGATTGGCGTTCAAACGTTTCACTTCTCAGGGAGATGCTCAGGGTTGTGAATTCCCTCCCAATCGTGGGTTGCTGCTCTGAGGGTGGGGTTTATGGTGAGATAGTATCTCAGCCTCTCCTACCCATTTTGATGTGTTTTTTTCCTCATTTGCTCACTGTGTAGGAGTCACTTATCTAGTTTTTTGGTTTCTTTCAGAGGAAATTGCTCCATATGTAGCTGTAGATTCGGTGTGTCTGTGGGTGGAGATGAGTTCAGGATCCACCTGCATCACCATCTTGAACTGGAACTGGGTGGAGTTTCTTGCTCCCATCAACCCAGTTTTAACGATTTATCACCTCACAGCCAGGCTTCTTTCATCCTCACTCCCACCTATGCCCTTTCTCATTATTTCAGAGCAAACATCAGATATATTTATATACTTTATTACCAGGAAAAATTTTGACACAGGAGTTAAAACCAAATTCTTTGCTAATCTGTTTCACTTTGTGAAGCAGTCCTTTAAATGTTATGTGAAGAAGGATTTTACTGGATTGTCACAATAGTAGACCACATCGAAATAAAGTACCAAGGTAGATGGATTTGTGATTTTCAGTCTTCTGTCATCCTTTTGTTTTTTAAAAAATTTCATTATTTTCTCCAGCTTTATTGAGGTATAATTGACAAATAAAATTGTAAGTTATTGAAAGTATACAGCAGTATACTGATATACATGTACATTGTGAAAGGGGTCTCCTCACTGACTTAATTAATGCATCCATTAACTCTATTCATGAAAACGTAAGTTTTACTGTCTCAGCAAGTTTTGATTGTACAACACAGTGTTAACTACAGTCACCATTTTATAAATTAGATTTTCAGACCTTATTCATCTTATAACTGAAAGTTTGTACTATTCTAACCTTGTACTATTTTCCCCACACTCTAGCCACTGTGAGGTTGACTTTCTCTTTTCTTTTTAAATTTCATTTAGCATAATGCCCTCCAGTTTCATCCATATTGTCACAAATAAGAAGATTTCCTTCTTTAAGTCTAAATAATATTCCATTGCATGCATGCATGCATGTATGTATGTATATATATACACAGGGAAATGCAAATTACTATACACACACTGCATTTTCTTTATTTTCTTCATCCATTCATTTGTCGACACTTAGGTTTTCTCCATACCTTGGCTGTTGTGAATAATGCTGCTGTGAATGTAAGAGTACAAGTATCTCTTCAAGTTAATGATTCTGTTTCCAAAGGAAATCAGAATATGCTCCGAAGTGGGACTGCTGGATCATACGGTAGTTCAATTTTTAATCTCCATACTGTTTTCCATAGTGGCTGTACAAGTTTACATTCCAACAAACAGTGCACAGGGTTCCCTTTTCTCCACATATCTGCCAGCATTTGTTATCTCTTGTCTTTTTTATAATAGATTTCCTAACAGGTGTGGGGTGGTTTTGATTTGCATCTCCCTGGTGATTAGTGAGACTGAGTACTTTTTATGTATCTGTTGGCCAGCTATATTTGTTTTTGGAATAATGTCTATTTAGGTCTTTTGCCCACTTTTAAATTGGGGCTGTTTTGGCTATTGAGTTGTGTATGTTCCAAGAATATTTTGGCTATTAATCCCTTAACAGACATGTGGTTTGCAAATATATTCTCCTATTCCATAAGCTGAATTTTCATTTTGTTGATGGTTTCTTTTGCTATGCAGAATCTTTTTAGTTTGATGTAATCACACTTGTTTATATTTGCTTTTGTCACCTTTGCTTTTGCTGTTAAATCCAAAAAAATCATTGCAAAGACCAATGTCAAGTAGCTTATTACCTGCTGTGTTTTCTTATAGGAGTTTTATGGTTTCAAGTCTTACATTTCAAGTCTTTAATCCATTTTGAGTTGACTTTTGAGTATTTTGTAAAAGTGGTCCTGTTTCATTCTTTTTCATGTGGCTATCCATTTTTCCAAACACCTTTTCTTGAAGAGGTATCCTTTCCCCATTGTATGTTCTTGGCCCCTTTGTCATAAATTAATTGACCATATAGCATGAGTTTTATTTCTGGGGTCTCTATTCTGTTCCAATGATCTGTGTGTCTGTTTTTATGACTGTATCATACTGTTTTGATTACTATAGCTTTGCAATATAATTTGAAATCAGGAAGAATGATGCCTCTAGCTTTGCTCTTCTTTCTCAAGATTGCTTTTGCTACTTAGGGTTTTTTTAGGTTCCAGTTTTTAGGATTATTTCTACAAAAAATGCCATTGGAATTTTCATAGGGATTGCACTGAATCTGTAGATCGCTTTGGGTAGTATGGACATTTCAATAATACTAATTCCTCCAATCCATGAACACAGAATATCTTTTCATTTATTTGTGTCATCTTTCCTACAGTTTTCAGTGTACAGTTTCTAACCTTGGTAAAATCTATTCCTAAGTACTCCTAATTTCATTTTTGGATAGCTCACTGTTAAGTGTATAGAGAAGCAATTGATTTTTGTATATTGATTTTGTATCCTGCAACTTTACTGAAATTGTTTATTATTTCTAACAGTTTTTTGGTGGATTCTTTAGGGTTTTCTAAATATAATATGTCATCTGTTAACAGTGACAATTTTACTTCTCCCTTTCTAATTTGGATGCCTCATTTCTTTTTCTTGCCTCACTGCTCTGGCTAGGATTTCCAGTACTATGTTGAATAAAAGTGATGACAGTAGATATCCTTGTCTTGCTCTTGATCTTAGAGGAAAAGCTTTCAGCATTTCATCATTGAGTATGTTGTCATCTGTGGGTTTAACATATATGGCCTTTATTATGTTGAGGTACAGTCCCTCAATACCCAGTTTGTTGAGAGTTTTTATCATGGATGGATGTTGAATTTTGTCAAATGCTCTCTCTGTATCTATTGAGATGATATGATTTTTATCCTTTATTTTGTTAATGTGGTGTATATCATGTTTATTGATTTGTGGGTGTTGAACCATCCATGTACTACTGGAATAAATCTAATTTGATCATGGTGTATGATCCTTTTAAACTATTGTTGAATTCAGTTTGCTAATATTTTGTGGGGATTTTCACATCTATGTTCATCAGGAATATGGGCCTGTAATTTTTTTTCTTGTAATGTCTTTGTCTGCCTTTGGTATCGAGGTAAAGCTAGCTTTGTAAAATGAATTTGGAAGTGTTCTTTCCTTTTCTATGTTTTGGAAGATATTGAGATGGATTGGTATTAATTTGTCTTTAAATGTTTTGTGGAATTCACCAGTGAAGGCATCTGTCTCTGAACCTTTTTTGTTGGGAGGTTTTTGATTACTGGTTCAATATCCTTACTAGTAATTTGTTCAAATTTTCTGTTTCCTCATGATCCAGTCTTGGTAGGTTGTTTCTAGGAATTAGTCCATTTCTTCTGAGTTATCCAACTTGTTGGCATGTAAGTATTCATAGTGGTCTTTATGATCTTTCATATTTCTGTGGTACCAGTTGTAATATCTCCTTTTTCATTTATACCTTTATGTCAGTTCTCTTTTTTGCTTGGTAAGTCTAGTTAAAAGTTTGTCAAGTTTATCTTTTTAAAAAACCAGCTGTTTCATTACTCTTTTCTGTTGTCTTTTTAGTCTCTATTTCATTTATTTCCACTCTTATCTTTGTTACTTCCTTCCTTTTGCTAGCTTTGAGCTTAGTTTGTTGCTCTCTTTCTAATTCTTCCAGGTGTATAGATAGCTGTTCAAGATTTTTTTTCTTCATGTAGTTGTTTATCACTATAAACTTCCCTTTTAGAACTGCTTTTGCTGCATTTCATAAGTTTAGCTATGTTTTGTTTCCATTTTCTTTTGTCTCAAAGTATTTTTTTGATTTCTTCTTTGATCCATTGGTTATTTAGGAACATGTTGTTTAATCTCCACATATTTGTGAACTTTCCAGTTTTTGTCTTGTAATTGATTTCTACTTTGATACAATCATGGTTGGAAAAGATGCTAGATAGGGTTTCAATTTTTTAAAATTTATTAAGACTTGTGGTCTAACATATGATCTATCCTAAAGAAAATTCCATGTGCATCTGAGAAGAATGTGTATTCAGTTGCTGTTGGATGGAATGTTGTGTTATTTCCTTTAGGTTCATCGTGTCTAACATGTAGTTTAAGTCCAATGTTTCCTTGCTGATTTTTCTGGCCAAATGATTCATTGTTGAAAGTGGAGTATTCAAGTCCCCTGATACTATATTGCTATCTTTCCCCCCTTCACAATATTTGCTTTATATATATTTAGGTGCTACTGTTTTGGGCTTATATTTACAATTGTTACATCCTTTTGATTAATTGACCTTTTTTGTTTTAACATCTTTATTGGAGTATAATTGCTTTACAATGGTGTGTTAGTTTCTGCTTTATAACAAAGTGAATCAGTTATACATATATATATGTCCCCAGATATCTCTTCCCTCTTGCATCTCCCTCCCTCCCACCCTCCCTATCTCACCCCTCTAGGTGGTCACAAAGCACGGAGCTGATCTTCCTGTGCTAGGCAGCTGCCACTCTCTCACTTTGTCCCAGCTTACCCTTCCCCCTCCCCATATTCTCAAGTCCATTCTCTGGTAGGTCTGTGTCTTTTTTTTTTTTTTTGCAGTACGCGGGCCTCTCACTGCTGTGGTCTTTTCCTGTTGCGGAGCACAGGCTCCAGACGTGCAGGCTTAGCGGCCATGGCTCACGGGCCCAGCCGCTCCGCGGCATGTGGGATCCTCCTGGACCGGGGCACGAACCCGCGTCCCCTGAATCAGCAGGCGGACTCCCAACCACTGTGCCACCAGGGAAGCCCCAGGTCTGTGTCTATATTCCCGTCTTGTCCCTAGGTTCTTCATGACCATTTTTTTTTTTTTTTTTTAGAT